>NW_026585644.1:47706035-47928484 GCF_907164565.1 Psammomys obesus
AGAAGAAGAAGAAGAAGAAGAAGAAGAAGAAGAAGAAGAAGAAGAAGGCGGCGGCAACTAACACCAGGTGATGATCATGAAAAACAGCATCTGTGAGAGATAGTTTCATGCGACGCTGAGACACTGGGATGTCTAAGGGGATGCTAAAGCACAATCTAAACACACTGCTAAACACACACAATCTAAAACACACTGCTTCCTAGTTGTTCTGCTATTATGAAGACTAAGATATTAGAAAAAGCATGTTTCAAAAAACAAAAACAAAAAAACACAAAAGCTACATTGCACCCTACCCCATACAGACTTAAAAACAGTTCTGATTTCCAAAGAAAACATGTTCAAAATTGTTGTGACCAGTGTAATCATCGTAAGGATTCAAGCTCCTTAAATGCTGATCTGGACCACCTATCTTACTTGTCATGCCATATGTGCTTTCTCTGTGCACAGTGCAAAGCCGTCTCATCATTTTTAACCTCTTGCCTCCATTTCTCCCAGGCCCACAGCTTCACTCTAGGTGATGAGTCTTCCTCTATTACTTGTGCTGCATCTCCTTAAAAGTCCACAACTCAACATCAAGGCAGGCCCCTTCTGCTTTATTCCAACCTCTCAATACCCACAGACCAGACAACCCATCCACTCCAGTGCTCTTTCTTCTCTAGCCCACTCTGTGACAGTGACAGTCCTTCTAACACTCCAGGTCTTCAGCTCTGGAAGGAAAGTCATACCATCAAGACAAAGGTGTCATGGGAGCAAGAGTTTTATCTCCTCAATCCTTAGAAGATGTGTCACATACAATTATAAGTATTACTGCTATCTCTGCTCACTTCTACAACTCCTTCTTCATGCCCCTTGATCCTGACCATGAAACCCAGTGTTATGAAGCGCTTCCTGCACTCCTGACTTGGGCACTCCTGCCAGCTGCCCTTTAGACTTGGAAGCTTTCCCTGTGTCTGCCAACTGGACATCAGGAGCTACTTCAAAAGCTTCCTCCTTACTCATGGCTTCCTGCCTGCTTTCCATATGAATGAGCAGGAACACCCACCCTCCCTAAGGTGGAACAGGATTGGGGTGGAAAATAAGCAATGAAATGAAATCTGGGAAAACTTTCTGTCCATGCAATTATTCAAACATTGAAACTGCAGGGTTTTCTCCTTGCTCTTTCTGGCGCTTTCATCTAAATGACTTACTTGCATTAGCTGTAACAGTATTACTATACAACAATTGTATTAATATTAATTGGTAATTGAATAAGAAATTAAATAATATTAAAATTAAATTACAATAAATCAATAAGACAATATTTTTTTTCTATTGTGAGTCTGTTGGTTAAAGATCCCAGTCATGCTTAAGGCCCCGGGAATGACTTTATACCGCATTATTACCCATCAGGTGCTACACGAGCAAAGTGTTACATGTGTCCTTGTAACTAATACCAACCTTCATGACTTGGAGGCTACAGAGGTCGCTTAGTAGTTCAGAGTGGCTCTACCAGGGGACCCAGCACCCATTTTGGGCAGCTAAAAATCATCTGTAACTCCAGCTCCAGGGTATCCAATGTAAACTTCTGGTCTCCATGAACACATGCATATATTCTCATTATATAAACATAAACAAAAACAAATCTTTAAAAACCCCCATTAATGATTGATTAAATAAAGCAACATCCAGTTAAAACAAACAAACAAACAAACATTCAACACTGTGTATGTTGAAGATCTCATCCAATTTCTCTAGAACACTAAGTAAGTGCTCTATCATTGACTAATGCCCTTTGCCCTGAAGTCCCTCTCACAATCAGTTACTGAAAATGAAATTAAAACTTGGGGATTGTATGTTGGTCTGAAAGAAGAAGAAGGCTTAAGGAGTCTGGCTAGATTTCTAGAAACTTCTACTTGGTTCAACTGCACAAATTTCCCCAAATCAACCTCCTTTTGTTCTTCATGGACTGCTGTTTGACCTAGTTCTCTCTCTATTACCATGCTGAAAGGAGTACAGAGTTAATGATTAGCATCAGACAATTCATTACAAAACCTAAGCAGAAGGTGGATCTAGGCAAGGATACACAAAATACCCTTCTCAAAAATGAATACAAGTTTTACAATGAGCACTGCAAATGTTCAAGGATGCTTATTTGAAAATACACTTACTAACTGGGCATGGTGGTGCACGCCTTTAGCCCCAGCACTTGGGAGGCAGAGGCAGGTGGATCTCTTGTGAGTTCAAGGCCAGCCTGGTCTACAAAGAGAGTCCAGGACAAGCAGGGCTCTGTTAGACAGAAAAACCCTTTCTTAAAAAAAAAAGTCCATTCTAGATTGAGCTATAACTGAACTAAGTGTAGGCCCAAAAGACATGAAATATCATCTTTACATGAAATCCAAAAACATAAAATTAAACAAAAAAGGAAGCAAATTTACTGTAAAATACTGAAAACAAAATTTCAATGGGGTGCATCACTATGTACAATGTCACTTTTTTTAAACAATGAAAGAATTCTCCATAAAACAAAAAGCTCTAAATGTAAAGGAATATTTCCTATGATGAGAGCTACCTCTGAAACTCAGCAGACTGCAGAAATCAGCACACAGATGAAGTTATTTATAAACTCCACTTCCCACCAACCTTCGCACAATGCCAACTAACAATAACAAGTTCATGTTTTCCAGTAATCTGCCCTGTGCTATTTAATTGCCAGCACTCAGGCCAAGGTAAACGCTACAGCAACAAAAGAACAAGATTAATGAACACTACATTTCTGCTTTGAAGTGAACACTGAGAATCATGCCCACACCATATTCTTTTTTAGCCACTGTAGTTTCAATTGTGCCAAACATTCTACACAGTGATTTGAAGGTAGATTTTAAAATATTCCCTTTGTTTTTAACTCACCATGCACTTCCTTCCTTGAGGAAAGTTTTAGCTAAAGAACATCCATCCTCTCTATATATTACAAAGTAGGTCACTCCCAAATCACAGAACACACTCTCTAAACTAAACCCTGACCACTGCTCCTACATAAAGCTTTTTAAGCTGAGCTATAACTTACTCAATGTGAAGTGCAGAAACAGCTGGTGAGCCTTTACATATGCACCTGATTAACAGCCACATAATTAACAGAACTGACAGTTCCACAGCATAAGATGACCCCACACACTTGTCTACAGTACAACAACATTCTCTCGAACCCCTGGCTAAAGAACAGAAGTGTCACACCACCATTCACCAGTAACATGAGGTCCTGGCTGCTCAGAACCCAGTAAACAGTGGTGGCCATTTGTTTGTAAAGAGGAGAAGGACTCTCCTCTACATTAAAAAAGGTTCAGGAAGAAAGTGTTCTTATAAAAATATGAACAAAGAACAAAAATAAAAATTGTGAGTTTTCTGAGACCATTGCCGTCAAATGCTTTGACTCTTTTGCAATGTATCAGTTCCTTGACAAAGTAAATTAGACCTTTGCAGTCTAATTCTCAAACTTTTACTGTCTATGGAGTCAATTACTTGTCTGTTTGTCAAACCTCCACACACAATTTGGCCCCTTAATTGCTACGGGTGTTTGCTACCATTTCTCCTTTCTGATGTGCTAAGAAATCACCGGCCATTTCCAGATTCTGTTTCTGTGTTATTTTTTTTCCAGTTGTTTAAATATCTACCCTCCCCTCCAAGTCAGGAGTGGCGTATAAAACCCAAGCCTGGCACATACACCTCATGTTTTCATGATGGTTGAGATAACTGGACCCCAAGTGTCAGGTTTTGTTAGCACTCATCCAAATTATCTTCCATCTCTGGTTGCTTTTGGTTACTTTCTTACAATATAAAATCCCTTGAAAGTGCTCAACTAAAAAGTATGTATCCATCAATTCAAATGTCTAAAAAATAGAGTCCCAGATATAACAAAATAATAGGCAAATAATTTCAAATGCACAAGAAACCTATTCAAATAACAACCTATTCAAAAGAGCTGCTAACTCACTACTTTAACATCTAGTAATGAAAACTGAAAGAACCAGGGACTCGAGGTAGTTCAGTGTTCAAGCACAGGCTTACTTCCTATCACCAAACAACAAACCCACCAGAAAAACCTCCCAATGACTATCAGGTGGTATTTCTGTCTTGAACCTGAAGATGACTAAAAGATGCATTTGTAATGAACACCACTGATTAACTTTTTTATGGAATCCCAACATTAGAATCACATACACATGAACTAAACCAAACCAAACTAAACCAAAACAAAACCAAATTCCTAAAGCAGCAGATTTCCTAAGCTAGACAACCTTACCCTTTCTAATGACTGAGGATGCTTACATAGCTGATTTGGGTTTCTACCTGCAGAGCTTTGGCAGCACAGGTGAAGGTCCTGCCCCCCATTACCCAGGGCTAACACTAATATTGGGTGGGTGAGTGGCTGTCACAGCTGGAGATTTGCTCTCTTCTAGTCTTCAGGCTCCTTCTATGGCAGCAGAAAGGAAGGAGGTCATCTAAACGGCATTTTGAAGTGTCAGTGATTACCCACTAATGGGACACAAAAACATCAGTCTAAGAAGCATTTAATCTCTACACTGCTTTGGCCTGGAAATATCAATATCCAGATCTTCCAGCTGAAAATCAACAAAGAACTATCACTGCTTTTGCTTCCTCTAAAACAGCATTAGTCTCTTCATCCATTCATTCACAATGGCAGTACTGAGTATTTGAGGTTAAATGCTGTTAGAGTATGCAAAAGAATCACAAGTTTATATTATTTTAAAAGCAGTACATAACAGTTTAAATAAATGATGACTGTGTTGGCTAGTCTTATATCAATTTGACACACAAACTAAAATTATCTGAAAGAAGAGATTGAAAAAAATGCCTCCATAGGATCCTTCTGTAGGGCATTTCTCCTTTAGTGATTGATGTGGGAGAGCCCAGCCCATTGTTTTTGATAACATCCCTTGGCTGGTGGTCCTGGGTTCTATAAGAAATTAGGCTGAGCAAGCCATAGTGAGCAAGCCAGTAAGCAGCACTCCTTCATGGCCTCTGTATCTGCTCCTGCCTCCAGATTCCTGTTTTATTGAGTTCCTGTCCTGACTTTGTTTAATGATGAACAGTGTTGTGGGAGGTATAAGCCAAATAACCCCTTTCCTCCCCAACTTGCTCTTTGGTCATGATGTTTTGTTGCAGTAATAGAATGCCTTAATAAGCTAATGATTCAAGAACAAGAAGATGAAGACATGGCTTGGTGGTTTGGAGCACTTCTTTTTTCTACAGATGACCAGGGTGTGACTCCCAGGACCCACATGATGGCTCATATCCATTTAGCATCCTCTTCTGAACTTCATGGATACTTGGCATGGGCATGATCAACAGGCATACACAGTAACAAAACATTCATACACGACAACAACAACAAAAAGCGAATCTTCTAAGAGTTAAACAGGCATACATAGTAGCAAAACATTCACACAATAAATGAATAAACAAACAAACAAATTCTTTAAGAGTTAAAAATAATATTAAAAAGATAAAGAACAAAGCCCAACAGGTCTAGAATTCTTACAAAAAATTAGAATTTAAAAAGACTTGGGAGCTGACTTGCTGGCACACAACCAACTGGTAAGCTAGCACCCTGGGAGGCAGAGACAGCAGGCAGATCTATGTAAGTTTGAGGCCAGTCCCACCTACAAAGTGAGTTCAGACCAGACAAAGCTACACAAAGAAACCCTGTCTCAAAAAAAAAAAAAAAAAAAAAAAAAAAAAAAAAAAAAGAAAAGAAAAAGAAGACCTGGGATCTTGGGAAGATATCTCAGTGGTAGAGTGAAGTGGTATCCTGAAATCCTAAAGGCCCTAGGTTTGTTTTCCAGCTTGCAATATTTTCCCTTTTTAAAACATATTTTTTAAGACATAAAACACTTAAAGAAAATATTAGTAAACCTAATTCAAAACTTACTTAGAAAAAACAATACATTAAAAAGACATGGTATGACTCATTTTTGCTTGGTCTTATATTGAATTTATAGAGTAATTGTGTGGAAGAAGAATAACTAACCTTTTTAAAGCCTAATTTTCACCAGAGTAAAACTCTTATTCTTTATAGATGAATATAGAATAAACAAGTGTAAGTTATTTTCTTAAATTCACTAATTAATAAGGAAACGAGTAAGAGGCAACACAAGGTTGCTCCAATAGGAGAGAATGTAATTCCCCATTATCACCAGACCTAAAGAAATGAGAAACATGAGGCTGGGAAGGTAGTGCAGGCACAGCACTTACCTACCACAAATCAAGACCTCAGGTTTGATCTTTAGAGCTAGGCAAAAGGAAAAAAGAGAATTAACTTAGTGACCATGAAAAAGGCATCTGACAAAACTCCACACCACCCTTGCTTCTGCTTTGTTTGTGTTAATTTGACAGAAGTTAGAGTTATCTGGGAAGAAGACCCTCATCTGAGAAAATGCCTCCATCAGACTGCCTGTGCCCAGCAAGACTCTTTTTTTACCAGTGACTGAGGTGGGAGGGCCCGGTCCACAGTGGATGGTGCTACCTCTGGGCAGGTGGTCCTGGAGTGCGAACCTTGTAAGCCAGAGGAGCAAGGCAGTAAGCAGCACTCCTCAGAGGTCTCCCAGTTCCCGCCTCCAGGTTCCTCTACTGACTTCTCTTCATGAAAGAAAGGGCTATAAGCTGTAAGGTAAAATGACTCTTTCCTCTGCAAGCTGCTTTGGTCATGGTGTTTTAGCACAGAAACAGAAACCTAACTAAGATAAATGTCTGTTTATAATGAGAATTCTCAACAAACTATAAAGCAGAATGAAAAATTTTAGACTTGCTAAAGCACATCTAAGAAAAACATATAGCTGTATGCTGAGAAAAATGTTCTTCCTCTATGATTAGAAATGCAAAATTAAGATGGTTCATTCTTACCACTCCTACTCAACATTAATAATGAAGGTCCTAGACAGTAAAAAACAACAACAATAAGACAAAAGCAGGAAATAAAAGGCATGGTAACTGTAAAGAAACAAAGTGCCTTTATTCGTAGATGATAAAGGTAGTAAGACAATCTGTCTTACAGAGACACTGGGACTAGTAAGCTTCACAGGGTCACAGCACGAAGTCAGCACATAAAAATTAACTACACTCCCAACATAAGCAATGGACATTTGAGATTTAAAAGTAAAAACAGCACTATTTCCAATAACACAAAACCATTAACTAGTATGGAATAAATCTAACAAAATAAATATGTCTAAGACTCAAGGGTAGGTTTGGCCAGTAGTCAGCAAAGTCTTCCTGTGAAGGGGAACAGAGGACATATAATACAAATTTTGGGAAATATGGTCTCTCTTACACACTTAAGCAGCTAAGAAAGATGCAAAAAAGAGGCATAGCTGTGTTTCAATAAAGCTTTATTCAAAAAGGCCTGATGAAGGCCTGATTTGACCTTGAGACTAGATTGTAAACTTGTTGAGAAATGCACTCAAAACATCTTATTGCTTAGTACTGATTAAATGTAACAGACAATAAAGTTACTTGTAAGCTTTTGTGAAGGAGAGATGGCAATCATTTCTGCCCAGAGCAACAAAATAAAGAGATGTAATCTGTTGAATAGTAAACTATTTTCACTATATTACTATATAAACTATATTTACTATATTATTATATAAACTATATTTACTATATTAAACTATATTTACATCTACCTCAGAAATCCTATCCTAACATTTATGTTACATTGGCTATAAATGGCCAAGTTTTCAAATGTTCTTTGAAATGATCATAAAATCTTTCTGGTTCCTGTATTATTACTTTATAACTAATAATGAAATAAAACTTTGTACGTATTTGGCTGAGTGATGATTTTATTTGTCCATGTATTTATTTTTTAATTCCCTTTTTAATAAATAATTTTTCATAATGGCATTTTAAACTAATCACATCATCTTCAACATTATTATGAGAGACAGTTGCCAGTCACTTTATTGGGAACTTGTTTAGTTCTCATGATGCACACATCTGGATGTGTGTGCCATGTGCGTGCGGGTACTCACGGAGAACAGAAAAAAAGAGCTGGTGTTACAGGCAGCTGTGAGCTGCATGACCCCAGGGTCCTTTGGAAAAGCAGCAAGCTTTTAACCACGAAGCCATCTCTCCAGCCCTGTAACATCTCTTTTCAGTTCAACACTGCAAATTATGTTACCTTTATCTATCAAAGGATGAGCTATTGTTGTTCAAAGTTTATGTGGCCTGTCATATGTTAAACATCTAGAAAGTAGCGGAAGACAATGTCAAGTCTAGGCCTTCAGACACAAATCCTCTTCATTATACCATTCTCTATTTCTAAGGCAATCCTGTGTGCTGATGGAGAGCTACAAACAGAACAATAAAAACAGTGCTAAATTTCAAACTAAAATCAAATAGGAACAAAGTAATCATAATAAAAAATGGCATTTCCCTCTATGCTTTTTAATTTAAAAATGGTAAAGAGACTTAGGGTCCCTGCCTGATACATTCTTTATCCTCCCAGTTATCAGAAGACAACAGAAATAATCTACCTTATATAAAATTCTTTCCAAAAGACTGTTCATGTGAAGTTTCAATGAACTCCAACAAAATTTTATGCAAAGGTGATTTTGTAACCATTTTCATTTTCTACATACAAAGTCTCCAACTGGGCCACTGAAAATCTGTACCCCAAAGAATTTAATACTGAATCTTCTGACTTCCCTTTGCTGGGCAGTAGATCTCTTGAATTTTTATTTTTGGAAGCTGCAGCATCCCTTTAATCCTGTTACAGAGCTGCTGACGGGGTCAAAGGGCAGAGGAAACGGGCTGAGAGCTTGTCCCGGAAAAGGCTCCAGGAAGAGGAAGAAAACAAAGAGGAAGCTAGCAAATCATTTGGGAAAAGAATTTTGTGAGACCTGTGTCAGTGTTCACAGCTCAACTAAAAAAACTGCCACTCCTGTGCAAGCCACTCCAGCATACACGGCCCTGAATACAGGCAGCACAGGGGCAGCCAGGCCAGTGCTGATGCAATCAGGCCAGCATGGAACTGCGCCTGTAGGAAACATACTAGCCCTTCTCTGTGTCTGCCTTCTCATAACCAGAAAACCTTAGTGGAGAAACCACTAAGAAAGCACCTGTCTTCACATGCCTCTCCCTGACTCACTACTTTTAAACTGTTAGGGTACACACATTCTGGTGCATAGTCTTGAATTCAGACCCACTCCAAGCAGGTGAGACAACCCAGCTAACAATTTTTAAAAAATAATGTATCACTTGATTTTCAAAAACGGTCTTCAGTTCATAAGTCATTTTAAAAGTTCTCTTTGGTTTTACAGTGAAAAACATACAGAACTAATATCTCTTACAAAATTATATTTGGTGCTAGAAATTTACTGGCTGTCCTTAGACAACTCATGAGAAAGACTGCTATTCTAAACATGTAGATCCATTGATCTAACTCCATGTGTTATGTGCAGCTTAATTCAGTATTACTTGGAAGCAACACAACTTAACCTTGCTTGGAGTCAAGAGTTAGCATTTTACTGGCTCTTTTCTGACTGAGGCCCAAGTCCTGCATGAGAACGAAGCCAGAAGTTGACAATCATGAACGCCCAGAAGGTCTGGACAGAGGCTCTAGCAATATGAATATATATGGCATATATTCCCTTTTCTATTCTGAAAAAGGAAGTCTGCTTCTTGTTGTTCAGAAAGACCTTGATCTGTAGTGGGAGTTGAGTATGATCTGTCTCTACACTGATTTCATATATATATATATAAGCATCATAATAAAACTCACTGTTATATAAAATTAATAAATCCTAGCTTTCAATCCTTAAGTGAAAGGCCATAGCTAAGCAAGAAAGTAAATGAGCTATGCACTCAGTACCACACTAGAATCAAAGTTATCAGTATAAACTGCTGTTAATACAGATGAAGACTAACATAAATGTGTGTGTGTGTGTATGTGTGTGTGTGCGTGCATATAAATAGTTTAATACTTCTGCAGGTTTGCTAGCTGTTTAAAAAGTGTATCCGGAAACAATGTTACTCCAGTAGCAAGGAGTACACAGTGTTGTGATTTTGGTGTCTAGTATAATTTGCCAATAAAAGGAACCATGGCTCCCTGGAGAGATGACTCCTTCTAGACCTAGATGAGCCTAAAACATCTTGCAATGCCAGAAAAGAAAAAGCAACAAACCAAACTAAAAGTATGGAAGTATGTCAATAAACACAAAGAACCAACCTGAGCTTTCAATGGCTGTTACCAGAAACATCCGGGCAACAAAACAAATGATGAAATCCTACCTTAAAACCTAAATTAAAAGATAATTTCCATGAGTCTATACTGACATAATTAAATGTTTGAAACTATCAATTAATGAAGAAGAGACAGATTTCCATTTAGAATTGCCCATTTATGAAGATACCCACCTCTAAGAAGTAAAAATTTAGCTTCATTTCATAACATCTCCCTAAAGAGTAGAAAGAGGGCAACCATCCCCTCTAAGCCATGTGGCAGCACGTGTCAGTCCACACCTTGATATGGCAGTGCAAATGGCAACTTTCTGTAGCCTCCGTCACAAACCCTAGCTTAGCCACAAAACAAAACACCACCCAAACCCAAAAAACAGACACTCAAATGGAGAACTTTCTCACCAGCAGTCTATATTATGGCCATTAAAAACAAGGAAAATACTTAAAAATCTGTGATAGACTAGAGGAGGCTGAGGTAATGACAACTAAATATAATGTGGCAACCTGACACAAAGGCACCATAAATAAAGACCAGAGAAGGAGTCCATTGTTTCTGGCTTAGTCTACAGTAATGTGCCAATTACTTCCTTAGTGTGACAAATACCACAATAGTATAGCATGGTGACAGTGAGGAAAACTGGGCTGTATGGAAACCTTTTGTAATTTCTTCACAACTTTTTAGTAAACCTAAAAGTACTCTAACCAAAGAGTTTACCAAAAAGGAGACCCTAACTATCAGATTAAATATAGAAACAAAATCAGATCTATGTTATTTATAAAGGACAACTAAAACTGCAATTTAATGAGAGAAGGAACGAACACTATATGTACATATATTTATTTCAGAATCTAAAGCAGAAGAGTTGTTTTAACAATATCAACATTAGATAAAAACACCATATAAGCCAAAAAAAGCACAAATAATTATTAAAAAGATGTTATTAAATAATAAATAAACAATTTTCCAAAAGAGCATAAAAATTATGAAAATTTCAGACATTAAGAAAGTTGCTTAAATTTTCTTAAACAATGCAACATTGCTAAAGTGTATAGAATTAAAGAAGAGCTACAAAAACTCATATTGCTTATAATTTTCAACTCATACTGCTATCAGGCAGATGAAAAGGAATGTGTAAGATTATTTTAGAATAGTCTCCAAAATACACAACTCATAAATAATCATATTATATGTCAAAATAGCCTCAATACATCTCAGAAAAGGGAATGTCATCAGAGACGTCCTCTGACAATACAGCCGATATTTTAAGAATATTAACAACAAAGCTTCTATGTAAATGTTTAAACTGTTAAAAACATAAAAAAACAACTTAAAAATGCAAGGAATACATTTTAAAAGCACATATTAAAAAAGAAAAAGAAGCCATAAGAGAAAGTTCCAAATATTTAGATGTGGACAAGAATGGAAGCAACAGAAAGCAACAGTGTGAGACGCGGCTAAAGTGGTATTAAAAACGTACACGGCCGAAAGTGTGCAGACCCAAAATAAAGCTAAAGCATCCATGAAATGGGCATGAAATAACTGAAGAATTTAGTTGAAGAAACCATAGAATGAACTCAGAAAAAGTCTAAAAAGAGAAATAATAAATATAAAATATTAAAAATAAAGATGAAATATATACTAGTGAAAAGAAAATAAGATGCCACATAGAAGTGAACAAGCTAGAACTGGTTCTTGGAGAACTCAAACAAAGCTAGCACTTAGTGCTTGGTGTTTGGGAGATAAAATACAAGGAAAGCGCAACTCACACGAGCTCATTATTTTCTGGGCAGTGCTAGAAGATGCTCTGAAAGTCAGCACAGCAATTGAGCCTGGCTTGAAGGGCAAGCGGCAGCAACCCAGCTTCCTGCTGGCCAGGGGAAGAGAGGCATAGTCACACAGTGCATGTTGACTGTGGGGTAAGCACCGAACCTCAGGGCTGGCCCCAGTAAAGCAGACTGAAATGGGTCCACATGGACTAGTACTTTTTGTCAAAAAACAGACTGTTGCCAGGCTGGCCCTGAACTCACTATGTAGCTGAGAACAATCTTTAATTCCTGATCCTCAATACTTCCATTTCCCTAACGCTGAGTTGTCAGGTGAGCACTGCCATTCCTAGTTTATATGGTCCTAGGGATCAAAACTGGGGCCTTTTGTATGCTAGGCAAGCTCTCCAAACTGAGTGACATCCCCAGCCCTGGGCCAGCCATTTTTTGATACTGCAAACAGGCAAATGTGTTCTGGGAATAGCTCCAGTGATGCCCAGCCCTGTGGCCCTCACTAACCCTTGAGAAGTAAGGCTCCCTAAATTGTTTCGAGGGCTCAGCAAAATGCCACAGCAAACTACTACCTCTAAGAACAGTCACCGAGGAAAAAGAATTAAGCAACAAACAGGCTATTCTCACTTTCCTAATATGAATTTAAAAACGAGCAGACTCACTGTGACCAAGCAGCTCACACCTAAGACTTCTGAAGTGGACAGATAGCTGGGAGTTCTGCATGTCTGTCCATTTTGTGTCCATTTCCCTTGGGCGAAGAGTAAGAATTCAGGAAACAATAGAAAAAGTTAGCACAGGAAAGAATAACAAAATAAATTTACATTGATCCACAACAGGCAATGCCACAATCTTGAAGACGCTTCTGCAAAACAGTACAGCTTTCCTGTGCGGTGGCACAGAGGTCCTGGGGAGGGAGGCACAGGGATCATGAAACAGGGGTGCAGGGGCACTCCTTTTGACTTTCTTCAGAAACCTGCCACCGTGTGCCCTTTGTGTCCCTTTGGGTTACGTTACAGCTCTATTCGCCCCAACTTTCCTTTGAAGAACATGGGCTTAATTTCTGGTGCTAAGTCTGCATGCCCCTGTGCATGCACACACAGTTTCCATAATCAATCATGAATTTTTACATAAATTACTATCATCTCTCTCTTCTCCAAACCTCTGAAAATCACACCTGATGATGACTTGATTTTTTTCTCAAATAAACTGATCAATGACTACTGCTTTGCAGTATAAGAACAGTATTGAAAATAATTCTTAATCAAGAACTGATACTGTGTCAGAAACTGTCACCTAAGAAAGAAAAGGCTATCTGCAAAATGAGCACAAGCTTACATGCAAAAACCCCTCTCACTATAACCAATCAAGTCTTTTGAAAGAATTGAGTAGTGGGGTTGGGTTGTCAAACAGCACATGTAGGTTGTAAATTATAACTGATTTCTCTGAATGTTAATGGAGGTGATGGAATTTTCTGGCACTTGTAAACTTGTCAAAGACAAAGACACACACACACACACACACACACTTAAATCCATTTAATATAAAGGTAACTCCAAGAAAACAACTGTGACCTCTGTAAAATTCAGTTCTCAGAAAGTCAAGCAAAATGTTCCCTTTCTCCAGAAATTTGAGCAGTTTCAAAGGTATCCTAAATACGAATACAAAAGCAGGATCCTAGTAAACAACAAGGCACTACCATCATGTCAGCCAGTAATAAGACCTCACACACTGTACATGCCTAACAGCTGTTCCAGGGCGCTGCCAATGCAAGCACACGGCACAGCTCATTTTCCAGGTCCCGCAGAAAAGATAAATTTAAAAAAAAAGAAAAAAAGAAAAAAAAGGAGAGAAGGCATCCATCATTTGGAAAACAAACACAACCCCCTAAATATATTCAAATACAAATTCTTAGTAACCCTATCCAACTAGTAACCCTATCCAAAATAAAAGCTCTATACTATGGACAGCACACCTCCACCATGTGCAGGGTTAGGGATGGAACGTGGAGTCACAAGCTCTCACCACCAAGTTGTATGCCCAGGACTACTCAACTTTTTACACACACACACACACAGGCAGAAATATTTATTTGACAATTATTTGACAATGTATAAAAGAGGTATTAAGAATGTACTTTAGGGCTAGAGAGATAGCTCAGAGGTTAAGAACACTCGTTATTCTTCCAAAGGTCCTGAGTTCAATTCCCAGCAACCACATGGTGGCTCACAACCATCTATATAGTAAGATCTGGTGTGCAGGTAGAACGTTGTATAAATAATAAATAAATCTTTAAAAAATAATGTATTTTAAAGTCTTACTGTCATATATCATAACATTTTTCAACAATCAAGTTAGAAGTTTACTATTTCCACCATGTTTTTTTTTTTAGCACCCTTATCTAGAGCCACTAGTCTCCTTTTGGGGGTCAAAATCTGGGAATCTGGAGATGGTTTAGTTCAAATTTTGATGTCCTGGCTAAGTTGTCAGCAGAACCTCTATTCTTAGAGAAGATTACTCACATGGTTCCTACCTCCTACCCAGGAGAGGCTCAAAGAGACAGATGTAATCACACCCAGCAATGATCCAAGTTTCAAGCCAGAGCAGTGAGAAGGTCTCCCTGGGAAACAGAACCTACCAAAGTACTGAGCTCCCTGAGGCTGGGGAGGGCAAACTTAAGTTTCAAGAAAACATGGTGTCAGTGGATCAGAGGCTAGACAGGACATAAAGTAAACTCTCAACAGCTAAGATCTTAAAAGGAACTGGCTTATATGCTCACAGCACGTTTGTGTGTGTGGATGGGTGTGGGTTGAGGGGAAGGGCAGGGAGGGAAATCTGGAGCTTCCACCAGGATTTCCAGTCCTGAATTCCTACTCATTGTCTCTATGCAGAGTTCCTGTAGCCTGCGGAGCCACAGCCTGTCCCTGGATCAGGAGTAGGGTTTTCATGACTCGTTAAGACAGCTGTATTCCATCTTGTCCCACGAGATGATAGAGGGAATCCAAAGGTACCTTGGAACAAAGGTTTTCAAAAGGCAGATGATCAGGTGAAGGGGATCAAATATAACAATATTGAAACAGAAGAGTATTTCGACAGCTGCGTGCTTAATGAGGAAATGGGCTCTACGTCCTTGAATCTTTCTCTGTGCCCTAAGCTCACTTCAGTGCAAGCCTCTAGTGTGGTTCTCAGCCTGTGGAGCATGACCCCACTGTGGGTCGCAGACCACAATATCCCTCATATCAGATATCTACATTATGATTCAAGCAGCAACATTACAGCTATGAAGTAGAAAGAAAATAACTTACGGTTGAGGGTCACCAAATGAGGAGCTGTGTTACAGGGTTGCAGCACGAGGAAGGCTGAGAACCACTGCCCTACAGTGACTACCAAATGATCTCACTGTCCTCAGCTACAGGGCTTTTAAAAGCCAATCAATTCCTTAGCAACTGAAAAACTGAGCACCCGAAATGGACAAGCGCACACACTGTGCACTCCCCAATGATATACAACAAAAGCAATGAGGTCTGTCTTTTTGCCTATTACACCGGCATCTTCTAAAAACAAACAATAAATGACATTCTTATAGGCTGAGGAAGCCCCTCCCAAATTTCCATCACATAATGGGCCCATATATTATGAGTTATTCAATAGGAATCCACAGAGCCCCACAACGTATACAGTGTGCTGCTCTGTTTTGATGGGTTTTTGAAATATACTCAGAATTATCTTGAATAATAAATATCTCAAAACAATAACAATAGAATGACTAGGAGTGACTGCAAAGAAGGAGATGAAAAATGACCTTAATACTAGATTATTCTATCTAGGCGGATCCTATATCTCTTTCACTTTATGAACTTCACATTCCCCTCCTGGAATGGTCAAAGAGTTCTTTGTCTGAGACAGTGTAACAGTGTTCTTTTCCAGATTCATTGAGTTTCTGATGGAGTCTGAGGGAAAGGATGTAATTCCAAACAAACCAGGTGCGCAGGATAAAGAGCAGATAGGCAGAAACTGGTGGGGAAGCCGAGGGAATTGACACTCTTCTGAGGGCAGGAGGACAGTGGCCGCCTCAGCACAAGCTCACAGCTGACCTTCCCTCAGACACGCTCTCAGCATGCTAACAGGAATCTTCACATTATCTATTACTTCAATAGACAACATTAATTTTCCTGAAACAGATTTCTTTAGCTCAAAATATATCATTTTCAGTCTTTCACATTCTGACATAGACCTTCCTTCCAATCATCATCTCAATGCACCCCTGAAATCACACTAAGCACAAGGCCCCCATGCAAGTACTTTCTTCTGTTGGGTTACCCGAGGCCCCACTGTCCACAAAGCCTCTGCACTCACTCCAGCCCACCCTACTTCACCTCAGGTGTGTGACCATGGCATTCTTCGGCACCCATCATATGTTGCCACACATGTGGCTTGAATATTAACAGCTCCTTTTTCAGGGAAGATCACAAGCTTCTTGAAGGTGGGGCCATGTTATAAACAAACTTTTCTTTGTGTTATCCATGGTACCTGGCACAACTGTTTATACTTTAAAAACTACTCAGTAGATATTTAGTAAAAGAAAAAAAAAAAAAAAAAGCAGAGCCATTCTCCAGTTCACTGTACATCTATCTCACAGGCCCATGAAAAGTCTATACTGGAGGTCAAAGGAAGTGATGTAGTAGTCACTGTTCTCTTTTCTGGAACTGAGGCAGGCCCGGCTCACTGTGATCCTAGAGGAGCAGGGCTTCAGAGAGCTCCATGAATCCAGAGCATGGGAATTCACTTTGGGCGCTTCTAAGATGTGGCGTCCCTCCTACCTTCATTCATCCATTATGCCCACTCTGTTGGCCCTTCTCTATGGAAAGATAGTCGCAGGCACACTTCTGGCGTACCTGCTTACAAACGTAGGTGACTACTGCAATTCGAGGAGAAAAGGTATTTACTTTGTAGTACCTCCCTCCAGTCTTAACCATTATCATTTCAACAATGACTACTCTAACTCTTTATTTAATGCTAGCACTTGCTTTCCTTCCTACTCTCCCTGACTCCTCTAGTCTACCTGTTCTTTTGGGCCACAGCAATTAATAGCTTCCAAGAAACTACATAATTTAGCTACTATATTAACTATAGATTATAATGTTATGTTATCATTTATTATTGTATCTCCCAGACCCCTTGCTATAAAAATATTAGCTCCATGAAAGTTTATCTTTTTGTGTTTGTTGGATTTTGAGACAGGGTCTCATGTAGTCTATGCTGGCTTTGAACTCACTATGTAGCTATGTAACTCACTATGTTCAGGGTCGCTAAGATGACCCTGAACTTCAGTCCTCCTGTCTCTAGCTTTCGTGTGTGCTGGGATTTAATCCCAGGGCTCTGAGCATGCTAGAAAACTACTCTGCCAACTCAGTCACACCCTCATCTCTGAGAGCTAATGTTTCTAAGCAAGGGTCCCTCTTTTTGATGTACCTACTTGAGGCAAAAGGGGCGTCAATCAATAGTGCTTCAACAACCCAACAGACAATGTCAATTTCTCATGGTGGGACCCTGAAGGCTCCACAGTGACTCACTTTTCTCTGAGAATATTTTTTTCCTCATCCACAGAAGTAGTACACTCTAGTACAGTATAGTACAACATGACAATGATATGTATATACACACACATATATATATACACACATATATAAAACAGGATAATAGTGCTGTACATGTAGCATAGTACAGTCTAATACTGTAAGTTAAAGGGCACAGCTCAAAAATGTCAAATGAGCCTAGAACTGAATCCCTGATCTATTTGTTGCTATTTATACTCGTATAACTTTGGAAATATCTCTAATTCTTTTACCCTCATTTTTTTTTCCCCATCAGTAGGACAGGAATAACATATACCTTCCAGAAGGATCTCTGTAAGTACTCAATAACTGGTAACCCATTCAAGATATATTATACCCAGCAACTAGAGAAAACATAGGCATGCTCTCTGCTTTTCACTATTCCTGGCCCCATTCTAATCCCAAATCGCCTGGGGAAACATGAAGTGACTATTGTGAAGTTCAGTGTAGCCTTGACTTATATTCAGGCTTCCTTCAGAGCATTACAAAGCCACAGAAGGCCATTGCCAGGGGGAAAATGACCACGTATGACAGCCAGCACTCCTGAACCTGGCATCTGGGAGATATCTCCAACACTGGGAGAAGGCTCTTTAAGTAACATACACCAAACAAAAACTTTTGAATGTTTATAAGGAAAGGATTAATTTATCCCCAAAGTAGCATTTTAATTAAAAGATTACTTTTTTGGGCTTATATCCAGAGTGCAGTATGCTGTCAAAGTCAAGCTTTAACAAGGTATAGGTCTTTCTATAACTTTTTAAAAAGACCCATTGCCACCCGGTGCTTTTCACATCAAGGCAACAGGAAATAATTGTTCCTTTGCCCCCTGGGTTAAAAGAGATGCTGCTACTGCCAGCTGCAGGTGAGCACAAGGTGTCTCCAGCTCTCCCTCCATACTCCTGATCTCTGAGAACCACAGGCTCAGCAGAGATACTGACACATTTACAGTCACAGCACGGGAGAAACTCTGCCATGGCCCCTCATGGACTGGGCCACTTCTTCGCCACTCACATGTTTTCCTTTCACAGAAGCACAGATTCTCACAAGGGAAGAACAAGCCTGACTACCAGTCATAAATATGAGTGTTTTCAATGAAGTCTGACTCATTCTGGAAACAAAACACACTGACAAGTAATCCACTTACAACATCATCATTTCATGCTTTTGTTTTTCCATCTTAAATTGTATTTTCTGAGCATAAAATAAACAATGGAACAGGTCACCAAATGGGATCCATCAATTATTATTCCATTTCTAGACAACCTGAACATTTTATGTTTCACAATTTTGTACTGTTGAGCAATATGGAAAAGATATTAAAATTCTTAAAGCACAGACTGTCTACTGAGTATCCTTTTAAAAATGGAAATAACTCTAAATTATGTTAAACTGTAAGTACTGATGCAGCAACATTAGTAAAAGGCTGTCTCTATCCTGGATTTTCTCCTTTCTTCCACTAGGTCTGGGGCAAGCACTGATCCCAGCTCCTCAAACAACAGCTGCTCTACACAATTTAGGGAAACTGGTCAGCCACTACTTCTTTCTAGGTTCCTGGTTTTCTTTTCAAGAAAGTGATTCCAAAATCATCCTCTATTTCAGTCGTGAAGCTATCCTTGGCAAGCCAGTCCCACTTTGCTGTCCCCATCTGTGTGGAGGTCCTGTCAAGCAGAAAGGGCTCATTTTTTTGTCTGTTCATGTCCACAGCCACCTGCCTGTCTGCTCTCCACCTCAGCTTCACTCACTCCTCTGTTCCTGCCCACAGGGATCTCACCAAGCCTTGGACCTAGAGCCTCGTACACTGGGAGAGAAGAGCCCCAGAAGCAAACTCCTCTGGTACTCCAGCAGTACCTACAACATAGGCATGCTCTGTTTGCCAGATTAAACTCAATCTTCACCACTTCGCTGTGGTCCCACCATCTCCCAGATCTACCAAGATTTAGGGATGGCAGGGTGTGAGTACTGTGACTTAGCTGGAGCCTTGGAAAACACTGTTGCTCCAGCTATAAGTCTCAAGGAGAAACCCAAAGCGCAACGGGAAAGAATGAGTGGAGGGAGGAAGGCACAGTATGTCTTGTCCTTCGTGTGCTTTCTGGAGTTAGTATTTCCTCTGACAATCTCTAAGATGTTGGTGCTCTCATTTTGTTTCCAGTGTTGATGAATCGTAACAGCTCAATTTAAGGAGACCAACTAACTGGTAACAGATAAAACCAGAGAAGAAATGGCCCCTTGGTATAGTTTCCCTAGTCATGAAAAGCTGTTACTCTCATCAACTACCAGGGAGGAAGCACAATATAAAGAGAGGAAGAGGGTGGGCTTGGAGTGAAGTGCATCTCTCATGACTACCTCTGTGGCGCCTTCAACCCTTCAACTGAACAGGAGAGAGCGAAGTGAGAGGGAATGAAAGAAGCGACACCTGTCTTGCTACTTTGCAGGTTTGCTAAGAGCATGGGTGAAATCACAAAGACTCCAACTGTTACTGCCATTTCCATGGTAAACTACGCTGAGCACCTCCGCCACCCAGCCACCCAAAGCCTCTCTGTTAACGCACCGCACCACACAAGTAGGGAACACTGTCACTGAGCTCCACAAGCGGGAAAAACAACCTACTTTTTTTTTTTTCTTTTTTTCTTTTTTAAAGCTCAGAATTCTCAAAGTAGAGAAATCAAGTCTCCAAACTGGGGAGAAAAATAAAAGAACTGAAGTGCTTGACATGTTCTGTTGGTAAAACAGAGAGAAAAAACTGATGTCCATTCATAGGGAAATGCAGTTTGTGCTCTCACATCAAGGGATGGGGGCACTTTAGACTGAAGAAAGAACTTGTCTCAAATGTTCAGATAAATACACAAATGGTTTCTCACTTTCCAACCAGCTACATTATCTAAGCCACATACTTTACAAAAGAGCCTTCTTTCATCTTTTATGTTATACTACCAGAAACATGACCAAAACATGGTGGATGAGCAAATCCAAAACTCAAACTCTCTCCTCAGATGTTGTAGACTTCTCTTTAGAAGATCAAGATGCTGGTTAAATACACGAGAACAAAGCTTTCCCTTGGGTTCTTGGCCAAACTAGCTTGCAACAAGAGAACTTTCTAAATGCCACTGCAACATTTTGGGAGTGATAAGTAACCCAGTAGCAATGGTAAGTTTAAATGGTAAGTTTAAAAGTTTAAATGGTTTAAAAGCAGACAGCTTAACAGATGGGTGACCCCACCAGGGCTGCTCCCACACAAGGTAATGTCCACAGCTCTTGCAGACCTTTATTGAGATTTAACATTTATTTTGGGCTCTTTAGCACCTGCTGTACAACCTCACCTCTCCTAATGTGTGCCATGTCCATCCACTTCAGCACTGCCATTCTGAACCTCTGGTTTTGACGTGATTAGGAAATAAACCCATATGTTCTTGTTCTGCACACCCCATAATTTGAGTCTTTCCCAAGCCAAAAAGTCAGGGATCAGCACATTTCTGTCTTTAAGGTATACTGAAGAATACTCTAGACTTTGACATATTTATGTAAATATCTTCAAAGAAGTCAAATGTATAATTGAAGAAAATGTTCCGTAAAAGAATTTGTTTTCTGATTACAAAATGATTTCCTGCTCTTGAAAAACTAAGAGTTTTGTATTTACTTAGCTGGCTCTGAAGGTCCCATGGAGAGTATCACTCCTCATGTCCCTAACATCTCTTTTCCAAGTGCAAGTATTTGCAGGTTTCAAAGGTAGCTTTTTGTGTAGAAGAAGCTACAAGCTGAAGATTCCTCTCTCACTTAACCCTTTAGATGTTCTCCCCAAAGGGCCACAGTCAATAGTCCAGACAGACCAGAGGACTACATATACTTTGACTTCTTTTCAAGTAGGGTGAAGCAACCTTTATAAACATGGCAATCTATTAGACAGTGAATACCCAGCATCCACACTATGACTCCCTCCCACCCCCAATAAGCTTTCCATTCATTAGGAACAAGAGCCACAGCGATACAAGCACAGAATTGGAGGCCTTTTGCCTTTCCAGAGTTTCACACGACAGTCAACAAAGTCAGAAAGGTAGTCCACACAGAGTGGAAGATGGTGTCTGCTGGCAGATAGGTGCAGCCAGGGCTGCGATGGAGGGAGGAGGTGTCTAGCTGACTCACCAGCATGAGTGGGAGAGAAAGAGAGAAGTGGCTCCACCAGCACTGCTTCTAAAAGAGCTCCACCAGCCTCAGCCCTGCGACCTTTGAACTCAGGACAGTGGGTATTTTCAAGATTCTGCTTTCCTATTTTCCTTGTCACTAGTCTGTTTCCTTTGCAACAGCAGCAGAAATGTGGCCAAGAGATCTAACTTTGGCTTTCTGAGGCAACCCTCCTATGAGTGTGGTTTCTGGGACTTCCACTGTAGCATCTTGGCCAGGGCCGGAAGGTGCACAAGGTGGTGGTACCACCCAGCAACCTTCTCTTTAGGAACTTGCAAAATAGGTCTCAGACTCAGGTGTGGCTGTATGAGCAGCTACTGGTTTCGGTGGTGCTGAAGAGATTCATTCTAAACCAAAGTCAAGAAGACACCTGGGTTGAATCATACTAAAAGAAGATAACATTCCTCTGCTCCAAAATGGTGTATTCTACTGAGAGCAACAGCCTGAAACATTTATTCATATTGTTTTAGTGGTACTTATGTTATTATCAGGTGACAATAAATGCTGTGAGATTGTTTTTGTTACAAAAGAAAAAAAAAAAAAGAAAGAAAAAGAAAGGAAAGAGAGAGCTCTAATTTATTTGACTAAGCCAGTGCTGATCTTTGGGCCTTTATGGCCTTCCCCAAGGCTAAGCTAAACCTAGCCTCTCTTCAGCACAGGAATGAAGTGAGGACCCAAAAGGTGTAAATGCTTAAGCCTTTAGAAAAGAAACCACATGAGATTGGAGAGCTGGTTCTTGGGGTACATGTGCTCACCACACAACGTGAGGACCTGGGTTGCATACCTAGTCCAAAGTAAATCCAGAGCTACGATCTGAAGTGAAGAAAAAAGAACCCTGTACGCTTACAGGCCAGAACCCTGGTGCACACACCAGAAAGACAACACAGGGCCTCTCAAACAAGGAAGGTGGTGAGGACTGACACCCAGGCTGTCCTTGTCGGCCACCTGGGTGTTGTGGCATGCATCCCTGCCCTCAAATATTTCTCGACTCCCAACAAAAGAAACCACGAAAACCTAATACACACAACACAGAGCAAATGATCTGAAATACACTATGAACTCCAAGACGCTGGCATGGTGTGTGTGTGTGTGTGTGTGTGTGTGTGTGTGTGTGTGTGTGTGTCTGTGCATGTGTGTTGTGTAATCTCTTTAAGAGAGCCACCAGATCAAACTTCTTTCAAAATGACACTAAGATGATGGTTTCCTCTACTTTTCCTTTATTATGTGCAGGTGAGTTTGTCAAGGTCTACAAGGCATGTGAACATGTCTTCCCTGGTGATAAAAATATGTGCTTTGGGTTCCTATGACTTGATATTACCTCATTTTTATTGTCGAATTAAATACTGAAAGGTAAAACTGGCTTGGGACCTCTTTAATTTCAAATGTGTAAAGTCCTGAGAACCACTCAGGTGGTTTCAGTCTAACCCAAGTTACAGTTTCCAGGTGTGTGCTGCCTTCTTCTCTACCTCACTCTATGACGTTCTCTCTGCACAAGACACTCCTTTACCATGCCTGATGAATGTTTTCAACCTCTGCTAAACTGCCACCTGCTCTGTGATGCTTGCCCTGATTGCTTCAACTCAAATCACATGGCCCTGACATGTGTCATCCAGCACTTAACATGTTACATTGGGATTGCCTGTTTTCTGCTCCAGGCCAGGAATGACTTATTTGCTGTTCTGACTATGACACAACAGTATATAGCAGGCATTCAGTAAGTCTTTGCTGAATATACAAACAACCAAAGAACAAAGACAAGAACACAGCTGCACCTTACATTTCACCTACAGAATTAGTTTTCATCATAGGGCAGAGCAGTTCATCTCTAGACTCCCATTCTGTGAACCATTTCACACACTGCCTCCCATGTCAGTAGTGTAGACTTCAGGAATACAATATGTCCTGGGATCTCAAGGCCAACTCTCATTGTGCTTGTAAGCTAGTAACATGATCTGAAGTTTAAATCCCTCCCCATCCATGCCCAGGTAAATGTACACAACAGCCATGTGAATACAAGATTTTACCAATACTACCCATTCCAGTTACAGTTTTAAAAGGAGAGTTTCAATGAATTCTCATTCATTTGTTGCACTTAACTAAAAAGAACAGTAAAATTCTATATTTATTTAAAACATAAGCCAGCAGGATGGCTTGATAAAATATGACAAAGACAATTTAGAGAAGAGTTTATTTGGGCTAGTGGTTCCAGAGAGTTAAGAGTCCTTGTTGGCAGAGTAAAGGCATGGTGGCAGGAACAGGAAGCTGAGGATTAACATTTTGAACCACAAGCAGGAAGCAGAGAGAACAATGGTGTGAGTCTTTAAACTCTCAAAGCCTGCCACCTGTGGCACACTTCCTCCAACAAGGCTACAAGGTCTTCACCTTCTTAAACAATGACACCAACTAAGGACCAGGCATTCGAATACCGAGAACTCTGGGGGGCATTTCTCATTCAAACCATCACAACCTTGAACAAGAAGTGGGCCAGAATGTTCTATTGGAATATTTGATAGAAAAGCATGTTGAAGAATTTAATGAGCTGCCAAATCAGTGTACACTGGTTCATACCTGAGGTGCATGAAATCATATCTGGGAGATATCTGGTTTTTAAGAAGGTAGAAATGAGTAAATTATACAGATAAACTTAAAAGCCTGTATATCAAGTCATCGCCTGCTAAGAATACAAAAGTGTATCTTGTGGCATTCTATGGAAGTCACACAGAGTCACTGCACTTACTTGTAGAAGTGTCCCATGAATATGGTTTTGTCGGAAAGACTGGTCAGTGCTGTTGGGAAGAGAGTCCAGCAAATCACAGAGGGTGCTTGGTATTTGGTCTATCATAATGAAGGGGACCAACGCACGAGCTGCCATTTCACGGGAGCGGTAGACAGGTGAGTGGCCACACCTGGGGAGAAATAATATCATTCAATGCTTGTTTCTACATCTGTATCTTTGTATATGTTTGTTTACAGGATCAGTACTTCATTTCAAATGACTTCCTATTTTTTCCTTGTTCAAATGATGTTTTTCTTCCTATCAATATTAGTTTCATAGTTCACATTGCTTTTGCTAAAAATAACACTGTTACAGGGAACAAAAGGTAATAACAAATGACAGCAAAAATGACTTGCTCCTTAATGATAAACAAATACTAACCGGATACCTATTATGAAAAGCAGAAAGTACTGCGTTAAGTGCCATGAACAGTGAGACTATCTCTGAGCAGCCTATATGCCAGTTGGAAATATGAGATGCACATTTGAAATGAGGAGCAAAACCAAGGCACTATAGGGAAAATGATAAATAAGTGATCTTGATGCTATGGTTACAAGAAGTGAGAAGAGAAAGGCTGAAAGTCAGGAAATTATGGTTCTAGTTGGCCAAGAAGAAACAAAAAGCTGCCCTAGCCAAGAACATATAAAGCAAAAGTACATTAAGGTTAAAGAACTGATGGAACAGGCCATACTGAGGAGCATCACAAATGTTAGGCAATAAGAACTCCAAAACTCCAAATCCTTACCTGACTCACATCCAGAGTGTGGAAATTAAGTAAGGGACAGCCATGGGCAAAGGATATCTTGTGATGCTCTACAGAGTGCTTGAAAGGCAGGGTATCTAAGGGACTCAAAGTTGGAAACACTTAGCTCTTGCGAGGTTGCAACCACTTTGGTGAGTGAGACTGTGAAGCTGAAAGCTTCCGAAGACATAACAGATTGGAAGGCAAGATCCAATATGGCAAAGTTTCAGCTTAGTAAGTTCTTTGCTAGACTTCTCTAGACTTCATGCACTTACAAAAGCAACTCATTCTGCAGTTATCTTAGATGCCAAGGCAAAAGATCAGAAGACAGTAGGTTTTATTGTAGGTAAAAAATGGCCTTTTACCTTTCCTCAAAAGCAAGCAGTGTTATAAGGAGAATTTGGAGACAATCTGTTGGGACCATGGAGATATAGGATGCAGAGGGGCAGAGTCAGAGGAAGAAATATTTATAATATTTCAGAAGTACCACCAAAGTATACCTTAATATGAGAATAAAAATAGATGAAATTTCTGGGGCCGGAGAGTTGGCTCATTTAAGGGACTTCCACCCATGCCTGGCAACCTGAATTTGATACCTGGAACTCATGTACAGAAAATCAACTCCACCAAGCTGTTCTCTAACTTCCACACACAGCATAGCACACATACACACAATGCATACGTATGCATGCACACAGACACATACCGACACACATACCAACACAAACACAGACACACACACACACACTGACATTTCTGTATAAACAGAATGACTTGTAATTTCATCATGGGTGTACTGGGACACATGATGACAAAGGAGGAGAGAAAGAGCAGAAGTTGAGTGAAAACAGAGTCAGCTCATCAGTGCATGACAGAGACTGGAGAAGTTCTATTAGGTGGCACAGAGGGGGAAGACAGCCAAGGCTTCAGCAGGCAGCCAGTGAATTCCTTCTGGGCTTTAATTAGGTTCTGATAATTCACCCATTTTCTCCTTTATATTTTCTTTAAAACTATTAAATGTTTAATCTGTAATTGGCAAACGTAGTAAAATGTTTGTTTCTGCCTATGGGAATAGAAAACTTCACTCAACAAAGAAAAGAAAATATTCTAAAAATGCTCTGCAATCTAATTAGCAAATGATTTCACTCTGCACAGCCACTGCTCTGACACTCCCCAGTCTGTCCCTACCCCACTTACAGCCTGTGTTAGTATTTTACATTGCCAAAACGGCTCTTGTATATAAATGTTTCCTTTCAAATACAAGTAACTCTGACATGATTATAGATATTTAGTTTCCAATTCACATTTTTATACTAAAGAATGGCCCCCTTTCTGCTACTGACCTTTTCCAAATGATGATTTCCCAAAGGAATCTGGTGTCTACACAGGAGAAAGAATGGAAAGTGGGAAAAATGCCAGAATGTTCTGTGTTCCGTGCCTTGCCTTAGGTACCTACCCATACCATACCATACCATACCATAACCACCTACTTAACAAGCAAAACTAAAACTACCCTCAAAAAGTAGTGCATGCTTATTAGGCATGCTAGTACATGCTTTTAATTCCAACAACTGGGGAGGAAGAGGAAGGCAGATCACTATGCAGAGCCAGCCTGCTGTACATAGCAAATTCTAAGGCTTGATCCCCGAGATTTGCATGTTGGAAGGAAAGAGCTAACTCCCACAACTTGTTCTCTGACTTCCACACATGTGCTGTGGCATACATGTACCCACACCTATACCCACATACAAAATAAATAAATTAATTGAAAAAATTTAAACCAATGCAATTGCTAAAGATGGTAATTTGTAAAGTAAAATTTAATTAATAGCATTCATCATAAAGCAATAATCAAAAGCAATTTCACATTCTTCTAGTATAAACTATATAAGCAAGAAATCAGATTACAGTTAAATTCACATATATGTACATGTGTATACACACATACACAAACAATAAGCAAAAATACACTTGCAGGTTTGACAGTTGTTGGAGACAAGAATGGAATGTGTTGAGAAAACTTACGCTATGGTTGGTGGCATGTGCCTTAAACCCCAGAGCTCAAGAGGCAGAGACAGATCTCTGTATGTTCGAGGCCAGAGGGAGTTCTAGAAAAGCCCGGGAGGGCTATGCAAAGAGGCCCCCCAAACAACAACAACAACCAACCAAACAAAGAGCTATTAAAAGAAAAATCACATAGGTGGGTTTTCATTCTGCCTTGAACTGTAAACCTTGTAAATTTTGAATTTGTCACAGAACCCCCCCTACACACATTAAACTTGCTCACAAATGCTAAGCAACTGTTGTCTGTGTTCCATACAGCTTGACTATCTGCTCTTGGGAAATGGTACCCACTAATGATCTTACCATCCAGGGTATCGCTGAGAACTAGGGGAGGAGCAGTAGGTTCCCAGTTACACCATTAAAACTAAGCTTCCTTTGTAATGCCTTTGGAATGCGCTTTGATCTGGGAACCCTCGGGGGAACTTCTCTGCATCTGAATTCTAATAGGGCATGAACTCTTTTGTTGGACCTTGCTGCACCTCCTCTGGTCAGAAACATTTTCTTTCACCCCTAGGCAGTTATTACAAATACAGAGTCCACTCTATCCGCACACAGATGCATCTCATTTACCCTTCCTTCCCACAGCAAGCCAGGGCCACTATCTTGTCTACTACACTGAAATGAAATTAAGAGCAGAAACTTGGGAATTTACAGGCCAGGAATTAAGAGCATGTTCTGGAATCTAGCATACTTCAGTGTAGATTCAAGTACTTACTATTGTGGGTCGTAGGGCAAGCCAATACATTTTCTAAGATTTTACTTACCTTTTAATGCAAGTATGGGCTTAAATGAGATAATGAATGTAGTAAAGTACAGTACTCCCCAAACAGGTGGTAATCAGTTATTATAATATGATAGGTAAAATTATTTGAAAACTTAAAGCCTCTGTGAATAAGTATGCTCTCTGTTCTTTTCAGTGTTCTCCGTGTCAAAACAGGAAACAGAGCCTTGCCTGTACCAAACATACTTCATGTGCTCACAAAGGCCCACCCTGCACGCTCCATCTAAATCAGTTGCACAGGAGAAAGGGATGCTTAAGTTTTTTGGGCCAAATGGCTCTGCCTTCAACTTTATTCTCCGGGCCCAGGGCTCTGGAATAAATTTATGTTCTGATCATGCCACTGCTTTTATATCAAAGATGTTTTCCATTGTATGCTGTTCCAAATCTTGCCTTCAGAAAAATAATCCTGGGTGGGTATATATGTATGTATAAAAGAGAGAAATACCTAAAAGAAAGTTTTCATTCAATAAATTTGAAAATGTAAATATTTGTGAATGTCATCTTCACATTTTCCAAGTGTTTAGGATGGTCCAAGTTACCAGATTCTCTGCTTGTTCTTCCTAGACACCCCAAACCTGTTTCTACCGCCACCTGAACTGGCTTTTTCCTGCCCACTCACACAATTAGCTAGAACTTAACAACTGCACTTACGCCCTCAACTTAGTTCATCATGAATTTCTCCAATCAAATATACTAAATATAAATAGATCAGGACTCTTTGAGTTAAATTGAAAAAAAAAAAAAACTCTTTTGGGTTAAAGAGTGGAATAAGAACAGTAGAATATTTGTTAAGCTAAAAACTGCACATTGATGAGAAAAACAAAATAAAAAGTATGTATCTGCAGGTAAAATGTTCAGTTTAACTTATCTTCTGGGCAGCTCTCTGTAAATTAACTGTGATTGATATATCAGGACCTTATGAAGAAACACTGACAATAATACGCCACAACAGACATCAGAGAACCTGTAATGTGGCCACTTGGGATAAAGCAACCTAAGCCTGAGCCTGGCCTTAGAAGATGCATGGCTTTGCAGTCAGATGCACTCTGCTGCTTAGTTGCCAGCCTGTACCCAGTGCCACACACCCCAGGCTGCTAAACTTGTTAAAGTGGCAGCTGCATATCCTTTCAGCAGCACCCGTCCACCTCATGTGGCAACCACACATGACTGCAGAGGTAACGGTGATGGCTGCTCGCATGCATACCATTCCTTTCAGTGCTGGGCAAAGAAGTTAACAAGTTTCCTCAAAAAAGGAGTGAAAGGTAAACTGTGTGGTGTTTATGTCCAAAAAGCTATTGGAACAGTGCACTTTCATTATTCGGAGTTACAATTATTTCTTCAAAACTGAAGAGATGAATGACTTTTAAATGCTAATTCCTGATGCCCTGCTCTTATCAAAATACAGACAAAATATAATCTTCATATTTCATCTAAAATGTCATTTAAATCATTTATCATCTTTTTGCCAATAATAAATACGATTTGAACCTAAATTTTTGAGATTCCAATAAAATGTTTTAGACATCTGGGAAGAAGATTTTTCTTTAGACTACTGAAATGTAGACTCCCTCAGTAATAACTTTCCCAATTTAGGAAGAATGCTTTATAAGAATGTCCACACAAAGACACTGGAAACCCCAGACCTAGAGATTTAAGAAAAATAAATAATTTCAGTCCTTACTCAAACTAAAAACAAAGTGTTGTAATTATATAAAGATCTAACATGGGGCTGGAGAGATGGCTCAGCGGTTAAGAACACTGGCTGTTCTTCCAAGGGTCCTGAGTTCACTTCCCAGCAACCACATGGTGGCTCATGACCATCTATAATGAGATCTGGTATCCTCTTCTGGCCTGCAAGAATACATGCAGACAGAACACTGTACAAATTTAAATAAATAAATAAATCAGGAAGTGGAAAAAAAAAAAAAAGCATCTAATACGAACCATTGTTCCTGCCATTTCACCTGGGAGTTAGCTCCAAACTGGAGCAATGAGCTGCACCATGGTCTGGTGTGTCTACCTACAACAGCTGGAAAAGCATGTCCAGCTCCATCTTGAAGGCTCACAGGCTGGGATGAGCTCTGCAGAGTTGCTGAGGGTGCACAGTCCTGTCAGAGGCAGAGCTTCCACGACCCCTGCTGTCTCTACAGGGTCTAGAATGAGGCACCCCTGGACTCTTTGGTGTGTGAGGGGGGGTTCTGCATACAGTACCTGGTCTCAGGGTGTCTCCCTTTCTTGCAGGTAGTGGACAGGTGAGGGAGTCAGCTAAATGGGCTGGCTCTCTTTTTGGTGTAATGCAGCCCGGAGTTCTAGTCCTCAAAGCAACTTAACACATCTGGAACTTGCACCATCAATCTTGGAGAGTAGTTTTGTTTACAGTGAAGACTTTTCAGTTCACATTTAAAAAACTACAGAAAGGTATTGAGTTTGCTCTCTTCTTCTTAACCCTAGCATGTATCTGGGAAAAGGTTAAGAAAGAACTGTTTATTCCTATTTAAAATAATAAAAAAAAAGGATTTCACACATTCCCAAACGTATTGGCAAATTAACACATTAAAACCAATTCTGATATCCAAAGTACCTTAAAACTAGCATACGACTGACTAGAGAAATGAATGCATTTTGGATTGACTTCACTTTCTGAGTGCCTATTACAAATACTTGAAAAGGGGGCTGGAGAGATGGCTTAGTGGTTAAGAGTAGTGTCTGCTCTTCCAGAGGTCTTGAGCTCAATTCCTGGAATCCATATGGTGGCTCACAACCATCTACAATATGATCTGGTGACCTCTTGCAAGCAGGTGTACATGTAGATAGAGCACTCAAACAAACAAATATCTGAATAGGCATTATTAGGTAAGTGTAAAAGCTGTGGTTTTTACAATGTTAAAATTTGCTGTGTAATAAAGAAATCCATTCTTAATAACTGTGGTTAAGTTTTACAACATTTTAATGCACATTTCTTGCTTTTTAAAACCCAAAACTTATTAATTTATATTTGTCTTATATTTATTTTATACTATGGAAAAGATGTTAAACAAAAAGCAAACCTGAGGGATTTTCTATTAGAATTCAAAATGAGTGGTAAAGCAGTAGAGATAACTCTTAATGTTAACAGCGAACTTAGCCCAGAAACTGCTAATAAATACACAGTAAGTGATGGTTCTAGAAATTTTGCAAAGGAAAGATAGCCTTAAAAATAAAGAAGATACGTTGCCATCAGAAGTTGATGATGACCAACTGACTGTAGTCATGGAAGCTGATTCACAACTACATGAGAAGTTGCCAAAAACTCAATATGGGCCAATCCAATGTTTTTATCATTTGAAGTAAATTGGAAAGATGAGATCTCAGTAAGTGAATGCCATATAAAATGACCAATTTTTTTTTTTTAAGTAATGATGTTATTCTGTGCAATAATGGTGAATTTGTGATGAAAACTGGATTGTATGACAACAACTAGTGACATTTAGCTTTGTGGTTGGACCATGAAGCTGCTCCAAAGCACTTCCCCCCAGAAAAGGTGATGATCACTGATGGGGGCGGGGGAGGGGGTTGCCAGGCTGATTCACAACAGCATTCTGTACCCCAGGGAAACTGTTACATCTAAGAAGTATGCCAGCAAGCGGAGGAGGTGTACCGGAAAGTGTGCTACTGCAGCCAGCAGGGTCAACAGAAAGGGCCTGATTCTTCTCTAACAACCTCACCACGTACCAGTGCTTCAAAGGCGGAATAAAATTGGTTACACAGTTTTGCCTTGTCTGCCGTATTCACCTGAACTCTTGCCAACAGCTAACACCTCTTCCAGGGTTTTAATCACTTTTTGCACTTCCTTAGCAGCAGGGTGCAGAAAGTGCTGTCCAAGAGCTCATCAAATCCTAAAGCCAAGAATTTTATGCTACAGGATAAACAAACTTTTTAACAACATTTGTGTTGATCATAATAGTTTGCATTTTGATTAATAAACCTAGTGGTAATAACTTAAAACTGAGACTGAAACAAAAATTTCTTTTGCACCAAACTAATAAAATTAATGCAACCTGTGCATTGAATGCGCCACACAATGACAATTTAAACACTTTAAAATATAAAGAGCAAAAGAAAGAAAGAAAAGAAAAGAAAAGAAAAGAAAAGAAAAGAAAAGAAAAGAAAAGAAAAGAAAAGAAAAGAAAAGAAAAAGCCAGGCAATGGGAGGCAGAGGCAAGTGGATCTCTGAGTTCGAGGCCAGCCTGGTCTACGGAGTGAGTTCCAGGACAGCCAAAGCCGCACAAAGAAACCCTATCTTGGAAAAACAAACAAACAAACAAACAAACAAACACTAAGTTCCCTTATAACAAGAATTTGTTATGTTTCTGAAAGGTTCCAATGCCTTTGCAGAAATCCAAGGAAAGCAAAAGGATGGAGTCTGGTAATCTAGGTATTTCAAAATCACTTTCTCTCTCTCTCTCTCTCTCTCTCTCTCTCTCTCTGTCTCTCTCTCTCTCTCTCTCTCTGTCTGTCTCTCTCTGTGTATGTGTGTGTGTGTGTGTGTGTGTGTGTGTGTGTGTGTGTGGTGGATTCACGTACATGTGGATGAATGTGCCTATGGAAGGCAGGAGTTAAAATCAGGTGCTGTCTTGTTTTCTGAGAGTCTCTCATTAGAACCTGAGGCTCACCAATTCAGCTAGACTGGCTGGCTAGCAAGCCCCAGGGATCTCTGCCTCCCCAGCACAATCACAAGGGTACACTATGATGCTTAGAATTTCTGTGTGGATGCTGGGGATCAAGCTTGGGTCCTCATGCTTATATGGCCAGTGCTTTACTGACTAAGCCATCTTCCCAGCCCCTTATCCTATTTTGGTACTCAGATAAGCCTTCAAACAGCATTATGTGAATATGTGTTTTCACCACAGATAGACTAGTGAGAACATGTACAGAACAGTGAGTTAGCAAATAAATCTAACCACAGCCAAATAATATGCCTTGTGCCAATTTCCTTCTGTTGTGACCATGGGTGTGGAATCCTTAAGAATCAATTTATCCCACTAATTCCAATGGTTGGAACTCACATTTGCAGATCTCATTCACAATAAACTGGCAGCCTAAATGTACTTCCTCCTGTTCTAACTAGTGTTAAAAGCACTGCCCTTAAGGAAAGCAAATTAGTCACAGGACTTTGACCCAAAGCCACTCAATAAACTGTAGATTTTGTAGCCCAGGCCAAACAATGGTTTATGAATATCAAAATGGAACAGGTTACACAAAGGACAGGGCAATGTCCTCTATTGTCCTCTAACATTATTAATCACCTCAGATCTAATCATTCAGCCATTCAAGGTACTGTATTTATTTATGTACATTAACAAATTTTCAAAATGCTCAAGAATAGAAAAATTTAACCTTTATAGTAACAAGTATGGATACACACAGTCTGTATATTAGCAAAACTTCAAGGGCTTAGGAAAAGATAATACATACATTGAAATGACTCTTTTAGTGAAGAAAAACAACTAAAATGCTTCTTTGATGTCATAATAAGATATCCTCCTCTGTAAAAGAATATTAGAAATAATTTCTAAAGTTCTCTTCAATAACAAAATCCTGTAAGTCAATGGGCATCTAAACATTCCTGTAGGATTACTCTCTTTTTTATTTTAAGATATATTTAGGAGCTCTCTTGACTTGTTTCATTGCTTAATCTCATAACAATATTGATGCTGATAATAAAAATTTTATGCCTAACACTATCCACTATCAGTTTTTCTACAGAGGCAGTTTTCTTTAGTGTGGACCTCTGTTGGAGCTGGAAACAAATGACCAGGGTTTCCTAAACAGGAAAGCCTTCATTAACTCTATCAGAATCCTGTCATAAAAGCACCCCTGATTCTTCCCAAGGCCACAACAACCCTATGACCTCTAATCATCTGGATTCTCTAGAATCTGGTTAATTAATTTGCCTTTACAGAAAGCTACACAAACCTGTCTGACCATACCAACTACAGGCTACTGCTGGAAGAGAGAACGTGGAGCATTTCTTTTAATGAGGTTCGTGCCCTACAGAGATTGTAGTTTGTTTCTGCTAAAGCTAATCGATGCCCGTAAATAACCTTCCTTTTATTTCCTAGCAACAATTCAAACTAAAATCGTGAATGAATCTTCAAAAAACAAAAAGCACATGGAAGTGCTTGAAAAGTTACAAAAGGTTGCACTATTTTGGCCTAGAAAAATGTACAAAACAGGAAAGGGTACTGAGATGTTAGCAACCAGCTCATGTCTGAGGAAAATGTTCTTTCTCAATCGAGTAACTTGAGTCACATTCCAACAGACCTATATAGCCCTTTGAAGGGACTACTACCAGTCCTTTATAAGCACTCCCAGGAAGCTTTATATTACTTTTGTTGGCCCTCAAATTAAAAGTACTTCCTCTGATATAATTAGACTCTTTCTTGGTCCAATCTAGTCTTGTTTTTCTGGCTCTACATGCCAGGAAAATAAATTAATATATGCATAAAAAATTAGTGGCCAGAATATATTTAGAAAAACAAAATAACTCAATAAAGAATTGAGTCAAAGTTGTGAAGAGACACATCAACAGTGGAGACAGGAATTGAACACATGTGAAGATGCTCAATATGTTGAGTTAATTGGGAAACTCAAAGTACATTATTTGCTTGTATGAAAATGTGTTTGTGTAACACAATTTCATATATGATAAGTAAACATTAGTGAAGAAAGTGTGAATTCTTAATATAGTTTATAATAATGATCTAAAAGCTGCACACTCAGTAGAAATACTAGATGAAAATGACTGTGACCTTATTGAGCTGGAGAGAAGCTCAGTGCTTAAAGACACTGACTGTCCTTGCACAGGACCCCAGTTGGATTTTTAGAACAGACACGACAGCTTACAATCATTGTAACTCCAGTTCTAGGACATCTGTCATATTCTTCTAGTCTCCAAGAGCACTAGGCACACATGTGGGGTAATACGCACAAGCAAAAAAAAAAAAAAAAAAAAAAAAGGAAAAAAGAAGAAAAACACACATATGGAAAAAAAAAGTCTTAAAAACAAAAACCTGAGCATGTCAAGTGTACGCCAGACCACAGAACAACTGGGACTATAACACTTGGCTGGTGAGACCGTGAAACGGTTCAGTCACTGCGGAAAACAAGTTGTCAGTTTCTTAAAAAGCTAAAGCAACCACAAAGACCTTCCATTTCACTTGCATGTGTTTAATCTAGAGAAATGAAAGCTAATCTCCACAGAAAGACATGTATAAGAATGGAAATTCCTAGCAACTTATCTGTAATAACTAAATTTTAATGTAAAACAAATGTCCACCAACAGTTAAAAGAAGTAAACAAATTGTGATAGACAAATAAGAAAATTCTACTTTACTATAGACAATATAGCTGAATCTCAAAATATGCAGGTGAAATGCCGGAAAAAAATAGAATGTATACAGTGTGCTTCCCATTATATAAAATTCTAGCTAATGTAAATTAATCCACAGTGACAGAGAACAAAGCAGGCACTGCCAGATGTTTGGGGGAGGGGAGCTGGGTAAGGATTACAAAGAATGACAGCTATGTGCACTCTCGTTATAGTGGTGGTGGCTTTATATACATAGAAACTTTTCAAACTGCACACTTTGAACATGTGTAGTTTACATCAGTCAGATCACAAATTGTCTTTAAAGAATATCTTTCATTAGCCTTTAACCCCCAGCACTTGGGAGGCAGAGGCAAGTGGTCTACAGAGTGAGTTCCAGGACAGGCAGAGATGTATTGTGAGACCCTGTCTCAAAACAATAACCAATCCACCAATTAAACAAACAAACGAGAAAAAAATCTTCTCATGTACATTACAAAAGTGACATTATAATCCTGTCTTGCTTTCCCTAAAGCAAGTGTTTTATTTTTCCTCCCAGATTAAAAAAAGTCTAGTAAAATTTCCTACTTTTTGACCAGAATTAATTTTCCCTTGCGATCACTTAAAAAAAATATATCAATATTAAAGGCTAGCAATCATACAAGAACTCAAAGATGAATCATGTTAGGACAGTGTTCTCAGTCTTGATGTCAGAGACATCAACTTGCCCAAACTCACAAAGGAAGTAAACAGGCCGCAGACGCTGCCAGACCCCAGCTTTACTCCACAGCCTGCACTGATGGCTGAAGTGGCCGTGCCCCAGCTCAGAAGTGGCCGTGCCCCAGCTTGGAGGATGGGCTTTCTGCTTCTTGCTTGTTTCTGAGACAGGCTCTTGAACGTGAGGAACTTGTCTAACCTCGTGCCTGCGGACCTCCTGTCTTAGTCTCCCAACACTGGCATTACAGATCATGTCACCCAACAGTATCTAGGTATTTCTTCAAACTCAGCCTCAAATAATAATTTTACAAATGAACATCAATTAAATTGTTTCTTTTAAATACATTCATAAACTATTCAACTAAAGATATCAATTTTTCTGGGACAGCTTTAAAAAACTCATCTGCATTTAAGATAATTTTCTATGTGATTATTAAGGGAAACAGATGCTGCTCTCCATCTTGATCTTATTAAGTCTTTTTCTAATATCTTACCACAATCTCAGTGGTGCTGTCTTTGCTCAGAAGCATGCTACATACCTGTATCACTAATGTGCTCTAACTGGGCTACTAACTATTAGGAGAATCATATTATCCACAAGTCCTTTCTTGACTATGACCTTGGCTTAATACACTAATTTCATGGTGATTGTGTTTTAAGATGGGGGAACATGTCAATAAAAAAATACTGGTCATAACCCCCAAAATATCCGGGTAGCTCAGACCATAAAGCACTGGAAAAACATCCCGCTGCTAGTTTCAATAAGAGGTATTTTAATAAGTCTCTGCAGAAGACATACACATGAATGTAAACAAAAACAAGTTCTTAAAACAATACCATATCTATTTCAGTTCAATAAGGATAGCTTCAATGCACCATCATTTATTTGCTAGCTTTCTTCTTTGCCTATCAAAAATAAATAAAATAGAATCAGTGTAGAATGTCTGAGTCATTCTACAGTTCTGCCAAGGAAATAACCTTTAACCACGGATTAAACATAAAGTACTAAGTGTGAAACCCAACACTGCTTAGCTTTGGGTACAAAAGCCTAATAAATATAACACTTCAAAAGAAAACAAAACAAGTTGGATCACTTCTACTCATTTTCATGATCTCATCAATAGATTTCAATGGCTTTGGCTACATTAGCTGCTGGAATTTGGCACCATTTGTTTACAATCTGTATCACCAGTTCATAAAAGGCACAGAAATCCTCTCTACTTACTCTCTCATGCACTTCAAAGTACTTTACTTTCCCAATAGTTATTCTGACAAAACTATTAGTCCCCCTTTTTTAAAGGAGCACCATCTATACCAGACTGTCTTAACCAATCATGCTATTCACACAGAACACATTCTCTGAGCCTCTGTGATGGCACACACCTGTAACCCAGCACTCACTGAGGAGGCAGGAAACAAGTGCACATGTGAGAGTGCACACAAGTACTTGGCTTCCTTCTGAGGCTCTAACGTCTCTAGGCTCTTCTTAGGAACATACTAAATTTAAACATAGGAAAGATAGTGCTAAAATCCCAGTGACCACTTGGTTGTCTTCAAACGATGACAGGGACCAGGGGCAAGAGTAAGAAACACATTCATGGAGTTATCTTTTGGTTATAGTGTAAAATACAAGGTTTCCAATGGACATGGTGGTTCCAGACCAGTCAAGGCTATATAGTAAGACCCTGCTTCAAAGGGAAAAGTTGTTTTTAAGGTTAAAGCAAGAAAGTGATTCATTATTTAGAATTATGAGTCTATTCTTTTTTTCCTTCCTCCCTTCCTAAAATTTATATTGTACCTGTATCATCAGATAACACGTTTACAGGGTTTGAAAAATTTTTTTGGTTTGAAAAATATGTCTAGTCCTCAGAGGCCCTTGACACTAGTAAAGCTGAGAGGGGCCTGGTTGAATTAGTCTGCAGTTGTCTCTTATTAACAAAGATAAGTTTGGGTATAGACAGAACCTAACAAGACAACATAAGGTCAGATTCAGATTTCATTTATTAATAGTAAAGAAATGTGTTTGGTCACTTAATAGTTGCCAGGACCCCAGAAAGAATGAATCATGTCACTGCCTCTCTTTCATAATCAGAGCACTGCTCTTCCAACCATGCGGACAGAGAACACTTGAGAAAACTTAGTAAGTTCACTCTCCCTTGGTTTTTCTGTAGGACAGAGGCTACCACGGTTTAAACAATCACTTAAAGGCAGAATAGGCTCTTCCAACCCCAAACTTCTTTAATTCATCTAATACAAAGGTTCTCAACCTGTTGGTCATAGCCCCTTCTAGCTCCAAAAATACTTACATTATGATTTAAAACATTATCAAAATTAGAGTTGTGAAACAGCAATGAAAATAATTTCATGGTTGAGAGGTCACTACAATAAGATGAACTATATTAAATGGTTGAATGAAGCATTAGGAAGGTTGAGAAACACTGATCTAATGTTATAGTAGCAAGATAGTCTCTTTACTCCTTGGGTTCCTTAACGTGTTCAGTATTCATAGTTCTTAAAAGGCTAACAATTCTTTATATGGAACAGTAGTCACATTCATAAGAAGGCAGCCATAAAGCCCTATCACACTGTATTTCCTACTATGCCAAGGACTACAACTCTCTCCAGAGGCAGGCACTGCTTATTTGTTGTGGTGGAATACCCAAGCCATAAAATTTATCAGTGTAGCCATCTCACTGTGTAGTGCTAGGTAGCCTGGCACATACTATGTACCATGATGGCGTCAAACTCAAAGATCCATCTGCCTTTGACTGGAAAGTGCTGGGACATAGGGCACATGTCACCACCCCCAGCCCAGACATTTCTCAATGAAGGGGATCAAATATGCTGTCAACTATATTTACCAGGTAGTTTTATTTTATAGTCAACTGGCCTCTGGCCTCAATGTCTAGATACCCAATTTGTCACTGCTTGATATTCATGGCTTTAGACAGAAATGCTATTCTATTTCCAGGCAACCTCATGGCTAAGTATTCAGAACCAAAGCACACTGGAGTCTGTCTACTTGAGGTGAAGAACTAAGCATCCAAACCAAGCATTTGTCCCTTTCTTTTCAGATGGAAGATAGAAACTTTGATCTTCTCTTCCTTGCCATTAGGCCTTTTTGAAAAGAAGGAACCCACTATTCCCTGACCTTTGGGACTTTTACAAACTTCAGACTGCAGTGCAGAGCACAGACAAGAAACTGTCCAAGAAAAACATGCCCCGAATGAACAGGATATAAACAAAGCTGTAAGGAGGTAATTAACGGTAGACTTGACTCCCTCACTTGCTTCTCTGATAACAATCTGGCACTTGATCAGCAAGGTCTTTTATCTGTAAGGATTCAGTGGATTCTGCTGCATGGAACTATTTGGGGAGGGACAAAGACATGCTTTCATCTTGAAAAGGAAGTAGAACTACATCTCTGAAGGGTAAGGAAGAGTCGGAGCTGTAAAAAGACCTCCAGTGATTTCCCTGACAAAAGAGAGGTAAATGGAAAATAGGATGTCACTGAAAGTATAGGAGGCAGTTCTGGTGGGGAAAAAGGCATGGTGGTCCTCTACCAGACCACAGGTGTGACAATGACAACATGCTTTCTTTTTCTGCATTCTAAATCTTCCGCCAATGTCTTCTAATTGCCTTCTGTTAAAGTCAAAACTCTAAACTAACTTGCACTGTGGCTAAGTGCCGCCTGTCTCTCACTATTTAATAAGGGCTCAAAACCACACACTACAGGAAGGAGGCCGCGAGCCTGCAGCCCAAGATGACAGTGGCATCTAAGAATACTAGGGGCTGTGGGCACTACTTAAGAACACTAATGTAACTTTTTACAGGTGTCCACCACCCTCAGATTAAGTTGGTCCTCGTTAGGGTCTGCAGCAGCTTAGTGGCATGCCTAGAAGCACCACTCCTAAAGGCCCCAGGATGATTACAGGCATAATAAGTAGCTAGTAGCATAGTGTTCTTGTACTGTCCTCCAAACTCAGGTCACTCCATGGTCTGGTTGTTAGGAGGATTCCGAATAATACAGGGCTTTGGATTACCCATCTTACTTAGAATTCAGGAATATAGAATCCACAGCCTGGGGCTTCCAAACCAGAGCATAACTGCTCAATGATACCAGCTACCTTTGACAGGCTGTGTGCAATCCCATGAAGTATTAAAAATTCATATCCAGTACCATGACATCAGGGCTTTAGGGAAGAAGGGCATGAAGAAGCTGCTCTAGGAGCTAGTTTACAATGGAGGATTCTATCAGATCATGACATTCTAAGGCTACCACTGTAGGGACAATCAACCAGCTAGCAGAATGCAAATCCCTCTCTAGCCAGTACCCCCTCAGAGACAGGGTCTCACTATGTAAGCCAGCTAGTCTGAAACTCCCTATGTAGCCTTGCTACCTCTGTCTCCCAAGCACTGGGATTAAAGGCACATACTATCACACCTAGCAAGAATTCCATTTCTTTAAAAGTTTCTCTTAATTAGAATTAAATGGGTTATAATTAGTATCAGCTTAATTTTGCATTTTTTATTATTTTAAACACATTCAAATGAGGCCAAACCTTAAATTCTGGTTTTGTAGAAAATGTTTTGTTTTGTTTGTTTTTCAAGACAGGGTTTCTCAGTGTAGTCTTGGCTGTCTACCCACTTTGTAGACCAGGATGGCCTTGAATTCACAGCTATCTGCCTGTCTCTGCCTCCCTGAGTGCTGGGCTTATAGGTGTGCAACACCATGCCTGGCTGGAAATAATGATTCTTATAGGGGAAAAATGAACAGACAGTCCAAAAAGAAACATGCTAATACCACACATCCATCATCCACAAGGACAATCAAAGAACTCTCTTAGGGTTTTGAAAATATTTCCTGCTCACTGTTTGTAAATTATTTTCTTGTCTGTGTGACACATCTTTCAGTAACAACTCAGCTTTTTCTTGTCTATGTGGATATATTTCCATGGTTTGTACCAGAACAGACGGCCTTTTCCAGTACAGCTGCAGTGATCAAAACTGCATGAGGCTGCTTACAGGCAGGGCCTTCTAGATACACAACAGCCTCCTGCTGCTGCTCTGAATGTTGTGTGGGTGAGCACTAGATGACCCTTGGGGGTGGCACCAAAGTGCTTTTGTGATTATTCAGACTGCACAGGATTCAGCCAATGGAGGATAGAAATGGGACTCAGTACATAAAAAAGATAAGACTGACAAGAAGAGGGGATTTTAACCCATTTCCCAGGCTTTACGTTATTCAGTTGCTACTGTTAGGGCCCGTTAAGATCATTACCTGAGGTCCCTACGTGGACCTGGATATAATGCAACCCATTTAAACACCCTGTTCATCCACACTGGCCTTTTCCTGAGTAGGTTTAGGAGTGTCAGATAAGGAAACAAGGGCACCTAAAACATCGGAATGTGTACTGATAACCATGCGATTCTGTTCTGAGTCAGTAAAGATAAACGATGGTTTCATGTATATGAGTATATATATATACTCATAAAGTAGGTATAAGAATACTTTGTAAACTTCAAATCCTTAGATAAATGCAATGTCACTATTGATTTTCTTTCATTCTCAGCAACCCCAAAATCCTCCCAAAATTATATAAAGTTTTAAGAGTGGAAACTCAAGATAACACACTAGAGTCAGTGGGGAAACTTTTCTAAGTTTTGGAAGCATGCATAAATAGCTGCCCATAAATAACCTCATTAAGGACTTTACGCATCTAACCAAGACCCAAGCCACGCTCGTTCTTTACTAAGACACTTGCAAGTGTGCAATGGCCCTGAGCTCCCATAACAAGGAAATTTTCTTTTGTAAGAAAGTTGGAGTGTTTCTCAAGGATCTCAGAACTTTGGCTAAGCCAGTTTTATGTCACAAGCACGTGGGCTTAGCTGCAAATTTTTTCTTCTTTAGTGCTGATTTCAGATTGGAAAATGAGACCATTGCCAATGCCATGCCCCAAAGGAGAAACATCCAAGAAAACAAGACAAGCCCAAACAACTGTTAGATAAAAGTGTAGGTTACCTTTGGCACACTGAGAACTAGCTTGTCATGTTTCACAGAGAGAGCATCAGAAATAGGTAGGTGGGAAAACCCGCTGTTGGGTGAGGAACTAGGAAACCCAAAGCAAACGAGCTCTGGAGCCAGGCCACCTGGGCTCAAACCCAGGCCTAGCCTACACTAGCAATATGACCTAGGGTGTATCTCCATGCCTCCCCTTTAGTAACAGCAACAGCAGACTGTTGTCTTGCTGATTAAATAGGGTAACATGGGGAAGGTCCAACTCTACCATAAACATCTGCTAATTATCATTTATCACTAATTAAGACAGAAAAAAATCAGAACAAAAAGGACAGAGATAAGAAGCATCATAGCACAAGATACTGCAAATGACAAAAACCCTGTCCAGGTCTCCCTCCTATTTGAGTTCCTCAGCATTGTCGGTTATTTCTGTTGAGTAAATAAATGGACTAATGCCTGACTCCTCAAACAGTCACCGACTATAGATACGTTAGACTTATTTCTCCTGGGCCTGTCACAAAGTGCTGCTACTTGCTACTGCACACTGATATTAATCAATGTAATGAAAAAGAGCAAATCATTTCAAACTTTCTGCAAGGCTTTCAGAAGCCAGGAATTTGTTTTGGAGCAATGCTCCTGTTAGTGAGCATGTGTGAACACAGTCAGATCCCTGAAAGCACATTGTTATGTTGCCTGTGGAGGTGGAGTGTGACAAAGTATGGCAGCAGATACTGGACTAGGTCCTACGAGAGGGCTGCTCAGCCCACAGTGTGCAGATGCAATTGAGAGTGCTGACCTCTGGGTATCTGTGGGATAGGCAGAGCAATGACTGCTCAAAGAAAGTCTCTGGGATCACAGGCCTCTGGCAACCCCAGGAAGTGCAAGGGAGTGTGTGTGTGTGTGTGGGGGGGGTGGATTGAGGGCAGGATAAAAAAGTGGACAGTGTTTTCAGAGCAGCAGGAAGGTGGAGTGGGGAGGAATGTGAAGAGGAGAAACAATGTCCAGGAAGCTACTGTGCCTACTGCTCTGGAGGAGGGAGCCTGCAAGTTCAGGGTAAAATCAGAGACTGCTGCAAAGCTTTCAGGAGCTTTGGAAACCAGATACAGTTTCAGTGCAGTGGTGAGAAGGAGCTGGGCTGCAGTGTTTAAAGAAATGAATGGGACAGGGCTTGAAGTATGGGACTATGAACATAGAACGTTTTCTCAAAATCATCACAGACCACAAGACAGCTTTGGACGGGGGAGTGAACTTTTCTGTGGAGAGGCACTTGTGGTCTCTAATATCTCTTGTAAACACAAAGTGATCAATGAGTTAGACAAGAATATAGTAGGATCTCAGTAGTAAATAAATGGGGTGGTAGTGATGGGTGCTCACTAAACCAAATGAGACAAGAATATGAAGATGTCTATGTCTGGTTTAGAAGGAGGCGGAAAATAGATGCCAATGTCAATGGAGAAGATAGGGAAGAGCAGGCAAAAGCATCTAAGTCTCAGTGCCCTTTGTGTACTAACATGACTAAAGCAGCTGCTTAGGCGAGAGTCTAGATACTGCTGTCCCTACTTATCTTGAGGTCTGCCTTCCATGGTTTCAGGTACCTGTGGCCTGAAAGTACTACTTAGAAAATTCCAGGAAAAAACAATTCATAAGCTTTAATTTATATAGCATTTTGAGTAAAGAGATGAAATTTCATGTTGCCCCAGTATCCAGCTCAAAACATGACCCATCTCTTTGCTTAGCCAATCCTCAGTGCATATGCCACCCGCCTGGAAGGTACTTAGCTATCTCACTTATTAGACTGCCTGCTGCAGAGAAAGTGATTGGGCTCAAGCCACATTTTACTGAGTAATGGCCCAGCACCAACGAGCGGTCACAACATCAACATGCTCTAAGTGAAAAAGCGAAAGCTATCCGTTAGAAAGAGACAAACTGGGTTTCAAACCTTACATTTACAGTTAAGATAAGTTTCCTATCCATGCAACTGGACCAGGGAGTGGGGGATTCATGCAGGTTTTGACATTGTGCATCAAATCCAAAGTTATATCTTCAGTGTACATGTCTGCATTTATGGAAACAAATACAGTGCAGGATTCAATACTAACTGTGGTTTCAGGCATCTCCTGGGGGTCTAGGAATATATCCCTAAAAATGACAGGAGACTACAGTAGTAAAGTAAGAGTCAAAGCCCAAAGAGAGGGAGAAAAGAAAGAAGAGAGGGAAAGAGGGAGGAAAAAAGGGAGGGAGGGAGGGAGGGAAAGAGAGTATGTGCAGGAGAGATGGCCAACATCAGCCAGGGGCCAGAGAAAGATAACCAAAACACACTTACCATACTACTACATCTCATATTTACTTGCTGCTCTGTTTCCTAGCTCATACTTTCTGTGTGAGGGTGGAAAAGGAAAAATTTTGATAAAAAAATGTTCCCTTACATGGGTAACTGAGTGCACATTAGTTAGTACAGGGCTTGGTGTTTTGCAGCCCTTCAAGTTAGCATGAAAATATCCACGAGCACCTTGGCAAATTTTTTAAGGAAGTACTTAAGACCAGGAAAACAAAACCTTCATATGGAAAAAAAATTATTAAAGTATTCTTAAATGTGTAGTGCTAGTGAATTAAAAAGTGTAGCCTCTGGGGCAAATAATATTCTTTTCTAAAGTTAACAGATTTGTGATCAGTGGTTTCTCCTGTTAAAACTGCAAACCATTGTCTCTCCATTTCCTGGGTCACTCTTAGTTCAAGTAGAAGCAATGCTCTAAGGTCACTTCTGAGTTATAAATGTAGAGCTATCCTAGCTCCTTGGCCTTACTGGGTCCCACTGCTGCAGAGTGGGAGGCTTCATTTTGTTCTTGCTTGAGATCATGGTGTATTCCTTCTAGAAGTCCCCAAAATGACAGCCTGAATTTCCCTGAGATATTTTCCTGTCCTGCTACTTGGGAAACCCTGCTGGATTTCTGCAAGTCACTAGCCTCAGTCCTTAGGGCATATATCATATAGCAAAATGATTAATGTACACACGATGTCAGGGATAGAAGCCTGCACTTTATCTCACTGGCCCTACAGCAAACTCTAAGACTCCTTTCTTCCCAGCTTACCCACAACTCAACACAAGCTAGATACACAACAAATGTTTAGCAAGTAGTTGGCTAAACAATCAACTGATTGGATTCTAGCTTTTCAAGCAGATGACATCAGTAGGCCATGGATTATCATCATTGTCAGAATTTTCACCTAAGAATGAGACTGTTTGCAGATCTAATCACTTGTTCTAACATGACCTGAACTGGCCTGTTGAAGTAACAGATAACACTGAAGAAAAGCTGGTCCCTACAAGTTTTGTTTTTCTAGCTTGCTTTGTCAATGCATTCCATAAGAGGTGAACTCCTCATTCCTCTTGCTCAAAAACATACTTGGAAAAAAAGTTTTAAAGAGATCTGGCACCCCACACTGAGTTGGCCAGGCCCTGCTCTAGGGACTAAGAGAGAAAAATCAATGAATGTTCCCCCCCTTTTAAATGCCAGAATTTAGAAGGTGGCACACAACATTGAAAACATGGTTTTATCCCACATACTCAACTTCAACTGGTCCTGGGTAGAATCTGGAAACTGGGAAGAGCATGAACACAGTTCCCAAAAGAGCTACTTGGGGAGAAGGAGGTAAGGCAGGGAGGGTATCACAGTATCAGCAAGCCTCCTCATCTCTGCTCCCAGGCCTCCAGACTGCTGTCACTCGAGTCTCAGAGTGTTATTTCACATGTACATCTCTGCATCACAATTAGCTCAGCGAGCCAACCCTGACAGAGAGAGGAGTGGGCGCCAGTCTGGCTTAAAGACAAAAAGGAAACGGAGTTGCTGAAAACTCCCTGAGCAGAAGTGAACCTCTGTACTTTGCCATCTTGTCCAAAACCTGATCTGGGGTCTACAGTTTAGTCACACCAGCAAAACCAAAGGGAGAGAGTTCTAGACTGATGGGGCAATAGGTTCCTTGTTAACCCAACTGTCAGCAGATTAGGATGCAGGCAGTCTTTGTCCCCAAGGCTCTGTGAGATTCAGTGATAACCACAGGAGGGCCAGGGAAAAGAAATTCTTCATTTGCAGTTCCAAGAAGACCCAATTTTCTGGTGTTCCTGCAAGCAGTGGGCAAGACTTAGGGACTCCAGTTACTCTCCCAAGGCATCTAAGACCCTTTGAGAACTAGGACAACGAACAGTTATTTATTCCAGTCATTTCAAAAAAGCCACCTCTTAACTTCTCAAGACTCAAATCTTCCTTGTATTTGTCTGAAAACAAATGCAACTTAAGCCAGCATCTGGAATGGAAGAAAATACAGAAACCAGAAAGAAAGATAATTAAATCAATAAGGAATGCTTTTCAAACATAACACACAGGCAAAAAGAGTGTTTTCAGAACCATGCTGAACAACGTTACAGAAGTTACTTAGTGGATTGATTTTTAGAGGGCATCATTTAGGAGTAGACTACCACAACCTTTTGGGCCATGCCAAGATGCTCCCCAGTTCTTTCTCTTATAAGACTGAGAAGCCTATAAAAACGTACAAATAGGTGTGAGACATTCAGAAGAAGGCTCATCATTTCACTTACCACCACTTAGGAACTGTGGCTAAGATATTTGGTGTTCTGAAATAAGACATCCCAAACAGATGCCTTAACAGTCATCCTGCTCAACCTCAGATGCACCACAGAGAGCCTTTGGGAAATATGGCCAACATATGATCAGTTTTCCTCAAACACTTTCATTGCTGGGCAAGCCAGTATGAGGAAGTCTACTCATGCCTTTGACGGAGAACACTGCCTTTCACAAAACTCTTCTTTGTCTTAAGAGTTGCCGTCTCTCGTACTTTCCCACTGGGAGGGAAAATGACAAATGATGTGCCTTCTGCCATATGGCAGCCTCTCCAGTACGTAAAGAGCCTTACCACGTTGCCTCTACCCAGTCTTCCCCAGTCTAACTGCTTCCGGATGTCGCACTTCCTTCACATGGTGGTTACTGCCCCAGATAAATATTAGCCTACCAATGACCCTCTCAAAATGGAACCTCAGAACAGAACAATAAACGGAATAATGTGGGCCTAACCTGACCCAAGGAGTTCAGGAGGACGATAGCAAAGCTCTGCTCTCTGAGAGCATCAGTGCATCACACTGCTCCAATATTCACTGAAACTATTCCCTAAGATGTTCTCACATACAATGGCGGGAAAACAGACATACTACATTTTATACGGATATAATTTTAATTAAAAAAAATCTAAACATGGTACATATATCTAGTCTCAAGCCACCAATACAGTTTTCTAAGGTTATCTGGGATATATATTTAAAAAGTACTTATCCTTTTACTATAAGGGTCCCAAGGATTGAACTCAGGTCATCTGTTAGGCTTGGTGACAAAGACCTTTACCTGAGGAGTTAATTTGCTAGTCTATTTTTAATCATGGACTATACCACACATACATAAACAAACAACAAAAAAAGAGTACAGGGACTAATATAACAGTCAACCATTTGCCTAGTGCCAGCATTAAAAAAGAAAATACACATCACAAATAAAAATTAAGCTCCGAGTTCATGGCTCTACAATTGCCCCCATTCCCCAAGCCACACTGAGGTAACGGGTGTGAGCCTGAATTTGTATTTGGTACTCTCATCCCTAAAGACCTTGCATTTTCAGTCCGTTCCCTATGTTGTGCACATATTTTCTAAGTCACAGTTGAGCCTGTTTTCACTTAAGTAAGGCAAGCGCTGACTGTAGCTGCACATCCCCAGCCTAGAAACACCATCAGGCAATGAGGTGACTCACACATGACTTACTCTTAGGGAATCCTGGCTGTTCTCAGCAAATAAAGCACAGAGCACTTATGAGTGACACATTTAACGAGTCAGCTAGAATCACTGATATCAATACAACTATGTGGTCATTGAAAAATATGCTTTCCCCTTGCTTTTGAAGAGTCCTTTGAAGGCTCCTGGCACAACATTTCCATGTCTCATGGCCACCAAATTGCTGGTATGATTCTGAGCTGACTTTTGAACTGAGTCCGACAGCTATTGAGTCCCAGGACATGCTCTCACTCACAGAACACAGTGCACTCTCCCTAGAACCCCACCTTCATCTGGCTTCAGGGTTTTCCTTTCCATTTACTGGCACAGACATGCCAAAACAAGTGCTAAAAAGATGCTTGCTCTTTCACAGTCTGAATGTCCTCAATCCAAGAAATGACAACTGTCTGAGGTGATGCACTTATGCTGACAAGTGCCACACACTTTACATGTGTACTGAAAAGAGACACTGCTACCCTGAAAATCAAGTACGTACAGTTATTATAGACCAATTTTTAATTGTTTTTTCTCTGAGACAAGAGAGACAAAGTATCTCTATGTAGTCCTGGCTATCCTGGAACTTTCTATGTAGACCGGATTGGCCTCAAACTAACAAGAGAGTCTCCTGCCTCTGCCTAACAAGTTATAGGATTAAAGACGTGGTGCCGCCATGTCCAGCCTTAAAAGTATCTTTTTCTATTCTTCTCCTATCATAGACTATTAACCTCTTCCTCTCTCTAGAAACCCTTAACACATAACCCCAGGAGCACTACAGTAAGCAGGACATTTTAACCCCATTACACTGAGGCTCTCTAGTCTTGTCATGTTAGTATGGAGGGCTCCCCTTTACATGTCTGGCTTCATTATAGCTGTATGAGTTTCAACAGAAAAACAGTACCTTGCTTCTTCTTCTATCCTTATCTATTTAGGCTTCTCTCCTATGTCTCTATATCCTATAGCAGGGTACTACAAGGCAGACTTTTACAGGGTTCTGTAAAGGACAGCAAGAGAGGAGTTTGTAATCCAGGAAGATCAAGGCTCATGAAGCCAGAGAGGACCAAGATAACATTCAGTCCAAGAGATCAACTTGATTGAAACTTGTTTGAAAAGAAAACAGTCAGAAGTGAATCAGAATATAAGCAAATGTCAAAGAACATATTAGAACAGAGGACTCCTCAAAGCCCAGGTAAAACATGGAACCCTGCTGAGGCTCCTTTCTATATAGACCATGACCTGTGGCTCCAATAATACAGGACCGGAAGTCCTTAAGTACTTCAGAGATACACAGATCTGCTCACACCCAAAGTTTTGACTTCAAGCTAGTTTCATTTTTACATTACTCAATTTAACTCGGTGCCCAAATTTTGACTAGGTAGGGCAAAGTACCATAAGACAACATGGTTGTAGTTTCTCAGCATGGAAGGAGATTGCAGGTTAAGCTGAGGAGCAAACACTGAGTATTACAGTACAGTACAATAGTGAGGAATGACAAGGAAAGAGTGCTCTGCTATCAGAGCTGAGGACACAAGAGAGGGAGCAGGTGAAGACTTCTACGATGGAGTGCTGGAGCCACTCTGCTTGCCTCTTTTGTCTCTAGAAAGGAAATATTGCCCTCTACTTATCTAAAAGGATTCTGGGAGTCAGAGCAGGTACAAATAATACATATGGATATATGGCATGTACTTCAGCTGGAAGTCCTGAGTTCAATCCCAAGCAAGGCATAACTTTGGCATACTGGCACATGCCTATTATTTGGGTGCTTGGGAAATAGAGGCAAGAGGATCAGAAGTTCAAGGTCATCTCTGGCTACCCACTGAGTTCAAGAAAGTCTGGGCAGAATGAGAACCCATCTCAAAACAATAAAATAAAATAAAATCAAAAACAAACAACAAACAAAAAACCAAAAGCAATGTAATGTATAGACTAAAGGAGAGATCCTGGCACAAGACTCTCAAATGAAATAGAAACAAACACATTACTACTTCCTGTAAGAGCCACAATAGCCCAGCATAGAAGAAAAGCTGCTTTGCTTTATAACCTGGAGAAGGCGCAACAGGATCATCTGTGTTTTGAATTCAAGGGAAACAAGACCAGAGTCAATATTATTTCCCAAAGCTTACTAGGACCAACTCTTAAATTTTTCTATTTCCACCTTCCTCTTTAATAAGACTGGTGTAATACTAAGGTTCCATGAAAGATTTTTTTTTTAAAGATTTATTTATTCATTAATTATGTATACAGTATTCTGCCTGCATGGGTGCCACGCAGGCCAGAAGAGGGTACCAGATTTCATTATAGATGTTTTTTTGTTTGTTTGTTTGTTTGTTTGTTTGTTTGTTTGTGGTTGCTGGGAATTGAACTCAGACCTTTTGGAAGAACTGTCAGTGCTCTTAACCTCTGAGCCATCTCTCCAGCCCTCCATGAGAGATTTTTAAATACATGAACATGCACTTCCCTATTCTTTGACTGTTGACTAGATTTTCATATCTCAATGTAAAATGTCCCCCACATAAGTCTCTATGCATGATTTCTACAGGTACATATTTGTTCGTTGTGTTTAGTATTTGTCAGAGAAAACAAGCAAGCAGATTTCACTTAAAAAAAATAAGAAAAATGAGTAAACTGATTTCAGAAGATAGGTACTGAAATTAACTTAAAATAAGCTGGGAGAAGGGGCTGCTGAGGGAGAGAGGGGTATTTTACAAGTGGTCCCCTGAAGAGTGAAGTGCAGCGAGGAGATTTCCCCCAGTCAGTGAGGTGCTGAGCTCCCAGGTTTGTAGCAGAAGGAGGCATTTACCCCACAGTGAGTGCACATTAGACCAGCACAGAAAAAAAATGCTCTGAACAAGTGTCACAACTAGAAGTAGCAGGGCACACATAGAATCAGGTCTCTTTAGTCCAGGCCTTTGCTCTGTCCAAGACTCCACAGTCATGGTTCTAGGATGCTATTAGGTGGTTTCCTATAATTTCTCAGTGGAAGCTTGAAACTTGCCTGTGAAAGGGAACTGAAAGGACTCCTGTGTTCCACACAGCTAGCTGAAAGAAGAGGCAGGGTTATTACATACACCTGGAGAAGGAGGAAGGCTTAGCTCATCCCGGTGGGCGCAGTCTTTCTTTGGAGGGAGCAATGTTTAGGCTCAGGCTCACAAGGGTGGTGGTGAGCACTGTGAACATTTTCTGCAAACACTATCACCATCCCCATGACGGCAAGAGGAAGGCTTTGCCATCGCTGAGCCTCACGCAGGTACAGTTTGCCATTCCCATGGGTCTGAGGTACTGGTGTCATTGATATGGTGATGCCTATGTCAACAACACACACTCACTAAGGATTTCACTGCTCTCTATAATCTGGTTTCAGAGTAACATATAAACATATAATGTATTACTATATATTCTATATTACGGTAATCTTTGAATATCTCTCAATACAGCATAAACTCAGATTATATATATGTGTGTAGGTCCAGTTGGAAGGATATTTTCAATGCAGCAACTTCCTGTTTCTAGGAACAAGAGCTAACAGGATGTTTAGTAAAAGCCTCTGCAAAGTGAATGCTCTCAACACTGACGATGAGGGTCCGCAGCATGTCTTGGTTTGTAATCATACTGACTCTCTGCTTGTACCTTTCCCCTTGTATCAACTTTCTGAAATCATTACTTAGCCATCGTCCCCTCCCCCTTATACACAAGTGTTCATAAAAGAAAACACTTTTAAGGCTCTTGAAAGTAAAATCTACCACCCAAATTTCTAAAATGAATCACCAAGTGCTGGATGAGGTAGACTGTAACTCTGCATCAGGAAACAAAAACCAGTCTAAGTGAGTCATCTCTGTGATCAAAGATAACACAGCCACAGCTCCAGGCTTGGTGGCAAACACATGGCCGCAGCAAACACATGGCCACAGCGATCACACGTCAGAATCTGTGTTTAATGCTTTCTCACATGGAAATGCGTAAGTCAACTATGTGAGACCAGGAAGCGGAACCCGAGTGTCACACAAATAATAAACACACTCTCTCAAGTTTGTGTTCTTATACTGCTTCGCCAAGTCCACTTCAATATTTGGTAGATACATTAAAGGCACCAATTAGTCAAGAAGAAGTAGGATAAAAGCTGTTAATAATATGAGAGCTGCTAAATGCGTTTTAGAGGCTGCACATTAAGGTACTTAAAATTCAAGAGTGATCAGAAGGGGACAGACACCTCAAAAGAGGTAACAGAGCCTTTGGTGACATGTTATATAGCAGGGTCACCTGTACCTGGTATGTGTCTACATGGACTTTGGATCTTTCAAGCACCCCAAGTTTGAAAGAGAAGGTTAAGTGGGACCATGGGCTATGTGGCACTGTCACAGGTGTGCCAGGTCCTGGATGCTCTGACTCCTCCAGGGTGAGAAGCCAGATGTCCTGATCTTTTAAACCACAGGACAGGGAATACATGCTAGGATCAAGCCTGCACATCAAACCTGCGTTGGCTGGCCCAATACCATACAATGCAAATCATAGGTGGTGTTTTCTAAAGGGTTATCTCCGATCAACACCACACAGCCACCTGCAGGTCTCCAAGAAAAACACTACCAACACGGTAGTTCTAGTTCCCACACCCACTGGATTAGCACCTTCCTCCAAATCACTGAAGACCAGTCAGGAATCATGGCAGAAAGTTTTACCAACCTGCTTTCACACAATGGCTCCCTAAGATAATATACTGACTATAATTTTCCAAATAAGAACAAGATAAAGCATTCTCCTCGAGTTCCCCACAACACGACACTACCTGATAATGAAAGGCACAAAAGGGGCCAAGCTGAGTGCAGATGATGTGCCATCCATCGGAGACGGGTAGAGTCTCTCCAGCACCAGGAGTAAGAGGAACATGCTGGGGTGGCGGTCAGGCTCCCCTGGTTCACTGAAAGGAAGTTACCACAGGTAAAGTATTTCACTGAAGAAGCCAGGCACTGCTTTCAAACACATTTTGTCACTTTTTTCTCCTTCACTTTAATGTGCTCAAGGAGAAGTCTCTGGCAAAGCAAGGCTTCTGCAACAATCTTCCTCTACAGCCAGTCAGTCTCAAGTAGACTGTGCTATCCAGGGCAGGAAATATGAAGCTTTCCAGGTATGGTGGATTTGAGAAAGCAAGAATAGGCCATTACTCACCAGAACCAGAAAATCCTACCTGCCAAACTAGGAATTAAAGAAAATGTATCATGACAAAAGTAAATTTCATTGATCTGATTACATCTTCCCATTACAGTTTATATGCATTTACACCAATACAAAGTCTGATGAAAAGAAAAAAAAAATAAAATAAAGGTGTATGTTCTAAGATATCCATAGTGAAAATTCTACTGACAGCTATAGAGTAAGAGTGAAAGGAAATGAGAGCATTTCTCTCCACCCCAGGGAGACGCAAAGCCCTTTATAATGACTCTGCTGTATGCTTCCAAAATTCTTGGTTATTTTTATTCAGGTAGACCAACATTTGATCACAGGTGACCAGATTAGTTAGCCAACTGCTGCAATTTCACAGTGTGAAGCTGCAGCAGCCAGTAATACAAAATAATAAGAACCCATTAAATAAATTTAGTATGTTAACAGATTTTAAAAAATAAGGGGAGGAAATAATTTGTGTGTGTATGTGTAGGCAAGTGGTCAACCTTGGATGTCAATCCTCAGAAACTGCCTAGTCCTTTTAAAACATAAATTAAAAAAAAATATTATTATTGTGCATATGATGGAGAGGAGATACACGTGCCATGACATACATGTGGAGGGCAGAGGACAACTGCTGAGTTGGTATTCTCCTTCCACTTTCAGGTGGGTTTGAGGCATAAAAGACAGGTCATCAGGCTCCAGCCATCTTGCCAACCCTACCTTGTCTTTTGAGATAGGATCTCTCAATGGGACCTGGAGCTCACCCAAGAGGTTAGGTTGGAGAGCTAGCAAGCCCTATGGTCCTCTATGTCTGCATCCCCAGGACTAGAATTACAAGTGCACACACCACTACAACAAGCTTTTTATATGGGTATTGGTGACTGAACATAGCTTTTCAGGCTTGCAGGGCAAGCATTTTATTAAAAAGTAAATTTCCTTTTTCATCCCCCTGAGAAAGGATTTCTGTGTAGTCTTGGCTATTCTGGTACTTGCTCTGCAGACCAGACTGGCCTTGGAATCAGCAGTCCACCTGCCTTTGCCTCCTGAGTGCTAGGATTAAAGGCATAAAATTCTGATGTGCACCTGTCTGTGTGCATGTGTAAATAACCATGAAGACCACAACAGGCTATCAGATTACCAGGGACTGGAATGACAGGCAGTTGTGAGCTGTCTTGACATGGATGTGGGAACAGAACCCTGAGTTCTGAAAGAGCAGCAAGTGCTCTTAATCACTGAGCCATGTCTGCAGGTGATCTGATGACCTCTTCTGGCCTCCATGGGCACCCATGTGCACGCTTATACTAACATGCAGACAGATATAAACAAAATTAAAACTTAAAAAATGGTGTTTATTAGGCTATATTAAGTATTCATAGGATAGTTTCATATGAAATTTCTCAACCTCTTTCATGCCTTCCTACCTTCTATTTCCATGACTTTTTTTTAGGTGACCCATGAATTTCTTTATAGTTGTTTAGGGAAGCATGGGTGAAAGGCTCCTTACAGAATCATGGGAACCTTACCAGTAGATCCTGATGGAAGATAAATGGAGCCTCATGAGCCCCTTCACCTTGCTTGATGTTTGGTTTTTCTTTTTTGAGGCTGGGTCTCTCTCTCTCTCTCTCTCTCTCTCTCTCTCTCTCTTGTGTGTGTGTGTGTGTGTGTGTGCGTGTGCGTGTGTGTGTGTGCATGCACACTTGTGGAAGTCAGAGGACTTTTCAAGAGCTGGCTCTCTACTTCCACAAGAGGTCTTGGCAATCAAGCTCAGGCTGCTGGGATCCGCAGTGAGTGCCTCACCCCACTGAGTAATCTCATCTACTCCAGTGTTTGTTTTTAATTTTATCATCTTATTTTATGTGTACAGGTGTGTACCGTGAGCGCACATCTTTGGGCAGCATTGTAACTGGTGCTTACACAGGACAGAGGAAAGAGTGCTCCCTGGAACTGGACTTACAGTGCTCTTGGCTGCCGGGCCATCACTCTACCACCCCTCCTCCCCCAGTCCTTATTTTCTAGAGAAGGGTCTGGTTATGTAACCCAGGCTGGCCGTAGACTGGGGGCAATCCTCCCTCCATCCTCTGAGGCTGGGATTACGAGCATGAGCCACCCTGTACAGTCTAAAATCCTGAGTAATAAGATACTCCCCATTGTGACTACACTTCATCCAGTGTATTCTCGCCTTACCTGTCCACTGTATTGGCTACAGTTTCCAACTGTCTGAGAAGAAAGGGATACAGTTCTGGGAAACGAGAGAAAAACTCTCTTCCTGTCATTCTGTGGAGGGAGAAATAAAAGAGAAATTATTACCTTTTATAAGCTCTGATTTGATAAGAAAGCCCTGGCCTTCCCCTTTTAAAGGAAAAGAGCTAGTTAATGAAATAGTTGAAAAGAAAAGCTACATCTTACATTTAACAGTCAACACAAATGATGCCTAGTTGAATGTGCTTTTGATGCATGGGCTTATCTCCATAATTAAGATGACATACATTTACAGATACTTGATAGTAACTTCAGTCAGGGAAGAGATATGGACTGTGAACACGACGGGTTTGCATAACTCATTTGAGCTATGAGGTCAGTCAACAACTGATGGACTGACTCAACTTCAGTGATAAGGACAGGCCTAGAATAAGGTTTCCCAACCTGGGCATCATGTAACTGTGGACCAAGTAATCCTTTAGGGTAGAGGATGCTCTCTTTGCTCCAGGATGGTTGGCAGCAGGTATCTACCCACTAGATGCCAGTAGCACAGTATCCTTCTCTCTAATTGTGATGATGACAGTGCCTCCAAACATTGCCAAATGTATATGGCAAAATGTGATGATAAATGGCTAAGAACCAGTGCTTTGGGAATGGACCTGGCGAGGGAGCTTCTATTGGGATCATGCCAGCTTACACTTATAGGGAAGATTACCCTTTCTATATTCATAGAAACTACTCTTTTGTTGTTGTTTGTTTGTTTTTCAAGACTGGGTTTCTCTGTGTGTAGCTCTGGTTGTCCTGATATTCACTCTGTAGACCAGGCTGGACTTGAACTCACAGATATCTGCCTGCCTCTGCCTTCCTAGTGCTGGGATTAAAGGCATGCGCCACCACTGCCCAACTATTGAAAGTACTCTTGACCTTAGAGAAGGTGCTAAAAATAGTTGTCAAATTGCAAAGTAGGCCAAAAAGCTCAAACTTAAGAAAGCATTTAGGAAAAAAACCCTGCTTATTAAAGAACGTAAAGGCCTAACTATTAAAGAAATACTCATAACCTGATCACTGCTTCAACTCTAGACATAACTATTAATGAAGACTCATGTCACAGTTTGTTAAGCAGCAGCATTTCCACGGGCAGCAAACTGCTCAGATCTATGCTGCCAGTCAGCCCACACATACATGCAGATCAACTGCTGTCAGGACTCATGATTTCCCATGAAGCTCCTTTCCTAGACAGCCTCTGCCTCCCCAAGCAACCACTGATTGATTTCTGTTACCACACTTTAGTTTAGTCTATTTTAAACTTTCACAAAAACTTTTCTAGTTTTTTGTCTTGCTTTTCTCACTTGGCATAAAGTTGTTGAGACTTGTCCACAATACTGGCTACAGCAGCAGTGTGAATCTTTTTCTCCTGAGTAGAATTCCACTGTATGAATACAGAAGTTTGTAATTCATTCTGTTGCCAGACATGGGTACCTTTCATGTGGAAGAGGGGAGTTCTGAATAAAATTGCTAACCTGACACCCTCAAAAAAGATTTTTTTTGCTCACATTTTTCATTTCTCTTGGGCTAATGTCTGAGAATAAATGATATGAAATCTGCATACTCTTTAGGAAACCTGTAGCTTTCCAAACAACTCTATGCCACGACTTCATACTGCAGTAACATAAAGTAAAGGTTCTGGTGGGCCTCCACCGTATCCATGGCTTGCAGTGGCTTTTATCTTCTCTCCATTTTAGACAACCTTTGATATCTGTGATTTTTGAGTTACACACCCTTGATGGATGAATGGTGCTGAGCAATCTTTCTATGCTTTAGCCAATGTGTGACCTCCTATTCAAATAGTTTTACCCATTTTACATACAGGTTGTGTTTTTCCCTACACACATACACACACACACACACACACACACCATATACGATTTCCTATTCTGAGTCAACTTACTTTCTTAATGTCTTTAGATAAGACAATTTTTAAATATTTGATTAAGTCCAATAATTTATCAGTTTTCCTTTCTGTGCTCCATGTATCCTACAACCTAAGAAATTTCTGCCCTCCTTAGAGTAACAAAAAAAAATTTTTTTGAAAGACTTATGGTTCAGCCTTTCACACTAAAGTCTATGATCCAGATCCATCTCAGCATTTAGGGCTTGCTGTCTCTCCTTTCCCTCTTATTCCCCTTCCCCATTTTCTTTCTTTTTCCTTTCTTTATATCCTCCCATTATATGGGTCCCAGGGATTGAACTTAGGTCTTTAGGCTTGGCAGCAAGAACCTTTACCCACTGAGGCATCTAACCTGCCTTATCACATTTATAATAAGATGCTTCTTTATTTTATTTTTATTTTATTATTAGTTACATTTTATTAACTCTGTATCCCACTACCTCAATAAGATGCTTCTTAAATAGAAAGATGTAGATGCACTTTGCACAAAGGTTAAAACATAATAATGCTACAAAGATTAAAGTCCCAGTGTATACAAATGCAATATAATTCTAAGAAAACTCTGTGTCCCTGTCTATCTGTCTGTCTCTATTTTGTCCCGTACTACCCCTCAACCACCATGGTGGGTTTAAGTGATGAGACAGATTCTAAAATGTATATGATATACCACAGGCTAAGAGTAAAGAGCAAGGTTGAGAACTCATCCAATCAGGTTTCAAGATATATCAGAGTAACTTATCTACACAGCAAATTCAAGACCATCTTGGGCTACACATGACCCTTCCATAAACAAAAATGAATCCCAGAAGACCAAATAAGTAAGTAAACAAACAAATAAATAATGATATGATAATTGATACTAAGGTTAAAAACTGAATCTTACCCTTCTGATATATACAAAATTAAATTCTACTGTATCTAAGGCCTAAAAACAGTCATAAAGAAATAGACAAAATAAGAAAAACATTAAGTTTTTACTGTCTTAGTCTGGATTACTACTGCTGTGATAAAACACCATGACCAAAGCAAGCTGAGGAAGAAAAGGTTTATTTGACTTATACTTGCACATCATGGTTCACCAATGAAAATTAGGACAGGAACTCAAACAGGGCAGGAACCTGGAGGCAGGAGCTGATGCAGAGGCCATGGAGGGGTGCTGCTTACTAGATAGCTCACATGCCTTTTTCAGTCTATTCAGTCTAACTCAGGACCATCAGCCTAGGGATGGCACCATCCACGATCCTCACTGATCACTAATTAATAAAATGCCTTACAGCTGGATTTTAAAAAGCTATTTTCTCAATTGAGGTTCCCTCCTTTCAGATGATTCTAGGTTGTGTCAAGTTGACATAAACTAACCAGGACACTGACCTATGTTGAAAATTTGAGATTTTGTTCTGACCATTGCTGGCATGATGCTTCAGGCAGCTTAGGTGCTACAACTACTGTGTACCTAAGCCCTGGGGTTACTAGACGATTCAAAGTTAATTCTGTTCAATAATCTGAAAGCTCTAGTGGTTAAGATGATGTCCACTTGTTAGATGCTGCTGCTTACTTTTCCTAAATAAAGCAGCCATAAAGGAAAAAGTGGAAGCGTTCTATAAGAATGACTTGTTCCTCTTCCACATAGCCCTTCAAGATGAACAGTCCTCTTCAAATTGGGTGTGAAAGGAGGAAAGTGAAGTTATAGCTACTGAAATAAGACAAATGATGATGCGGTGGCAGCAGCAGAACAACTTTATCACACCTGGAAGAAGAGCGGCTGGCAGCCTGGGAAGTGGAAAAAAGGGAAGAAAGTGACTATACAACTTTCCTCACAAAGGAAGATGCTTCATGTGACTCCTACAACTTGTGACCCGATTAAACCTAATAATGGTCGTGTCTCTTCTCCCTAGGAGAAGATTCCTTAAACACAACCTGATAGCCTTGTTAAAACACCTGTAAAAGGGTGGCTGGAGAGATGACTCAGTAGTTAAGAGCACTGACTGCTCACCCAGAGGCACAGGTTCAATTTCCTGCACCCACATGGCAACTCACAACTATCTGCAACTCTAGTTCCAGGACACATGACACCCTCACACAGATACACATGCAGGGAAAACACCAAATGCACATAAAGTAAAATAAAAGTAAGTAACAAAGATAAAACATTAAAAAAGTCTATAAAAGCCAAATGCAATGGACCTGGCTCTTGCACTTTACCTAACTCTGCAAACCACATCCTGACAGCTCAGGGCATCTTCCCTTTCTCTGTAGCCCTGAGGAGTTACTGTATGCAGCTGGTGGTGTGGGCAAAAGAGGCCAGGCAACGACTCCCCACTCTCTCTAAAATAAAGCCTGCGATCAATGACTCGACAGAATCATGACCTTTAAGGTTTATCAGCTGAGTTTTCGGCTTTGCTGGAGGCAATGTCAACACAGACTCCTCAACTGACATACAATAGAGCTCTCCTAAAACTACAGACAAATGCTTTATTTACTTAATACTACACAATGCATACCCTTGGGATTATACTTACTTCTGAGCAAACGCAAACAGACATTAACTTGCCTCCTTCCTCAAAAGTGATGTTCTGAATAGCACCAGTGGATTTTGTAATCCTCTGAAGACCAGCCAAGAAGATCTATCTGAGATAGGCTACATTTGGTTAGTCACAGAAACTTCCTATGAATAAGTGACCCAACTTTGTAAACCCTGCAGTCAATTACTTCTACTGTGAGAAAAATCACATGGTTTAAAATATTTCACACAGTTCTACCTGGGGTAATCACCAACATGAAGGTCACTTAGGTTTACTCTAAGACCCATATGCATAGAAAGCTTTGATCTGTGGGTTAAGATAAAGTCTGTATAATCATATATACTCTGGATGAATGCCCAAAGCTAGATGAACAGGTAATCTAGAAAATCATGGAACCTTTTGGTTTGCACCATGTGTGGTGAATATTAAATCTCAGGTGCTCAGGTCTGCAGCTAATGTTAATACTGAAGGTTGTATCCATTTCATTGACAGCTATTTAAATTAATTAAATAATGTATTAGACAAAATGAATGAATGTAGTCCTAATCTGTCAGTCAGATTAATGAAAAGACCTGACAACATGGCAATCTCATGGGACTGGGGTTGCAGCTCATATGTAGAGTAAGAACTATTAGAGTAAACTATCCATGAAGCTCTGGATTTGATACCCAGAACCACATAAAACTGCATGTATTGGTGCATGCCTATAATCCCAGTACTCTGCAGAAGGATTAGAATTTCAGGGCTATGGTTGGCTACATAGTGAGTTCAAGGCCAGCTTGGAATTCATGAAATCCTGTCTCAAAAGCACCACTACCACTAAAATAAAGCAGTAAGGGATGGATGTCATTGAGACACAGTTGTTTAGAAATTTGCACGACTTAAATAACTGCACAGTGAGGCAGCACCCGTCCTTTCCTACAAACTCTACTCGAAGAGGCTTACAGAATGAAAAGCCCTGGGAGGCATGGTGCCTCACTCTGGACAAAGGACAGAAATGCTCCATGCTCATCACCAAAGCTCTGGCTCCTGTTCCTAGTTCTTCTCTTGTGAAGCGGCCTACAGCAGGCAAGTACCTCATTCCTCTTTAGATCCCCCGTGGTCCCCGGAGCTCAATGTGGGCACAAATCGCTGATTCCTGGCCACTGACATTTGCTAGCACAGAAAATTAATACTAGACAATTCAATTTTTAAAAATTAGCAATGATGCTGCTATATACCTGTAATCCTAGAACATGGAAAACTGAGACAGGAGGGTTGTATGTGTTTGAGGCCAATAATACATAGAAAGTCTGTTCCAGACCAGCCAGGGCTACATAGTTAAGTTCTTGTCTCAAAAACAAACAAACAAAAAAATTATGGAGGATAAGACACATACACGCACCACCCATGTCATAACCACAACCTATAATATATTTTACCTAAAGAAAAATTAATCTGTATTCATACTTCTAATGCCATTTTACTAGAAGTATAGGAGATCAACAGAACAGGCAAAACAAGATTATAAGAGCACACAGAATAATTTTGGGCACCACAGAGGAAAACAGCCAAATTCTACTAAAGGTTTACAAAACAAAAGGCTTCCAAGACTAAACCAGTCAAAGAATGAGTTAAAACAGACTAAGCGCAAAGTGCAGAAGGAGCCTGATCCCTGGTAAACCAACTACAGAGAGATTGTACAACAGCAAGGGAAGTCTGCATGTTGAGGAATTAACTTTGTTGGATATGATAATTACACAGTGGTATTTCTTCTTAAATTCCTTTAGTTGTGTACACCAAACAAATTTATAGGAAAAATGAGATGGTGCCTACAAGCTCCAGGAAAGTAAAAACTGAGGAGCTAACACAGGCAAAATACTGACAGCAGCTAAAGCTGAGTAATGGGTATAATGAGGGACAATTCTTGCCATTATTAGATAGACTGAAATGTTTAATAAGAAAATATTTTACATTCAAAATAAGAATGCAAGTTACAAATGGGAGAAAATTAATAATATATCTAAGGATCACTGCTCAGTAACCAGAATATATGAAGAGCTGCAGGGAAACAATCAGTAAAGGAAAACCAGTCAACATAAAATGGCCAAAGCTATTAAAACAACCTCAGAAGGAAACTTCAGTGCATTTGCCCATACACACGCTCCACTTAACTAACAAACAAGAAGCAGCACATCTGTCCTTCAGAGGGCCTAGTTAAAAATTGCCAGAGCAACCAGTCATTCCCGAGTGGTCTGCTCTCACTCAGGTGAGTTACGAAGACAAGCAGTGTCACTTACAGACCATGTGACTGTGATCTAGAAACTGTCCTGAGAGATAACCGGGCTCTGCTGGCCACAATGCTGCCAGATAAAAGGGCCTCGGAACGTTAATACTCTATGATGAAAGGCATTATTTTAATTGAATCGAAGCTAATTGTCCCCAACAGCAAATTACCTCATTCAGTTATCTTAGAAAATATTTACTAACCAGTCTGTCCTGGAGGTATAAGGCACATTACCTCAAAGCTACACATTTTGTAAACATTTTGACTAATTGTTTCGTTTCCAGGAGCTGAGTAGTTTGTTTTATTATGTCTTTTTAAAAATACAGAGTTGTCTCTCAGTGTGGGAGGAGGGGCTGGCTCTAGGACCCCTGCAGACAGAAGAATTTATAGAAACAGAGCAGCATAGTCCTTTAAGTCATTTTTATAATACTTGTCATAGCCACACAGTACAAATACTTTGTACATATTGTTCTTCTGAACTGTCTAGGGAATAATCATAAGAACAGAAGTCTGACTATGTTCAGAACATACAGTGTTTCTTCCAAATATTACCATCCATGGTTGGTTGAGTTCCTGGATGCAGATCCCACAAATACAAAGAGCTCACAATATTGATACTGTTGTTGTTATTCTAGATGCTATAGGCCTGAAAGCATCTACTATGTGTTTATCATGTGTTATAAAAGCAAAATTTATTTTCTAAAGAGATATTTGACTGATAAAACAGGTGTCCTAGTCTAACATTCTTAGCACCCTTACTTTAAGAAAATGTAGTTTCTCATGCAGCTCACCAAAAGGATCAGGTTTCAATGCCTATAACACACTGAAAGAACCACATATTGGAGCTCTATATACTTGCTTGGAAGTATTCCTAAAACTCTGCATGCACCAGAAGTTCCTAAAGACCGGGCTAAATATTTACATAGTATGCGCAAAGGATTTATAATATTATCAACGCTTATGCATCATGAAACAGCCTCAAGAGGTAGGGGATGAAAGGGGCAAAGTGATAACCTAAGATGCCTAATTCACTCTCCACTCATTGCTGACTAAAGTCACTAAACAATTTCTAGCACCCTGGACCCCAGGTATTGGATGATATGCTAATCCTAGCCTCCAACTTGCTGTAGCCATCTGACTTTCCATGGACACACTGTGTGAGAAACCACCACTTAGAACCATGCCTCACTGTGGAGGTAGGTCAAAGGCTTTGGGATGCATGTACAGGTCTGTGTTAGAAGCTTATTTTAAAAGGTCAAGATCATGGCACCATTTTAGACTACATCTGAATCTTCTGTAAATTCTGGAACATAAGAGGCTTATCTCTCATTTGCTACACAATGGAAACTACCATGTAAGTGTATTTTCCCCATTAAATGGCAAATAACTGCACAAAATTAATTGCTTCCTACTGATTTCTTGGAGAAAAAAAATATAAATTCATTAGCCTGATGGCTGACTTAGCTTTCTAGACATTTCTTTCTTTTCCACCTTTATGACTAGCCGTATGAAACATTCTTTAGTGCCATTGACACTCTATGCTCTTTCTAGTCTACATTTTGCAGAAAATGTTGTAACCTCACTGGGAATACATCCCCCCAGTTACCACCTCTTGTGCCAGGCTAATTCCAGATAAACCTTCTGCTTTTGACTGAGGCAAGTTTCTTCAAGACATCTTGCCTGTTAACTCCACTCCAAGGCAGCTTTACACTGCCAGAACAAAAATACCTGAGGTTGGGTAGCTATACAAAGAAAAGTTTATTTTGTTCACAATGTGATAGGTTCACAGGTATGGCACCAGCATCAGCTTGTCTCTGGTAAGGCCACTGAGGCAGATGTTATCACATCTGTGATTATATAGAAAGAAAAAATGTAATCAGACAGGAAGCCAGAACAACTTAGAAATCAGGTTACTTTTATGTCAACCTGACACAAGCCAGAGTCATTTAGGAAGAGGGAACCTCAACTGAGAAAATGCTCCCATGAGACTGGCCTGTGGGCAAGTCTGTGGTAAATTTTCTTGACTGATAACTTATGTAGAACTCACTATACACAGGGCCACCCCTGGCCTTGTGGTACTGGGTTCTGTAAGAAGTCAGGCTGAGGAAGCTATGAGAAGCAGCCAGTGAGCAGCACTCCTCTATGGCCTTTGCATCAGCTCCTGCCTCCAGGTTTCCTGCCCTGTTTGAGGTCCTGTTCTGACTTCTCTCAATGATGGACTATGGTGTAAAACCAAAAGCTGAAATAAAAATTTTCTCCCCAAGTTGTTTTTGCTCATGGCATCATATTACAGTAATAGAAACCCTAGTAAGACACGGGGTTATTCTTATAACAATTTGCTCTTATGAGAACTGACTCAGAGTTCTAGTACTTTATTCCCTTCAAAGGATAATACTCACAATGGTCTCCCAATGAGGCTTTAACTCTTAGAAGATCCACCTCTTAACAGCTCCATTCATGCCCTGTTATGGGGCTGACAAAATGGTTGAGCAGGTAAAGGTGCTTGCTGCCCAGCTTAGTAGAAAAGAACCAAGCTCCTCTGCATGTTGTCATCTGACCTCCACACATGGCGTGCCATGGCACAAAATCATATACACAGGCTTTAAAACAAGCAAACAAAAAACAGATCCACACACAGCAAAGAATCTGGGTGAGATATGCTTCTTCAGTTCTATACTACAACTGCTCTGTTCCCATCACAGCACTTACAGCAAGTCATACATGCAACTTCCTGTTCAGCTATTTCTCCCACCAGAATATACTATCTTCACAGACAAGAGACTAAAGCAATTTTCTCTTTCTCATTGTTTCTCAGACACTAAGTATAATGCCCAGTTTACAGCTGGTACCCAATAAGCAGTTGCAAGGGTTGGGATTGAAGCTTGGTTCTAAAGCTCTACTTGCCTAGCATGTGAGGCCGAGTTCCATCCCTAGCACCAAAACCCCAAGTAAACAAAGAGAAGTCTATCATCTCAAAACAAATAAGAACCCCTAAGAAGCACGTGCTGAGTGAGAGAAGCAAAGGAATAGACAGAGAATGAAAAAGGAATCAAAATCAAGATAGCAACAAAACAATCCTACCAAGGCCTCACTGGCAATCCAAAACTGATACTATTAACAAACTGAGACATCCTGTGAGGACCTGACATTTATTAAACACAAACAGATAAAGCTTTTCCCACTGGTTTACAAACAGTTCATTTCTAGTTCACCCCGAAATGCAAACAGGCTGATTGATGTTACCGCCACAGACATAAGAAGCCCTGAGGTGAGTTCTTTAGGGACAGAGAAGGCAGTTAAGATAAACTTGTTTATTTATGTATTCAAAAATAGCTCAGCAACCTTTTAAAAAACAGAAGGGATGGACAGAAAAAGAAAAGAAAAAAGAAAAAAGCTGACCTGCCATTGGCTCACCCTCCTAGAAAGAGAAAAGGCAACTCAAAAGTTGAGTGGAGTAAGACAGGCAGACATGGGTAAAAACAGGGCAAAGGTGAGAGCAAAGCAGCTTTGACACACTGTCAGACCATGTGAGACCTATGTTAATCTTGGTCTCAGCGGGTAAGGTCATGTCAGCCAACCAAGAAGATGCTTGCTGGGGCTTCTGCCAAAACTTCCTCAAAATATGACCACAGGACATCAGACAAGGCACTCCAAAATATACTTCATAGGCATATGCTGGCCTGGCTATTCCGAGAAACTAGTCAAAGGCATAGCTATCAAAAACTTGTACTACAACATTTACATCTATAAATAAAATCTGCATTAGTGACAATATGCATATAAGCAAAAGGACTGCTTAGAGACAAGCTGATTTGTGAATGATGCCTATCTTCATTCACCACAAAAATTTCTCCTTTAGGCCTCCCTTAACCTGAAAACTGTCTCTGTTCCTATCTGTCATTGTAAAGAAGCTTCAATCCTCTGCCTCTTATTCGAGTCTGATAATATGCGGGACTGTCATGTTTTTAACTTCAATTTTTATTATTAATCTGTACATATAGATTTGTGTGTATTAGTGAATATAGGAATGTATGCATACACAAACAACTCAGGAGACTGTTCTTGCATTCCACCTTGTCGGAGACAGGATCTTCTGTTGCCTGTAGTTAGTATGTCACGCTAGGTGGCCCATGGCTTCTAGGCAATTCTACTGTCTCCATGTCCTATCTCAGCATAGGAGTGCTGGGATTACATACACACTTTCCCATGATCAGCTTTATGGAAAAATGCTTTACCCACTGAGCAATCCTCCAATCTAAAATGCTTGTTTAACTGCTAATCTGTTGTATATCAATTTAATTCACAAAGGCAAAGAGTGCTAGGCCCTTCTGCTAACACGGACATTACATGCAGCACTCTGCATCTGCATCACTGTGGTAAAGGGAGTCAAGTAGCACTTCTGTACCTCACCTGTTCAATGCGGACTTCACAAGGCCTGGCCAATGTTTGGAACAAAGCAGGGAGGCAACAGAGATTTAATAAACTAATAGAATGTCTGCTTAGCACCGACTGGTTTTAAAAGTGTAATTAAAATTATGCTAGGCCTACTTCTTTCTTTAAAAAGATTTAACATTTTTAATTTATTTTATCTATGCGTGTCTGTGTTTGCATGCATGAGTTTAAATGAACCATGTACATATAGCAGCTCAAGGATTCCTAGGAAGTTGAGTTACAGGTAGTTGTACACCTCCATGTGAGTGGTGGGAACTAAATCCTGGCTTTGTTTGGTTTAGTTTTTTGTTTTGTTTCAAATGTCATTTTATTGCAAAATGGTATAACTAATTACAGGTTTAAACTCTAACTTGGTAATTTTAGTCACACAGCAAGTTGCTGCAAATTGCTTATTCAAAAGTGGTCACCAGACAACTCCAGACACAGAGCAAGGATCAAAAATACCTTACTGGCCACAGGGTTAAGCCGCTAGACGGACCTAGATCATTTCTTACACTGTAATTTCAAAAGACAGCAATATAGAAAGAGTTCTCCACACAGACTAGTTCCCGTTTAAGTTAACTCTCTGGCTGTTCCCATCTGAGAGATACATTCACATAACTGGCTGAGCTTGAGCCTTCTCTGTGACCAGCTCACTGTACTTGAAAATGGTCTGCTTTTCCTGCTGTGCAGAAATGCTCTGCACCACCTGCTTTTCACCCAGTCTATCATGGGCTCTAGCGCCATGTTCTGTCCAGGAACATGACAGTCCAGATGATTCTTCACCTCCTTATATGCTCTATGTAGCCATTCCCGATAAGTGACCTCCAAGGCAAGGGCAATGTTATCTCTCTGAACATCAGAGAGGTAAAGGCACTTTTGAGGCAGCGCCTGCTGTGCCATACTAATTGCTTCCTGGATTTGTCTGGTGGCCAACTGCTTTACGTCTAGTCGAGCAAGTTTTTGCTCATTAAGTTTATTTAGTAAAGTCTCCAACACAGGCACCATATTTCTTAATCACACAGACAATCAATCCTACTAGTGATATGGGAGAAAAGGTCTCTAGGGTAATCACACATATTTTGTGGGATAAAAAATATAAGTGAAGCCCAGTTCTATCAGTTTTAGGTAAAGGAACTAGAAAACTTCCTCAGGAATCAGCCCAAGACATACTTTTCCTCTATACTCAGGAAGAGGTGGTATAGGGGCAAGACATGGCTGTGCTATGTGAAAGACCCTGTTGCCTGTAACACTCCTGGTCCCAGGATGGCCACATTCTTCAGGCATGGGGCCGCGATGGCGGTGGCAGAAAGTACTACCTGGGACAGCACTGTCTGTGAAGGTCCAGACCATGGTCTTCATGTCCCTGGGAACCCAGGCCCCAGCAAGTGCTTTTAACTACTGTGAGCCGTCTCTACAGCCCCTATCCTTACTTGTTTTGCTTGCTTAGACAGAGGCCACTATACAGCCCTGACTAGCCTGGAACTCACTGTGTATACCAGGTTGGCATCAAATCACAGACACCCACCTGTATTTGACCCCTGAGTGTTAGGATTAGTTTGTGTGCCACCACTCCTAGCTAACCCTACTTCTGTTATGAAAGAAAATTCATATAATAAAATACCGCAGGAAAAATATAAAACACAAACCTACTAAGTTTAGTCATTAGTCTTTAAGTGTCCATCTGTAACTCTCTTTTATTTATATATTATCTTATGATCTGCTTTTTTTTACACTGATACATCAAGAATAGTTTCAGCCAGGTATAGAGGCACTCTCCTGTAATTCCAGCATTTGGAAGATGGAGGCAGGCAGATGGTGAGTTTAAGGACAGCCTAGGCTACATAGTGAAACTTGTTTCAAACAAAACAAAACACACCCAGTTCCATGTCCTGAAACCACCTTTGAAAGCAGCTGTAGGGTGACATATTCTGGGTCTCTTCTTGAGTTCAGAACTTCCTTCAGGGCACTAACCAGGAAACCAACATGAAAGGGCTTAATTCCCTTTGCTAAATGCTGTGGACAGTGGTTTTTTTCCTCCAGCCATGTCCTGTTTGTCACCGGGTCTGTCTATACATTCCACATCTAGTCATGGTAATGCTACAGATCTCGCCCTTGAGTTCTGTGAGAGCACCTGAGCTTATGCCACTTCGTAATACTCTGAATCCAGCCTAATATTTAACAGCTTATAATAATAATAATAATAATAATAATAATAATAATAACAACAACAACAACAACTTGGCCTGAGGTTAAGAGTTCTTGCTCTTCCAGAGGACCTGAGCTCAGTTCCCAGCACCCAATTTAAAATTGCCTGTAAACTATCGCTAACCTGAGAGGGTGTCTACACACATATAGTATATACTTATACAGACATATACACAGATAAAAATGTAAAAATTAGAAAACAGTAAGAACATGTACTACAGTTATAGAGGACCTGAATTTGGTTTCAAGTACCCACATCAGGTGACTCAGAAGTACCTATAACTCTGGCTTCAGGAGATTCCAGATGCTTCTGAGCTCCTTGGGCACCTGTACACCACACACAATAAGATGGCTCTGTGTGTAAAAGTGCTTGCTGTACAAACCTAGTGACTTGAGTTTGATCCCCAGAACCCACATAAAAAGCTGGATGTAGAAGTGCATATCTGTAATGCCAGCTCTTATATCATCATATGGAAGACAGAGGCAGGCAAAATGCCTGGATACTAGTGGGTCGGTTAACCTGGGGTTTACACAGCAGAAATAAGAAAAGACCCAGCCTGGAAAGAATGTAGAGGGTAAGAACTGACTCGCAAAAGTAGTCCTCCACACATGGATGTCCCGGCTAAGATTTCACCTGAATCAAGCGTCAATCTCTCTTAGGAACTCTGTAGTTAAGATCTGCCACGTACAGGGAAAGCTAAAACGCCACAAGTCTATGTTTTGGAGCTTTAACAAAGGCATCCCTATGTAAACAATAATGCAATGGAAAAAGGCTTTTAAATTAAACATGAATCCAAGAAAATGAAGTTACCCCCAAGAGTCCATATACACACAGTCACATCATTCTCAATCACCTCAGAAGAGGGATCAATAGAGTAATGCACAAAGGATTGAAAAGAAAGCAAGCAAGGGCAAGCAAAAGCAAGCAGGCCTGAGGATCTGCACAGAAAACAGCAAAAAGGCGGAGGCTGGGCCCAGCTTTGACTTACTCACAGGCCATGGAGCAAACACCATAAACTCTGTTGTTATACGGAAATAAACTCTGAAGGCAAAAAGCTGGAGGTCTACAGTTGGTGTTTCAAATAGTAACCCAATAAACTATTAAAATGGAGCTGCTCCCTACATTCTGACCAATAAAATCAGCCCAGGAGAAAAATTTAGCTAAGGGTCTGTCTCCTTGACACACTGCTTGCTGATAAAAGAGCAAGCTCATCTTAAGAAAAACAACGTCTCCAAATGGAAACAAGCCTACAAAGAGACAAAGCACACATGGGAATTTCAAAGGATATGATCAAATAACTTGGTAAAAAGATATTGGGATTTGGAATGAGACTTTTTTTTTTTTTTTTTTTTTTTTTTTTTGGTGTTTTGAGACAGTGTTTCTCTGTGTAGCCTTAGCTATCCTGGACTTGCTTTGGTAGGCTTGGCCTCTGCCTCACCAGGTTCTGAGATCATAGCTGTACACCTGGCTCTTTGCCTCTGTTCTTGGAACCTTACTCCCAACCCTGAATGGGTTGACACCAGCACATACCCTTCAGTGACAGAGGGTCAGTGCACAAAGAGATCAATTATGAGGCAATCAGGAAGAGATAAAACTGCATGCTGGTGTATGCCTATAATGTCAGCATTCAGGAGGTTGAGGCAGATGGATCGCCAAGTAGGAGACCATCATGTTTTTATATTTTGTTCAAACAATAAGAACAACAACAAAGAAAGAATGAACATCAAGAAAGGATGTTATCAGCAGTCCTTGAGTCCAATCTATAATTCAAGCTCATGGGTAGGGATGTAACTGCAGAATACTTTCGAAGCAAATACAAGGGCCTGGGTTTGAGCCTTCACACCAACAAAACAAAACCCTCAAGCCTCTGTAACCCCTGCAGTGGCTCTAACAGGACCAAGGAAAGCCTTGGGCCTCAGAACCTCTGTGAAAGTGCTAACATGGATCACATCTCCCAGCCTTCTCTCATGCCTTCCCTTCCTATCCTCTGGGGACAGCTGCCAGATTCTTGAACTTGCTGAATGCTTTCTAACCCTTCCCTTTCAGAAGCTGCTCTACAGATGGAGAGTTCCCTAACAGCTCAACTGGCTATTAAAGTACTCTATCCAAAGAGAACTCTTGGTTCTAAAGTGTTCTGGCTGCTAGCTATCCTCCTGGGAAGTCACTGTTCCAGGGGTAGACTTGGAAACACATTTCCACTCATTTCACTGCCAGGAGGAGAGTCAGTATTCCTTTTTCACATTCCTTTTATGTGCAAGTTTCCATTTCAGCAGGTTGTATGGTCTTTTTTTCTCATAAGAAATTGTTTCTAAGAAATTTTTTTCTTGGGCTGGCAAGATGGCTCCTCAGGTGAAGGCAGTTTTCCCAAGCTTAGCAGGCTGAGTTCAATCCCTGGGACCCACACAGTTGAAGGAGAGAACCAGCTCTCATGAGTTGGCCTCTGACCTCCACATGTACACAGCAGCACCGAAGCACCTCTGCACACCCCAAAACTCTCAGAATGAAGAACTCAGTCTGTAGTACTTGGCTTCAGTAGTCATTCGTAAGCAATCTGTGCTAGACTACTTGCAGGCTCCTCTTTTACCCTGGCTGTACGTTCTTCCTTTCTTTCAAGAGGTAGGTTTACTTCCCAACTCCTTGTCTCCAGAATGCCTTGTGACTTGCTTTGATTAATAGAGGCCATGGACATGGCACTGTGACAGTCTTAGGCTTTTGAGAAGGAAGGCTACCTTTGTATTCACCCCCTTAAAGATCCAAGTGCCAGGGTACTGCTAGGAAGTCCCATCAGCTTCCAGTCATTAGTGCTTCCAGTTCTAGGACTGGACATGTGAATGTGAGGTCAGCTTGGCCTGGCCAGCCCTGGTTGAGGTCTCAGATGACATTTCAAATGATGTTACATGGTACAAAAGAACAATGTGGCTGAATCCAGCAACACATAACATTGTGGGAAATTATAAACTGTTATTTTAGCCACTAAATTTTAGGGTGGTTTGTTGTGCAGCAAAGTGCTATAATTAAAGGCACTGAGTTAGACTGTGGAAAAGAGTCAGTAACAAGGAACATACAAGTTACTTTATTATGTTGAATTACTACGTTCTTGAGACTGGTAATCCGAAATCAGTACTGAAGTTGTCAGCAGGGTACCTTTGGAGGCTGGATGAGAGAATTTTACCTTCACCTCTTGCAGCTTCTGGTGATAACCAACATTTCTTAGCTTGTGGCTACCTTCATTACTCCAGTCTCTGCCTCTGTGGTCACACAATTTCTCCCCTGTCTCTCAGAACTTCCTTTTTCAGGTATCTAAGTGATTTATTACACCTCAGCAGATTACCTGCTGGGCTTGTATATGGTCTAAAGTGCCTCTGTGTAAAGAATCATGTGTTGAAACCTGGCTCCAGTGTCTCCCGCTTTGAAAGCTGGTAAGCCCACATACCCAGAGAAGGTTCGTGCTGTAAAAGACCTAAAAAGAACTTATGTTTACCTCAGGCTGATTCCCAGCACCGACACAGGCTTCAACAATCAAAACCCAGTGAAATCAGTGACCCTGAGAGAGGGGAGGGTCTGACTGCTGGACTTAGAGTAGATTAAAATATACAGATTTAAACAAAAAGAAAAATCATAAGGGCACACAAAGAATCTTAAAAGTATCACCTATTCACAGGGGAAAAAAATACAACAAATTTTCCCTGTGAAAAACCAGTGGGTGGACTGGCTGGACGAAGACTTTAAAACAATTGTCTTAAAGATGTTTGAGGAATTAAAGACAAGGAAAAAGTCAAGGAAACAATACATTAACAAAACAGATCACTACACAGAGAAAAGCCTAAATAAATAATAGAAGAAACTCTAGAGCTGAAAAGGAGAATGGCTAAAGTAGAAATTTCACTGAAAGAAAGAGGAGACTACCAAGGTGGATAAAGGACACGGAGGGACTGTGTCTAAAGGACAGAAACAAAAGTTTAAGAAATGCTGGCTGAGCCTAAGGGACCTATGTGACACCACAAAGACCCACCCCAATTTCTACCTCATCTATGAATTTCCGAGCACATAAAGGGGCCGGTCCTATAGATCCAAAGCTGCAGAATCTCCATGATACAGGGCAACAACAGAATAACCCAGAGGAGTCTCAATGAGGATCCAGTATTGATAGTATAGCAGAAGCCAGAGGCCTCCAACCAATGACTCATTACGATAAACATTTGCAAGCAAAGAAGTTTGGACAAAGAGTATACTGTGGGTCACACTGTAGCTTCTACAATGAGATTTTTTTTCTCCTTTTTGGGGAGAAGACTGGAAGGGTGAAAGGCACGTACAAGGGAACAGGGAGATGAGTGGGATTGTGGTACATGATGTTAAATTCATATACACACAAAAAACCAATAAAAAATAAATATTAAAAAATGAGATAAGCAGTTGGAAAATGGGGTGGGTGGGGGAATAAAAGGCACCAGGAAAGACCTAAAGTCACATTAAGAAGCAACACTGTCTGGTAAAAAGGTAGATGGGCAATTAAGAAAGCCAGCATTATTGAACTTTATGACTTCACTTTTCTTAAAAAATAAACCAAGGGCTTTATTTTTACAATTTGAGTTTTCTTTACTTTGGAATGAGATATGTAAGAGATATACAATTTGGTTCTTTTTATAATCCAAAGACTTTTTAAATTTATACTTTTTTTTAATAATTACATCATTTCTCCCCTTGCCTTTCCCTCTTCCAACCATACCCAATGCTGTCTGCCATAACCTCATCGTCAGCTCTCTTTCAAATTCATGATTTCTTTTCCTTTAGGGGTTGCTATAAATACAACTGGTTCAGTCCATGTAATGTTATTTGTATGTATATGTTTCAGATCTGACCATTTGATATTAGATAACTAATTTAAGTGTTCTTCCCTGAGGAAGACTATTTCTTCTGCTCTCAGCATTCCTTGGTTGCCTGTAGTTCTTTTTATGACATCACTTTTATAATCCCAAAAATGTCAGCACCTAATACTTTTTAAAAAGAGGCAAAATCACCAAGGACAGTGTGCATTTCTGAACCTACTTTCTCTGAATGCAGGTGTGTTCCAGCAGCCCAGCTTATGCAATGCTTGACTGGCTGTGCTACATCCTAGCATATGCAACTAGGGCATCAAGGAGGAAAAAAAAGTCAGATATAGTGGTGCATCTCTTTAATCCCAGCACTTGGGAGGCAGAGGCAGGGGGAGCTCTGTGAGTTTGAGGCTAGCCTGGTCTACAAAGTGAGTTTCAGGACAGCACAGCTACATAGCATGACCCTGTCTTGAAAAATCTAAAAGTAAACAAACTATTAGTTTAAGGTAAATATTATTATAACTTTGGTTTGTAAGTTTACATTTTGTTTTCTAGACAAACCTCTTTGGAAATGTCCCACAGCCAGGCTCTGTAGCATCCAGAGTAAGAGTGGCTACTCCTATGAAGCTGTGGTGTACGTGCTGAAAGAACATGGTACCATCAAAGGCACAGAGCCAAGACTCTCCTTGAAGAACCCATTGAGGACAGTGCTTGCAAAGCCGTGGCTCGGTAGCTATGCTGCTGAAAACATGACAGTCTGGCAATGGCCTAGAGTGGGCTGCACACCATACAATAATCATACCTCTTAAGAGACTCAAGATTCTGTCCTATATTTCAGGAAAATTTTGTGATGTGGTATGAATCTGATCATAGCACATTAAAAATTAATTTGTTACATAGTTTTTAAAATAAGTGAATAAAATTGTGACCACCAGGAGTTAGGGGAATGGAGGGTACTGTTTTATGGTACTTTCCTTTTGGAAGATAAAAAAGCAGTCTAGAGATGGGTAGTAATAATAATGATATAACAATGTTAACATCTTTACTATCACTGAGCTGTGCATTCAGAAATGGCAGAGATGGTAAAGTGTGTTATGTGCATGCTATCATGCTAGAAGGTGTTACTGCACTGAAAAAACCCGCAACTGTTGTGGAGGAAGCACAGCTACGATGTCACCCATCACAGCGTGGTCTCCTTTTTCTTACAGGAAAAGGCCCTACAACCATGAGCTTCGGGGTACAGTTAAGATTTTGCAAGATTTTCAGGGCAGAATTCTCCCTCGCTCCTTACTTCCCATCATCCCCATATTTCTAGCCTCTCTGGCTTAAGCAGGATTTACTACTTCCCACTATTCTCTACCTCACAAGCTTTGGCTTTTGTATAATGAAGCATGCTTAAAAATGATCTCCTTAGAAAGACCTGGAGGGGACAGGAGCTCCACAAGGAGAGCAACAGAACCAAAAAATCTGGCACAGGTGTCTTTTCTGAGACTTTCAAGAATCATTCATGGAGTTAACCTAGAACCCTTGCACAAATGTAGCCCATGGCAGTTCAGTGTCCAAGTGGGCACACTAGTAAGGGGAACAGGGGTTGTTTCTGACATGAACTCAGTGGCTAACTCTTTGATCCCCTCCCCCTGAGAGGGAAGCAGCCTTATCAGGCCACAGAGGAAGACAATGCAGACAATCCTGATGAGACCTGATAGGCTAGGGTCAGATGGAAGGGTAGGAGGACCTCCCCTATCAGTGGACTGGGCATGGGAGGAGAGGATGGAGGGAGGGCAGGATTGGGAGGGGAAGGGGGCTACAGATGGGATACAAAGTAAATAAATTGTAATAAATAAAAAATACATTAAAAAATTATCTCCTCACTAGAATGTTGCTTCCTTGACACCTAAACATCCTTGTTTCTGTTTTAACCCCCAAATCCAGAAAGACAGAGCATCACAGGCACTTAGCAAAAACCGTCCTCCTTCTAGTTCCCTTAGCAACCCATTCTACAAACCCTGCCCCAAATAAGAATGAGCTGTCTTGTCAATCAGAGGATTCACGTCCCATCATCCTGCCTCTGGATACACAAAAGATCAAACTCTCCCTGGGTAACTGAACTTGCTATTCAGACCCCGCACATGTACTGACGTTCAGTTGTTGTCTGCTGATCTAGCATACTTCTGGGCTGTCATCTAGCAATTTCTATATCATTCATTAAGAATTAATAGACTCACGTAAAGCCCAGTATTTCTATCATCTTTAATTCTCTCTGCTACCCTTTAAGTTTCTATCCTAAATTATACAGATATTTTCACTAAGGTTAATATTAATTTGCCAACTCAAGCCATACAAGGGAAGGTGAGACACCACAATTCCAGAATTCAAGGACCATGCTAGAACTAGGAACTACCCCTAAAGAATATCTACTTGAATTATTAATCATTAGGAATTATGTGAGCTTCCTAAGATGGAAACACAAGTTGGGTGCAGTACAGGACCAGTTACCCTAGCTTTCTATGAAGCTGGCAGGTACCCCTACTCCAGGCCAGGCAGCTGTTTAGCAAGCTGAGGACAGAGTGTGACCCAGCCAGGTCAGTTTTCAAAGGACTTCATGCCCCTGTGGTTTGCTCAGACAGCAATCTCTTTATACTGTCAGTCGGCCTGGTCCAGTCAGATAAAGGCTCCCTACCTGAGCTTCTTACTCCTACACACTGAGTCAGGGCCACCCACTGAATCTAAGCAGGGCATTAGCAGAGAAACCACCAGCCAAACCAGTCTGTAAAAATCTACTATCTGCTCTCACAAAGCATTTCCAGGGATCACTGGACCACAGATAATTCCATTTGGTCCTAAGCCTCCAGTCTCTCCTGTATTCAAATTAAGAGAATCTTACCAACACAATAAAATACCTTTGACCTCCTTTGTCTCCCTTTAGGCTTCTAACTTTCATGCAAATTAAATCAGAAAAGGAGAGGGAACAAGTATTTGCTCTTAATAAAGCTCAATGCTCCATTTCCCCCAGCACATTTTTTTAAAGTCTGGGGATTTGCAGGCCAAGATTTATTTACAAAGAAAAACAAAACTAAAAACCAAACAGACAACAAGTAAAATCTACTCTACTTCAATGCTGTCCATACCTAGTAGGATGTGATGTCCACTGAGATATTTTCACAACAACTAAGTACAGGAAGATTCAGAATACTTAATATACAGTATGAGTTTCCTCTGCCACAGAATTAAGCAAGCCCCTACTCATTGGTCTATCTCAGACCAGAGAATTCAGTCTCCCCACACACCTGTCCACAAGTACTCAAAATATGAAATAGTTTCCACAGATTGGCTGGATCTCCAGACAAAGGGGGAAAGCCAATGCTTGGACTTGGAGAAAGAACACTATTGAACATCTTAGCCATTTGTTAAGCCAAAAATATAATCTGGAATAAGTATATCTCATTTTTCTTATTAATATTAATTTTAAAAAAAGCAAAAATCCCTGGCTCCTGGGATAAGGGGTTGGGATTGGGGGGGGGGGTAGTGGGAGGAAGCAGGTTGGTTTCTGTTGAAATGCAAATAAAATGTATTGTATTACATTAGACATTCTCAGATCAGAGTCTTGTGTTTGCTCTTCTCATGAAAACTGAGTTTTTAGAGTGCTCTGAAGTCAGGCTGCCACCTTTGTGGATCCCAGAACACCATCCACTTGGCCCCAAAGCAGCCTGCCCATTGAAATCACACGGAGGCTGGCTTTGGACGTTCTGTTCCCATTCCCTTCCATGTCTGTCTTCCCAAATAACCAGACTCCAAGTCCCTCAAAGGCTGGGGCAGTGCTTTCTCTTTAGCTACACACCCCACCAGAGAGGAGACAGGCAAACCATGCATTGCCTACTTTTTTTTTTAAATAAAAGAATAAATCAAGTCTCTTTTCTTTACCTTGAATTTTCTATTAACTACAATTAATATATGCTCATTTAAAAAAGGCAAGAAAATATCAAATCTTGTCCATTATAGAGATCTTATATATACATATACAACGCCAAACTGTACTACAGTATCTTCTGCTGTTCTGAAAGAATGGCAAACATACGCCAGTTGAATAATATTGTTTGCCAGATTATTTTAATTGATGTTTAGATGCCATACTTATGACTCAGTAGCAGAATAAAAAAAAAAGTACTATCTTCCTTGTCCTTAAAACACACATTTTTTAAAATAAAAATATACTCTTTTTATCTTCGTTTAGGTAATAATTTTAGCCAAATACAGAAAAGCAGGAATGAAAATATATATATTCCCAGAATTTTAAGGGTATGATTCCATTAATTTTTTTGTAATTAAAAAAATATTTTCATGTGTTGTATCTGTCTGTATGTCTGTGTACTATGTGCATGCTTGATGCCCATGTTGGCAGAAGAGAGCCTGGGATCCTACAGAACTGGAGTTTTGGTTGGTTATGAGCCACCATGTGGGTGCTGGGAACTAAACTTGGGTCCACTGTAAGAACAAGTCTCTTAACTGCTGAGTCATCATCTTTGTAGCCCCCCCCCCCACTCCATTAATTTCTAAGGCTATTGCTGTGCAGTGCTTCATTCTCAGTGTCTAAATTATTAGGTTTTCCTCATCAGCACTATTATCAACTCTCAACGTCAGTACCTGGTGTGCACTGTCTTCTATTCACTGTGTTGGGATTCATGCTCTTCAGTCCCAGGACATTTTCATGAGCTATGCCTGCCATAATTTTTCTATCCACATTTTATTCTCCTTTCCGAATTCTTAAACTGGATATTGAATAACTGGAATAATTATCTCATTTTTTTTTCTCTCCCGTATCCTCCTCAACCTCCTTAGTTCAACTTCTCAAGAGTTCTTTTACTCTGCGTTCTGTCAACAGAAATTAACATTTCACATGAATGATCATATTTTAAATTTCTTACACTTTCTTATGTTCACATTGCTTCTTTAAGAGTATCATTCTAGGTATGGCAAGGAGGCACACACCTGTAATCCTAGTACTCAGGAGGCCAAGGCAAGAAAAACAGGTCACTCAGGCTCAAAAAAAACTCAGGAGAGAAGATGCAAAACAAAACCTCATCTTGTTCTGTTTTCTTCTGGTCCCTGATCTCTGTATCTGCTTCCAATAAAGTCCTTTCTGAATTTTTACTTTTCCTCTATTACTGACTGTAATAGACAGTATTCTTGGTATTATTATAGAATAATTAAATATATTATATTCTTTTTTCCTCCTAACACATCTACACGGAGTGCCCTTTCTCCCCTCAACTCCCCTCCATCTCATAGTAAACAATAATTCTGTCAGTTAGAAAAAGAAACACTAAGTGCTATCTATGCAAGTACAAGCCAGAAGGCAGGTTAGCAACAAGCAAAGGACCTAAATGAAGACCACCTGGATAAGCAGTATGGTGCAAGGGTATTTATTAAAAGACATGCTCTATTGTAGTTTAGACCTGTCTAGACAAATTAACTTCTATGTGACTCTGAAGAACACCTACTCTAAGCACAAAATTAAAAGTTGACTTTTTTCTTTCACTCCCAGCACAATTCAGCCCTGACTCCAAAGAAATGGGGAATAACAGGAGAGAGGCAAGAAGTCCTTCCAGGGAACCAGTCTTTACGGGCTGTACCTGACGGCCACAATGCTGGTAACATGTGGTGAGTCTTTCTGACTTCACGACCTTGGTCCTGAGACCATCTCTTGCACTCACTGCAATCTGGCAGAGGCGCTGCATACATGGCAAGAGCACTGTGCACTGCTACTTCACCTTTTCAAAAGGGACTCACTGACGCTGGGGGTCTAACAAGTCGCTCTAACCTTGCAAAGACACTGCTCAGTAAATATCCTGAGTATAGAAATGCTCCAATTACTCCTACATAAAACATACACAACTCACAAATGTTAAGCAAAACGTCTATCCTCATTAAGTAATTATATTTAAAATAAAATGCTCTGAGTTCAGGCAAATCAAACAACATGTCACAAAACTAAGGCAGTTCAAGTATTATATTTTTCTATATTAGGTCTATTCTAATGGCAATTTTTGTAAGTAATGTGAAAATTTTATTTTAAAAAAAGGCTGCTACTATACAGGAAATAAAATCTGAAACCATGTGTCCTATATTTATTCTGCTTTGGGTCAGGAATGAGGGAACTTATGTGGAAAAGGAGTGTGAAAGAGTGACTGCTCATGACTGTGTGTGTGTGTGTGTGTGTGTGTGTGTGTGTGTGTGTGTGTGAGATCTGCCTATCCCTGCCACCGCCCTCCCATCTGTTTTCTCTAAGACAGGAATAGTCATGCCTGCTCAGTGGAGTTTCTGTGAGAACAGAGATAACACATGCACAATCTAACTTTGTTCCTTCCCCACAGATTACAAACCACTGCTCTTTGGCCTTGGGTCCTGCCCCCCAGTCCTCTTCCCCTTCCTCCCTACTTTGAAGAGGAGATGAAAGGAAGAAAGCAGATATTAGTATAAATTATTATGAAGGTCAACATACCAAAGCCCAACTGATCAGAGAATACAACTAACTTGTTTTTCACGGTACAGATAGCTTTTCAAAATACATAAAATACACTTAAAAATGATTGATTTTAAGTCTGTCATGAAATTTTACACAGCATTTTTAAAAAGTTAACACCTATAATTTTCAGGGATCAAACACTAAATTGTTTCACTTAACACTGGACGTATTAATTACCAAAGGCCAAAAAAGGGAAGCTACCCAAAGGGATAACTATAGTTAGCATTTATAAAAACAGACAGACAGGCACGCACGCACGCACGCACGCACGCACACACACACACACACACACACACACACACAGTGACTAAAGGAGACAAACATGGTGCTGCTTTTACAATCTTCTGCCCACCCATTACCAGAAAACAATGTTTCCTTTTGATGTGTCTATTCTGGTAGTTAAAACATACACTTCTAAGCCTGAACACAGACATAAAAAGGCACAACTACTACAGTAAGTACTTATTTCATCCTTGGAAAAGAAAATTGTTCTTTCATTATTTTATAATTAATTACAATGGACTGATCACTGACTGAGTTTACATTGAAATAATTTAATGTATCACTCTTAAAAGGTTTCAAAAAAAAATCTCGTATTTGCCAGAAAGCAAAAAAGTGACTGACATAAAGAAAGATTAAACAAAAATACCTAGTTGAAGGAAAAATTACTGCTAGTTTTGATGTGGTACCTACTTTATTTTCAGATGCACCCAGTGTTTCATAGGTCAGAGGACTTGTGACGCACAGCAGTGCTGTTTATGAAGCCATCTCAGGGAAGCGCCCACACATATTTTCTACACATGTTTTTCCTTTTGTCTAATTCAAATCGTTATTGCTTCAGTTTTTCCCTCCTTAAGTCTAATTTTGTTCTTTATCCACTTCCTTTCTTACCCATTCTACAAAAAAAATAAGACTGCTATAAAATTTATCCCATTTTTAAGTTTATATGTATCAAATTTAATCTACAAGCATACTAGAGAAGAGATTGAAATATTTTTTTTTAATTTTAAAGCAAGAAAGTGGTGACAGGATATAAATGCCCTACACATTCACACAACCTTACCATGTAGTACCATTCTCACAGCAAAACCCAGGAGAACGAAGGTCAAAGCTTATTTATAGAAAAGACGAGAGCCGCAGAGGATGAAATGAAAATACAGCTGAAAAAGCTACTTAGCATCCTCTGGCCTACTTAGTAAGGTTACTCAAGTTCATGGATTGGTAATGCATGATGTTGTAAGATAAAGATGAATCAAGAAGTCATCATTAAAATTCTGTTTTTGTCTAAGGACAGGTCATATATGTTTTGATCTGAAAGATATGACTCATCATGAGGCCAGGGTTCCTTCTCCTTTCTTCCCTGAAATTGTGAGCAAAACCAAAACAGTGTGAGGGTTCCCATATCTTGAATGGTGGTTTCAGTTCTGCTATTCATCAGATATATGATGTAGGTAAGTCTGAATCCAGTTTCCTCATCTACTTAACAAGGATAATTGTGCTAATCTACACACCCTTTCCAGTTAACAGTGGGATCAAATGAGGTAAGTCAATGGGAAGAACAGAGATACAGATATACATATATACATAGGTACATACATACACACACAGAAGCAGGGAGAAGCTAAGTTTAAATGGCTAAATGGCTAACTTTTTTAGAACTTGGGGTATATATGTCTGCTGAAATATCCTATATGAAACTATTGTGACCAAGTAGTTTAATGTTCTTATTTAGAAAAATGAAAGGTTCTACTTTGAAAAACTTGTATTATGCTGATTCTCAATTTAAACAAACAAACAAACAAACAAACAAACAAACAACTGCTGGTACATGAAATCCCAAAGCCTGAGTTTCAAAAGTCTACACTGTTCTAACCAACAAAACCTCTCAAATCAATGTACCGCTCTCCCAGCCTTCAGCTTTCAGTTCCAATCCAGTTACAGTGTGTCTCCATTCAGCAGCCAAAATGATCACCTAAAACAAACCTAATCCTCTTAAACCCACACTTTAAAACACTCGCCTGCTCCCATGCCCTCAAGCTGTCTGGTAATGTCCCCCATTCATCCCAAGCTGTTCTTCTTCATTTGGCATATTTTCCCCCAGATCCTTCTCTGCTCTGAGACGTTTTCCTTGATCCATCCCCACAAGCTCAGATGACAAGAGGTAGCCCATGTGCTCTCACAACAATACTTAAAGCCTTCACAGAAGACTTTCATTCAGGTCTCAGTCAAATACCAAAGTTCTGAGATATGTCAGGCAAAGGACGCCCTTGGTGCCCTAGATACAACAGTGAAGGAGACAAAGTCCCAGAAGTTGATGACATACTAAGAGAAACCAGGCTAGACACTAAACATCAAGACAATAAGAGCACTAGAGTTGTGGTGCACACTTGACTTGAGAGGTACATTCCAGGCCAACCTGGACAACAAGAGACCCTGTCTCAACAATCAGAGTCAAACTATCTTATGATTGCTTGTTACTGTTTCCTATGAGCCTCCCATCAAGTCTAGCTCCTAGAAGAAAAACAAAAACAATAAACCAATGAATGAATATACACAGCAGGTCAAAGGTGCTATGTAAATGTGAAAGACTGCCCACTGTGTACAGGCCTGCAATGGCTTATTAAAATCCTTATTCTGGTATATATGAGCTTTCAGAAGCTTACAGCATGCTGTGCCAGTCATACTAGGCAGCTCACTATTTAGACTTGGCTTTGCATTTGGCAGCCATTTCACCAGTAATTTTCAGATCAGATGAGTTAAGCACTGCATGCTTCAAAGTCCCAACTTGGCAAAATATGCAACTTCTCAAACTCAAAACACAGAATTAAAAGAAAGCCAGTTCCTTATATGGTGTGAATTCTAGGATGCTGGCTCCATGTTATCTATAAACGGCTAACACTGGAAAAGTCAATAACTACCATGAACAGGAACCTTGTCGGATCACTGTCAAGACATAATCCCACCTAAGTTATCACCTGCTGAAGTAAATTAAAGTCAAGAAAGCAAACATTTCATGAATATTCACTTGCCCTTGGTCCAAAAGAAGTCTTAGAAATAAGCTCCCCTTTAATTAAAAATAAAAAATAACTCAGAAAGCTGAAATGAGATCTGAGGAACACTGGCCATTGGTCAGCCAGTCAGCATGAGAAAGAGCTGGCAGTGCCTAGGGGAAAGTGCTCCAGTATGTGACTGTAACACCATTCTGCTCATGTAAAGATTTGGAAACTAGATGTTCTGGGCAGAGTTAGGTCGAGCTTTTCCACTACTGTATTGACAGGCCAAAAATGAAACCTGGTACAAAGGTACCCAGTGGTTCTGAAAATAGTCCATCTTAGAGACTACAAATCCATCAAGCCCTGGTCCTGAGACACAAAGCCCATAATCAACAGCTGACAAACAAGTATTAACTATGATGCTAACTGCCCCAGAAAAGATCATATAGAAGATAATTCTAGGCCCTGAGGAATTTTTAATCGGCTTTACAAAATAAGACAAAAAGGAACAGAAAAAAGGAAAAGCAACCGAAAAAGCGTAATATTGCTCTGAAGGCCTGGGTAGTAGGCAAGAGCCCAGAGAGCTTTCCAGGAAGGCCAGGTTCACTTGAGCTAGGGTAAACTAGGAGGCTGACAGGCCTTGAAAAACAGAACATCATACACTGTTCAGATGACCCTTGGTCTTAAAGGACAGTGAGGATTTACCTTTCTTAGGACTTTGGGAGGCTGAAGAAGAACGAAGAAAGCCGTTAGGAAAGGGGATAGCATGGAGATTGTTGAGGCAGATGCCCTCAGCTTGCTTAGAACAATGAAAAGGGGGCTGGACGTTGGAGGTCTGACATGCCAAGCTAACCAATCTGAACTCTTATTTCTCAAATTCTGGGAAGCTGCCTGAACTTTTGGCCCAGGAATAAACACCATAAACTGTGCTTGGGTCTGTCTGAAACTGTTTTAAGTTAAGTATATGGTGCCTACACAAAAGAGGATAGGGAATTTATTAAATTACATTTTATTTAAGGCTGAGAGGAATGGTGGCACACACCTTTAACCCCAGCATTCAGGAGGCAGAGGCAGCCTGGTCTATATAGGACACCCTATCTCAAAATATAATACTAAGCTTTTAAAGAAATGCATTTTATTTTTTTATTAGTGTGTGTGTGCTACTATGTCTGTGTGTTTGCATGCATAAAAGTCATAGGATGTGTGGGATCAAAGGAAAACCTGTATAAGTTGGTTCTCTCCACCATTTGGGTCCCAGTGATCAAACAAAGGGTGTCACACTTGGTAACAAGCATCTTTAGCCACTGAGCCATCTCACTGGCCTGAGAGAACACTTTTAAAGACACTATTAGTTAGAAATGCACATATTTTCATGGGTATTTAAATAAGGTCTACCACCAAGACTGTTTTAGTTCATAGGGTAAATCGCATATACCTGACCAAGTGCTGTAACCACTGAAAGGTCCATTTGAAGCAACACTGCAGTCTACTGTAGAACACCCTCTTATGAGTTAATCTTCACTGTAGTCTGTATTTTGCTTTACGCAGTACAGATTTCCTTATGTACCTCGAAGGAGAGCTGTTAGTCATCAATCTGGATGGTGTAACTTAATAGGGTCTTTGTTCAGAAATTTTAATTACAGACTTGCACCCTGAATGAATGTAAAATAAAAACACTGGAGGGCTACTCCACAGATCTGTCAACTAAGCAGCCTCAAGGGCATCCCCGCCCACCTTCCAACCCATCCCCAGACACATGCACCATCATCCCTGGCACATCTGCAGCAGCAGTTTCTCCACTGGTAGCCAGGGCATGGAATCTGTAGCATCTTCTGCAATTGCTTCTGGCTCCCCTGGCCTGGAGTCTGGCTGCCCTGTAGCTTCACTTCCAACTAAGACTTAAAGATTCTCAAAGATGATTCCAGCCCTTTCCTACCTTTTAAAAGGCTTCTGCCTCAACATAGGCCACAAAGCTAGTTTGTACTAGTTTCTGGTAACCTCAGAACTTTCCTATCTTTGCTCCCCAACAAGGCTATGCAGAAGAACAGAGTTCAAAACCAAGCTTTAATCTACTTTAACATTTACCAAATAGTTTTACTCTGGCAAGTACCCAAGGAAGCTTGCTGAAACAAGGGTACTCAGGAATTATTTACTCTGCTGACTATCAGAGACAGGAATATCTAAAAGCTATAAACCAGAAACCCAACAAACTGCAATATTAACAGTTAAAGATACTAGATTGGGAATTTTTCTGGGCAAAAGAAAGGAGAAAACTGATTAGTAAAAAGTCTACTTTCTAAACCTTAAGCCAAGCTCAGGTACCCTTCCACAGAAAACTGATTCACGCCAGTGTTACAGGAGGTACAGGATCTAACCCAGAGGGCCGGTGAGAAAGCCCAAAGAATATGAAGACTTACCCCCACACAGTGAACAGCTCTGAAACCCACCGCCCCTCTGAAGGCATTGTTAAGTAATGATAAAATTTCTAGCTTAGAAATTTTACATAGAAACAGTAGTTACAAAATTTAAACATTCAGTTTCCTAGAGGAAAGTAATATGCAAATGTAATTCATGGGAATTGCTAAGGCAACACTTAATTAAAAAAGAAAAGAAACTACTCAGACAAGGTCATTTTGGAGGCAAGCACTGCACTTTCTCTTCTTTTCTTCCCTTCTTTCATTCACTGAAGACTATGCTTGCATTCAAGGCTGCAAGAGGCCGTTAGTATTCAGTTTCTCTCAGTATTGGGTAAAACTCCATTTCAAAGCCACAAATCGACCCTCCAAAAGCTATTCTTTTTCGAAACCTACCATAACTGTGAAAAGGCATTTCCAGTTCAAAATGCAAAGATAGCTCTCCCCACTGAGAACTGGTTATTTGCATGTACACATGTGGTAAACATTCCCTAAGGAAGGAGCAAGTGAGAAAAGGTCAAAGGCAAAAGCCTGGGAGGGCCTGCAACAACACATCAAGCTGCAGTTGGAGAGCAGCGGGTGGGACACACACTACTCCATTAGGAGCTGAGGGTTAAATAAAAACTCCAGCTTCTCTGGGGTGAATACCATGACATCTGTTCTCTTGTCATAACAGCAACAAAGTTGATTTAGGAAAATATTCTCTTTTCTAGAGTTGTTGGTGCATAATTACATGATTTCTCTTGAGCCCTGGTTTCCGTCAGACATGTTTATTCTGCACATCTGCTCTCTCAATACCTGATCACACAAAGGTACCATAAAGAGCAAACCAACAGGTATAAAGAGACCAGCCCTCAAAACAGATCAAAGCAAACAGCCCGTGGAGTGCTTTGGAAATCTTGGCTGGCAGCTCTTGTAAATAAAAGTGCTTCTAAAGCAGAAAGCATTCAACTACCGTATTTATATAGGGCATGATTGACAGGTCAGTTATTAACTTCATAAAAACACAGGCAATGTTAACTAGCAAGAATGTTTGTTCTAGCTGTTCTATCTGAAGGAAAATGAAATCCAAGATAGAATGGCTTGCTCTCTGTTTCTTTTAAGTATTTATTTTAGAACCGTGCAGTATAAAAGAATGTTTTTTCAAGTCAGTGAACTTAAGCTATTTTGCTTACTGTTCTGGAATTTAAGTATGTTGTTATAATTCTTTAGAAAACAAATGTTACGTTTACTAAAGGCAAATGCCAATGGTGCAGCATGATCTTTTGAAGCTCACAAAAGATTTTTATTCTTCTGAATCACTAAAACTAAAGAAATTTTACATTAACTAACCCCTCTTTCAGTAACTAAAGTGGATGAAGTCAGAATCAAAGGGCAAAAAGGTTTCCTCTTTTGCTCTGGACACAGGCCTGTGTTCCTTGAATTATTTAGGCAGCAGGTCTAAGTAAGTTCTGCCGCGAGGAGGTAAGAATAAATTGATGTGTATTTTACTAATATTATATTAAGGCTTTTAACTTTATTCATAGTACGCTTTATTACACATGATGAAATATTACAAGGTATGATTTATTTTTTTAAATTCTTAGAAAATATCGTCAGCAGCATGTACATGGTCAGTCAGAAAATCCTGAAAAACTAAAATACAATTTATACACAAAATCTCTCTCTTTCTCTCTCTCTCTCTCTCTCTCTCTCTCTCTCTCTCTCTCTCTCGGCTTAATAAAGTTAACACCTACACCCACCCCAGCAGGTCCAACCAGAAATGTCAGCTCACAAGCAAATGTTTTCTCCAACCTGAAGCGTAACTTTTTAGTAACAGCCCTGAGTATCTACATAACGAGAGAATCTAAAAACACTTGAGCTTATCCAATCTATACTCAAAGAAACAAATGGAAGAAAAAGTCAGAGAGGAAAAAGCAAGTTTTGCTTTTTGGAATCAATAATGACTACTTTTAACGTTGGAGCCATATAAAGTTGGCATTTCCTAGCCAAATAAATGCTTATGAAATGGACTGGTGTTCCTGTGAGGATTTGTTTATGTGTACTTAACATCCTCAGGCTTCAGAGTTTTTCCCATGTAAACATAAGTTTTGTTAAATACCTCTTAAATTTAATTGAAAAGGCTATTTGTTATCAAAATGTTTCACTTAGAAAAGGCTGTCATCATATGAACAGCAGATCAAACCCAAGAACAAACCCCACATCCCCAGGAACCCATCCTTGCTCATCAGCACATTTCATGTGCCACAGGCTTGCTTCCTCCAGCACTGACAAACAGCAGCCTTCAGAACTCAGGGTTCTTAGGAAATGAATACTCAGCCTCAGAGCATGCTCTGGCCTCTTCCACTGCCCACCCCTTCCCCTGCAGAACTATATTTTCAAACTAGAATATTTGTTTTGACAGACTTCTGCTTGCTTAATTCTCTGGCAAAGGCTTCCTTGTGCACTCCTAGCCAGTAATGAACATTTTGCCAAAAATATGCAACTCTTGGCAGGACAAGAATAGGAGTGGAAAAAAAAAGAAAGAAAGAAAAAAAAAAAAAAAACCAACCCTGCTGGCAGAGCTTTCCAGAATTGAAGATAAAAGCAGGTACAGTGGATAAAGAGAATCCTTTCCCTAACGTATTATATTTTCTCTGTTTCCCTGCTTCTCATATCACAAGGAAGGCTTTCATCTGGCAGTTTCATATGTTTTCTCTGCACTGTATAAAGCAATGGAAATGATTCTTCCAACCTTGCTTTCTGATTCAAGAACTACTTTTCCAAATGAAAAAATGTAGGTTAGCTAATCCTACTCAGAGAACAAATCTCCGAAACAATTTCTTAATAACAGTTTGCCAGCAAAATTAAAATCCGTTGAATTTGTTTAAGAGGATACTTTCATTATTTCTCCAATTACATTTATGGACTTAACACTCAAAAACTTAACAAAGCAAAAAGAGGTCCACCTTCCCCCACTAAGCTCCAATGGTTGAGCAAAGAATCATCAGCCTCCTCAAAGAAAGCTGAGGGGGTGGGAAAGTGAAATGCCTCCTCACAGCTACCCAGAGTCTCGGGATGATGAGCAGCCCAGGAGCACATTTCCTCCCTGGGTGAATTCAAGCCATTTGTAGAAAAAACAAAATACTTGCTGATTTTAAAACACACAAGCACACAGCCCACCTCCAACTCTGATTACTGAAACAGTCCATCTCTGTTGAGAGATTTAACTACTGGTGCTTCCTGGACACTTTGGTGATCCTAGTCACTGGGGCATAAAATGCCACACACAAATGGAAGACTACTCTGTCGAGGCCAGACCTCATTCCTAGGCTCCAGGCCCTATGTGTGTAACTACCAAGTGGATATGCTCCACTGGATCTCCCTTTAGCATCTCAAGTCTTGGGTCAAAAGTGAACTTTGGAGGCTTGGGGTGTAGTTCAGCTGGTATAGTGCCTGCTTAGCATGCATAAAGTCCTGAATTCAACTCCCAGTATCACGCAAACTGGGTGTGGTAGCTCACACCTATAATCACAGAACTTCAGTGGTAGAAAAGGAGGATCACAGTTCATTGTCATCTTTAACTACATAACTACACAGTGAGCTTGAGGGTAGCCTGAGATACATAAAGGGGAGAAGGGGAGAGAGAGAGTGAAATAGAAAAGGGGAAGCAAAGAAGGAAGGAAGCAAGGAAGGAAGCGAGAGGGAGGGAGGGAGGGAGAGGCAGGCAAATTATCCCACTAGTTTCCTCAATGTGCACCTCTATAGATGACACGATTAGACTCAGAAACTGCCCTACTCACAATTTTTCTTCACTTGCCTAACTTCTATTCATGTCTCAAGTTCAGACCCTGACTTTTACAGGAAGTCTTCCCTAACCCATAATCTCCAACTATAAACTCTTCCCTACAATGGCTTTGAAGCAGAGTACTCAGGCTGGGGCATGCAATTTGGAGTACACCTAATCTATTTGACTCTGAGAGGCTTTTTTTGTTTTGTTTTCAAAGACTTCTATATTTTTATTTTTGTATATATAAGTACCTGGATGTGCATATGTGTACCATATCCAAGCCTGGTGCCTGCAGCTGTCTGAACTGGGGGTTGGTCTGAAACTGGAGTGAGCCATCAAGATGTTTGTAGGAACCAAACCCAGGTCCTCTGCAAGGAAAGCAGATGCTTTTCACCAATCAGCCATCTCTCTGGCCCCAGACTCTAAAGATTCTTAAAGACTTACTCTTATTTTTCTTCCATTGCTCAGCACATTACTTTGCACACAGCAAGGCAACAAAACCCACTGTGCTTTTCCTCTGTGCAAGGCACTCTTTCAGTGTTGTGTGGAGAGTACTAACAATCATACAAACCCTAGGACTTCTGTTCCCAGTTGATATTTGAGGCCACTGAAGCTGGGGTGGGGTGGGGGTGGATGTGCTTCATTATTCCTCTAATATGACCTGATATATTTATCTCCAGCAGAGTAAACCTAAGTAATTTTACTCTGCCTCTCAGGAAAGAGGACACAATTAAACCACTGGCAAAACTGCTACTTTTAGAAATGGTGTGTATTAGTCAACAAAAAAGATTTCATATACTGGAAAAATAACTAGGTTAAGAGTCATAACACCAATTCTGCTTCATACCAGATATGAAACAAGTAGCAAATTAATCACAGAAACTCAAAAAAAAAAAAAATGTCATCTAGAACATGGCAATTATACTATTGGGAATGCCTAGGAACATATGCGATAAGGTGAATAAATTCCGTAGGCTTTTTAAAAAGCTGAGTAGACTAATGTTATTTCAACCAGGAACAATATAATGAGAGGACATTTGCTTCTGTATACAGGAGAATCTATGACTTGTCACTATATAGTTTTATTTTTATTTTCTTTTTCAAATAACTGGAAAAGTTTTCACATTTGTATAGCTGTTTCTACCAAATGTTGAAAAAATTCTAGCAAACAACCAATTATAGCACATCTTTTTTTAAAGCTTTCAGTATAAATTAGAACATAAAAAATACTGAGTATTAATAAAAGTTTGAGAATAGTTCCAAACTTTTCAAAAAGAAAAGGACTAGCACAACAACCTAAGCCATCACATTACAGAGCCTGTCTACACTCTTGTGTCACTGGTGGAATCTTATATAATGCAGCCAGCGCTCCTGACCCTACAGTCTATGAACAGCTCAGTAGATAAATCTCAGTAAGCCTCCACATCAAACAGACTGGAAGAAATCAAAAGAGCGCTGAGCTAAGCCAGACTAGGCTGATATTTTGGTTTATTGGTTAACTGTTATGCTTGGAAAGGCAAAAAGCTTAATTGTGAGGCTTGAGGTATATGTTAAAAGTATTGGTCTTTAGTAGAAATACTGATCATAGCATCTGTCACTAGTTAAAATAAGTGGAAATCTTTATGCAGGATTTTTTTGTTTACACTTTAAATAAAGGAAAACAGCCTGTCGCACGGTGACGAAACAGGAGTCACCGTTCCAGCTTTTGAGAATGCTTGGAAACCCCAGGTGTGAGTAAGGGAGTGACGGTGCTGTTAATCCAAGTCACATGACAATTACAGGGGTGAGGATCTGCTTTCATTTACAGCAGTTTGCCTTATTATTAAGCATAGGTTTCTCACAAATATTAATGAATACAACCCTGTACGGAAAAACAAAATCTGGTATAATGTGGATCTTTTTAGGAGTTTCTACTAAGTAACATACTCCACTTGGCTGAACAAGCAACAACTCACCATGGGAAAAAGTTCTGGTAATGTCAGTAAAGGTCCTCAGCATCTACACAGCATACTGGGACTCACACAAAACCCACAATGCATTACCCTTGTTGTTTTTTCTTTGAGATACAAAATTAATTTGCAGGAGACCATATACCATGTGTAAGGTATAAAAGGAGGAGTCATACTGTAGATGTGGCTCAGTCAGCGACATGCTGTCCAACTATCTGGGAGGCCCTGGGACCAATCCCCAGTACTGCATAAACTAGAGTGCTGGCAGGCAGGCCTGCAACCTATGTACTCTAGAGATGGAAGCAAGGAGAGCAAAAGTTCAAAGTTGCGCTTGGCCTCAACCAGTTCCTGGCCAACCCAGGCTACATGATATCCTATCTCAAAATGTCAACAACAGCAAAAAAAGAGGAGTACTGAAGCAGAGAAGAACAAATACTGAGACAGTGGGTTTATTCATGCAATTAATTTAAAAATTAAGCACCATCTCTCTCTTTCATCCCCCAAAACAAAAACAAAAACAAACCAATAAGGCAAAAAAGTGCCAAAACAAAACAGAACCACCCCCCTTGCACACAAACACAAACAAATAAAGAGAAAAAAGAAAACCATGGAAAAAAGAACCATGGAATCCATTTTGTATTGGCTAACTACTTCTTAGCATGGCACCTGTCCTGGAGTGTGGTTGATATACCCACTGACACTCCACTGAAAAACCTGATTTTTCCTTTGTCTGTAGGTATCAAATGCAAACAGCTTCTTGATTAAGGGTGGGACCCTGTGTCTACTTCCCAGCTCTCAGTGCTGGGACCCAAAGCAGTGCAGGTTGTAAAGAGAAAACAAGGACAACAAAAGCACACACAGACACGAGAATGAGAACTCCTGTACCCCAAGCACCAACACAGGGCTCTTCACAAGCCCCATCACTTTATTCCTCAAAGACACAACAGAGTCAGACTGTACTGCCCCCATTTCCTGAGAATGCTGAGATGAGGAAACCAGGTCACTACTAACAAGTGATGAAGTTCATCTAGATTCATCTGTCTCAACATACCTCTCCTGTACTGTTCCTGCTACAAAAGGCAGATTCAGACCAAGTGATGGGGAACAAGGAGCATGGGACCCAAGCCAGGCATACCACTGTCAGGTCAGGTAGGACTATCCAGAGATTATATACACTGGAGCTGAATCTGAAGGATGGAAAGTATAACTTGAGAAAAAAAATAGGGGTAGGAAAAAGAAAAAAACAAAACCTCCACAAAAGCTGGGAGGGGGGGTGTCTCAAAGGAAAAGTATAACATAGTCAAAGGAATAAAGACAGATCAGCTTGATTAGAGTCTATGTATTTGTTGGGTGGGAGACAGCAGCCCAAGAGTCTAATAAATATTTGTGGGTTTGAATAATAGGAAATAAGGTGAAAAGGTCAGGTGCAAATTATAGCACTCCTGAAAACAAAGCTGAAGAAAATACAATTAACCAACAAATAATGTGGGCAAATGTTCAACCTCCCTACTAATAAAAGCAATGGAAATTAAAACAACATGGTTATTTCCCCCCCACATTCCCTTACACATGCAGTACAAAAAAATAATTATAGTCACTACTGGGAAGATTATACATGCTGGTAAATTTGTAAATTGATACACTTATTTAAAAGAGGCTTGGTTATCGGTTTCATGAAATGTTTTTATTATTTAACCTAGTATTCCCATTTCTGATAGTTTTCTCCAAAGAAAGAATCCCAAAAAACATAAGCAAAGAAAATTCAGAGGAATATTCCATGTACCATTTTTTCATAATGTGGAAAAATTAGATGGGCTATAAATGTTCAATGAACGATACGCAGCTGGCTTACACAAAATGAAAATAGCCTTTAAAAGCAGCTGGAGGGGGAGCAGGGAGACAGACATAAACCTTAGAGGTGTAGCAAAAGAGAACTAAAGAAATGACAGTTCCTGCAGGAAGATTACATAAATGGTTTTCAAGATAAATTTTTTAGAAAAGAATCTGACAATCACAAACAGAATCCAAAGGCAAGTAGTATGCAGGGTCTTAGAAACTACACACAGTTAATATGAGCTAAAGAAAGGTGATATATATATATATATATACAGTTATATATATATCAATATATATACAGTTATATATATATCAATATATATAAATATATATATCAACACTTATATATATATCAACAATATATATATATATCAACACTTTATATATACTACTATGCTGAATCGGTATTTTAAAGCTAGGAGGAAAGATATACTTAAAATAGAATTACGTGCACAGTACGGTAGTGCAAGCCTGTAATCTCTGAACTCAGAAGGGGAAGTCAAGAGCATCAAGATTCAAGGTTTGCTCCTTGGGAAGTTTAAAGCCAGCCTAGGCTACACAGAAGCAACAAGAAGAAAATAGTGATAGAATTAAAAACTGTAACTTGTTCATCATGAAGAATTTACTTCATCACTTATGAAAAAGTACTGTACATGATGATACTGGTGAAAAACGCGTTCAAAGCTGGCAAGATGGCCAGGGTTAACAGCCCTCTGCCATGCACACCTGACATCCTGAGTTTCTTTCTCAGTATTCAAATGGAGAGAACCAACCCCTCCAAATTTTCAGGGAACAAAGAACCCTGTTAACCTCATTCATTGTTCCCCGAGACAGCATGCGGATACTGACAATTACAGACAGTCTCTGGTTATAAGGAACACAGGGAAGCAGTCCAGCTGCAGAGAGCTCACCTTGCATGCACCACACCATGGCTTTGATCCACAGCCTCCACTCCTCACCTCCCCTTAAAAAGGGGACATATCAAAACTCACCTGTCCCTCTAAAAAGTAGCAAAATCTCTTAAGGGTAGGCTGAGCACCAAGTACATCTTACACACACAGGCTACAGCATATGGATCATAGGAATACGTATGAAGCATTAGATGCTTGCCCCTTGGATTATTCTAGAACAAGAAAATAACTTGCTTCCTGATTAGCGACCATCTCCTCATTCTTAAAACTACCTTCATTTCATAGCAATAATTATCTCTTTCTTAATTACTTTACCTAGGGTTTTGTTTGGGTTTGTTTCATTGCAAGCACATTTTATGTCCTCCACATTTTATGCTCTGGTATATTTCCTTAGGCCTAGTACTAAGCTCAGCATACAACTGATGCTTCTTTGCACATATTCACCAATGGTATTAGACCATGTGCAAAAACATACTCCAGATTAAGACAAATTGGTATTGTGACTTTTAAACATTTATAATGAATAACATTACATACACACAAGGCTCTGAAAAATCATTAAATCTCAATTTAATGAGAATAGGAAAAAAAGAAGTTTTCAGAGAAAGGAACCTCACAGAAAATGCAATGGATTCTACAGAATTCAATTTTCCTGGGCAAGTCAACCAGCTTGGCAGTAGTATATAAGGGCAGTTGTGAAGGCAGCCAAGAATAAAAGCAGAAAGAATAAAAACATTTTTAAAAAGATCGGTCATTTTTAAGTGGCTTTTTTAATGTAGAAAGGCTATATAACAAGTGAGAAACAGTTCTCAGGGACATTCACATTGTTTTGTGTTATATATGGTATACTTCAGGCACCCCACAGAAATAATTCCTTCAATACAGAACCATTTTATTTTTATAATGATAAAAAGTCAAACCAAACTGTGATGGTTAGTGTTAACTGCCAACTTGACGGGATCTAGAATCATTGAGGGGCCAGGCCAAGCCTCTGAGCATATCTGTGCAGGGATTATCTTGACTGGCCTGGAAGACCCACCTTAACTGTGCCAGGCTAGTGCCTGGCGACACCCTGAGCTATATTAATGAAGAAGGGAGACTGAGCAGCAGCACAGCTTCATCCTCTCTGTCATCACCAGCTGCATCAGGCTCCAGCTACCTTGACAGTCCTGCCATGATGGACTGCACTATACCTTCCACTGGGAACTAAAACAAATCCTTTCTCCCTTAAGTTGCTTTTGTCACAGCAACAGAAAAAGACACTAAGACACTAACCTACTGGTAAACGATCAAAATGAGCAAAAAAATTCTGTTATTTCTCTGAAGTGTTGACACTTTAGAAAAAGTTAAATTTAAGCATAAAGGAGATACAGACGATGGCCTACACTGGGTTTTTGTTTTGGTGAAAGTGGGCCATTTTCTACCTATAGAGACCAGTGACACTGTATGTTTTTATGTTATTTCATTTCCAAATACAAGTCTGGGAGACAGTTCTAATAGTGCTCTATACTCACTCCCTACACTAGCAGGATATAGAAGCTGATAAAGAATAACAGTACACTCACAAGGAAAAGATAGAGAAAGAAGAATGTTTGAAGGATGTAAGCTTAAAGACTGAAAAAGTGTTCTACTGGAGGTACATTTGTACAACGGAACTGAAATGAGGAAACAAGGATTCGGGCATGCAAACTGACCCTATGAGGAGAGCAAAATCCAGAGTACTTACATACCTTCCTACCTGTTGGAGTCAGCTTAGGAATCAGTCTTAGGTGGGTTATACTATCCCTCTACTTTTCCTCAAATTCAGATCATATTTTATAAATGTCTGAACCCCCTTCAGTACTCAAAGCCTTGAATGAATAATGAAGGGAAAAATACTGGATCATTGGACACCAATTCCATAGAAATGGTACCACACGGGCACATAATGGACTCAACTGAATAAAGGGCAGAGGTGACAACTCCATGCCTCTGAGTCTGCTCAGAACCTCAGCAGTCATAGAAAGAAACCAACAAATATGAAGCTGGCACAGAATTGAGGTCACAAAGGGAAATTCTAGCCCTCCAAGACTTAGCAGCTAGGTCAGACCCTATCCAGTGTGGCCAGTCTACCCCATCTTCTGTAAGCCAGGCTGGTGTGCTCTGAGCAAGACAGCTTGGTGCTCCACTTCTATAGAAGTAGTTTGTACAGAACAAACATTTAAGCATTTACAGAACAAAAAAGAAAAACTTGGCTGACAGAGAAAGAGATTATTCAGGACAACTGGCCTAATTTGAGCTGAGAGGCAAAAAAAAGTCAGAATAAAATATCACATTCAATTTAAACACAATGGAGATTTGGGACCCAGAAATAAAAATAAATCAGGTACCAATTCCAATAAACTTTATGTTATTTGACCTTAAACAGTTTCACCTTCCAACAAGAAAATGAACATTGTAACAAATGGGTGAAATTCCAAAGTGAATCAGTTTCTATTTAACTTATATCAGATCAACAATTAGCCTCCTTTCTTTTCTATTTCTACACTAAGATATCGTGAGCTAGGGAACTTCTAAGAGAAGCAGTTTATTGGAGACTTACAGAGGGTAAGTCCATGTCTCTCACTGTGGGGACCATGGCGGTTAAGCATGCAGGCAGGCATGGCACTGGAGCAGTAGCTGAGAGCTTACATCCTGATCCACAAGCACGAGGTAGAGAAAAGGCTAACTAAAAACAGTGGGGGCAAAGCCCATCTCCAGTGACACACCTACAATAATGCCACACCTCCTTATCCTTCTCAAACAGTTGCACGAACTGGGGATTAAGCATTAAAATATATGATCGTATGGAGGCCTTTCTCCTTCAAACCACTATAGCTATGATGTCGGGAGATATTTCATTTTGCAGAATAGCATTTTCAGTTTCAGAAAGTGATTGCATTATAGTCAGAATCTTTATTTTAATGTTCCCCCAAAACATCGTTCATCTGAAAAGATGTACACTTTGCTTCTGGAAGTTAAACATAGGACAGATGTAGTTTGTCTCTCAAAGGTACATATTCTGGAACTTTGGCCTTCAACATAACAGTTCAGACGTGATGGAACCAGTAAGAAAAAAAATAATTAGGTTACAGGTAGATTCCAGAGTCATGAATGGACTATGCTATCCTGAGGGATGAATCACATCTCATCAGAACAGGTTATTATACAGCAAGGCTGTCCATATATTTGGCTCTGCTATATGTGGTTGTTTCCCATTCTGTTTCTCTGCCATGTTGTAAACAGAGCCAGAGCGACATCTCCAGGATGCCAGGACTTTATTATTTTGGCAATTTGCAGTCAACAGAATAAGCCAAACTTTATGTATTACCTAGCCTTAGCTAGGTAATACATAGAGCAGCACAAAATGGACTAAGACTAGGTGACACTGTTCTTGAATAAACCTGATGACAAAAAGATGTACATATAAAATTATAGTAACTATGAGAACAGTAGCACCACTTCCTATCTTTTTATAATTATATGTTGAACATCTAAAGGGAAATAAACTTTCTTATAGGCTAAAACAAAATACTGCACATATTATCGTCTAATATTAAAGTCCCTATTCTTTTTTTCCTTGTTTGACAGGGTCTCACTATGTAGCCTTGGCTGTCCTGGAACTCACTATGTAGACCAGGCTGGCCTCAAACTCACAGAGATCCACCTGCCTTTGCCTCCTGAGTACTGGGATTAAAGGCGTGTGCCATCACACCAGGCATCACTATTCTTTATAAAGACATTTTCAAAGCTTTTGAGATGACATAGATTCTAGACCCTTGAAGAATGTAGCAACTGACATCATGAATTGCTTAATAAACATTCATTCTCCCACCTCATCATTTCTATTAATGGAACTTAACTTTGGTTGGAAAGTGATCCTTCTCAGAGCAGTTATATGCTTCACAGAAGGACCCAAAACCTATCTCTTTCTTCCAAAGCTGGTCACAACTGTTCCCTGTCCCCTATCTTCTAACTCTTCTCTGTCTCTCTGTCTCTGTCTCTGTCTCTCTCTCTCTCTCTCACACACACACACACACACACACACACACACACAGTCTGGTGGATTAGGCCCTTGGCTTCCTGATTGTTTACCAACTATACTCTTAGAACTATTGTCCATACCAAAAATCAAGACTTTGGGAAAATGGTATGGCTCGCCTTCTAATAAAATGGTTGAAGATTCTACTATAAAACATGAAGCTCTTTCTCTCAGACACATTTTAATTTCTGTAGAATTTTATAGAATTTTTTAACATCTACAATTGTGAAATGTTCACACATTCATACTAAGCTGGCTGGACTTGCAATTCTTCAGTTCCACCAACCAGTGTCAGAGAATTTACTTATTTCTCAATGATTCTGAAAAAAAAGAAAAAAAAGGAAAGAGGATTTTTGTCATGGAATCCTCTGATACAGAAGTTTCTGTACAATTCCTACTGCTGTGAAAACTCAAACAAACCTTGATATGTTTACTCAGAAGCCAAATAACCTATCTAGAACAGGTGACCAACCGATCCTTATTCTAGATATGATGAAAACAGAGCATGCTCTTTCTGTCTGTCCCACGCTGTTTTGTCATCAGTCCTCAGACATATACAATGTTGTTTCCAACCTTCACCCATGTAATATACCATATATTACCAAAAGCAATACTCCCCTCTTCTCTGCATATCCAAACCCCAGCCCTTCTTTCAAGTCAAGAATAAAACTGAACTGCCACTTGGGATGATGACCTCTTCCTCCTCTGGCCCCTTGTGCCTGACAGTTAGTACAAGAAAGTCTGATAATCGGATTTATTGGACAAGTTCAAAGTTGGTCTTATCTCTCTCACTAAACAATAAAATCCTGGAAATCCACGACCATGTCATGATCTACTTTTGGACACACTAGAGTGCCAAGGGCCATAGTAAGTATTCAATGAAAATTTTTATTAACTAACATTTTAAAAATTCAGCATGTAACAACATAGTTTGAAATTCAGTAATTAAAAAAAAAAAGAAAGAAATGCCAAGAATTTCAAACTATTCAGTCCCAGAATTAATAGTTTCAGAGACCAAGTTTTGAATGAAAAAGGAATACTTTGCATGCTCTAACAAAGCTGCTCCCTCAGTCTTTAACCTCTTTAACTTCATCTTCTCATCTGGAAAATAGCTCTGTGGTATTTCTCCACAGGCAGTGAATGGACAACAAGTACTGCTTATAAACCTCCTGATAAATGAAGAGTTTATCTCATAGTCCTGGAAGCAACCCCACATCTTAAATTATGCAATCTTGGTATTACATTATATTAGTCTGGCTCATATAAAATTTAAGCTACAAAAATACCAAAGCTAAGAAAAAATATTTACTCATGCTTTTCTAAGATACAGAAAGAGAATGCATGCATTGCCAAAATTCCATAGAACATGCTCAAGCGAAAACAACAATGCCTTAGTTATTAAACAAGGTAATGGCCTGAAGCAGTAATTCAGAACAAAGATAACCTGATCCACTCAAGAGTCAATATTTAAGAACAGAATGACTAACTCCCACTTCAAGTTCATGAATATATAACTTTTCAATAATTTTTTCTTTAAAATTTTTATTTGTGGTTTTCTTATCTAAAATTCCTGAACCCAAGAATGAACAGAAACTTGAAACACAGAGCCAAAGGGCCAGTATAGACTTAAACCTGGTTGCAAGAATCACTCACTGACAGCAACACAGAATGTGGACTTCTATTTCTCAGTCTTTAAAGATGCTCGCTTACCTTTTCTGGCTAAAAAATGAAACTGAATGGCCTACAAATATCTGGGGGAAATGAAGGGATGACATCTCTAATCATATCAAAACATGGGGATCTTGATTTTAAATCATTGTTTAAAATTCTATGACAAGCAGAGTGTCTCTTTATAAGAATAAAATTCGAATAAGAATTGCTTAAGAATTACTGCATACAATTTTGTACTATTGTTACTATTAGAAAAATCCGCAATTTAAAAAATGTTCTAGTCAAGCTAATGTGAGCTAAAAATAACCTCTAAATTTTATTACCAGTGCTACTTGTGATCTTGAGAAAATCTTTTCTGTACCTCAATTTTCACATCTGTAAAGTGTGAAAAGAAGTGATTACTTCTTAGGTTCTTAGCATAAAATCAAGTAATGATTATTACAATTAGCCTGATTTTAATTAAAGACATGAATGAAAAACATAAGCATGGACTCTGAAAAAGATTAGTTAAGTTTAAAAGAAATCATACTATAGGAAAGAATTTTATAAGCCCCCAAATTCTCATCTGACAGCACCAAAATATTATCAAACATAAAAGTTTTATAGAGTTAACTGTAAAATTGGCAAGTGTGGAGTTCAGGGTCACCTCTGTAGTCAGTCTTTCCTTCTGCCTTCACTGTGAGTTCAAGGGATCGAATTTAGGTTTTTCAGGCTTATGTGACACATGCCTTTACCTGCTATGGCAACTCTCTCTCCTTTCTCCTCAATTTTTTTAGACAAGATGTCTTAAAACCAAGGCTAGCTTTTAACTTTAAAAAAAAAAAAAAAACTTGAGCTTCCAATCTTCCTGTCTCTGCCTCCCAAGTGCTGGGACTTGGGATAACCACCTAGGATTTCTGTGGCCCTGGAGCCTGAGCCCAGGGCTCTATGCATGCTACACAAGCCTTCTACCAACTGAGCTCCATCTTTAGCTCAGGCATTGAGTATTTCTGATCCCTCTTTACATTCCAGTACCTGGCCCAAAGTAAGAACACACAAATGCTTATTTAGTGGAGAAAATGAGGATTCTTTTGGTCTAAAGATGTTGATATAATCCTGGCCACTGTCAAAGAAAATTCTGTTCTCAGTTTGGTCACTAAGTGCTTGCTACAAGTTACTACTCTGTTCAAGTAAGCTCTTCTCGGTTCTGATGGTTACACTCTGAAAACCACAAAAGCCCACCTACCCTATAGCTCCCAATGTTAGTTTTCAGAATCCAATTCTTTCCTCAACAATGGAGTGGGTAACCACAGAAACTTGTGGAATCTGTTTTCCTAGAAAACATGAGAAACAGAAATGCAGTTCTGTCTGGAAACTGCTCCACCATCTTCCTGTAAGTGGGGAGCCAGGCTGAACAAGACACCCTTTGAAAACGCTGGCATACCTGTGCTACCAAGATAGTAAGAAAAATGACTTAAATTCTTCTGGCACTTATACCTTACAAAGTAAAGTCATTTAACATCTCCAGAATAGTCACTGGAGCTTATTTTACTTGGATCTAATAATGCTTTTGCAGACACCTTTTCTTTCTAAATTGTACAAAAATCATCCTAATAAGACAAAATAAAGACTGCACATAGCAATAGAAGATCAAAAAAAAAAATTTTTTTTAGATTGACTTTCTCTCAAGTACTCATCCACTATGCCTTTTTAAGAAACTTTCCCCTCAAATATTACACTCGGTTTTCCCATGTACGAGTATCTACACAATTCACTACCTGTATCATATCGTAGTATAGTATTTCCTATTTCACCTGATTCACAAGTATCAAACTTTGTCTCCCCCGTTGAACTGTAAGCTCCTTGATTATGGGCCCTGTTTCATACCTTCAAGTTCTCCTCTCCCATGTTAACACTGTGGGTTCACAGTAGGTCTTGCCATGAGCTCAATGCTAAAACAGGAAAGTGCAAAAAGCTATTCTAATTCACTCTCTTACTCTGCACTGAGCACATGAATGCCATGTGGTCAAAAAAACAAAGCTTTTCAGTCTGTTCTCTATTGAAATTGGTCATAAAACTCAAACCAGCCTACTTAAAGGTTAATTGACATAGGGATTAAATTAAGAAAAAGACCTAGACTTACAGACCACATATAGTTTGCTTCTGCTGTAAGAATGGGGAGCCATGGACTGCCTCCATGGAGATGGGGCTGTTTTAGAAAGCACAGCACAGCCAGCCTGTGGAACACAGAACTCTGAGAGAACCAGGCAGCCAGACCAAATTAATACATTTGTTAGATAACAAGAAACTCAGAAAAAGAGTTTCAGAAAAACTTCATACAATAATATTATTTAAGAACACACAAATAAGGGGCTGGAGAGATGGCTCAGTGATTTAGGGTATCAGCTGCTCTTCCAGACAAACTATTCCATTACCAGTACCCACAAGGAAGCCAACAACCATCAGTTCAGTTCTAAAGGACCTGACGCCCTCTTCTGGCCTCAGTGGGTACTGCATGCACACGTTGCAGACACATGCAGGCAAAATACCCATACATATTTAATATAAATATAAAATTTTAAAGACTTCTTGCCACTCATTCCAGGGAAGTGAAACTCTGTGGTCATATACATATACATATACATATACATATACATATACATATATATATATATATACACATATGTATATGTATATATATATGTTCATCACAGCCTTATTTGTAACAGTCCAAAACTAAAACCAATACATGACATCCTTCAACAGATGCACAGTTTAAAATACACAGACAAATAAAAGTATTAATTCTTCATAATGGAAAGAACACGTCTAAAACAAGACCAATGGGCTCAAAAGAACACTTACAGAGAGAGATGGACCCTTGATCACTTCTTTATTTATGAAAGTCAATTTTATTTAAACCCTACTATGTGGCACTGGACTATGCACTAGGAATACAGAACTTAACCAAAGTTGCAGTTCTACAAACTTCATGGAAAACTTCAACCTAGTATTTTAGAAGGGCCTCAGGGCTGCTTCAAGAACTGTACAGGGAGAAACTCGGAGTACAGAGATCAAGTCTAACTTGTTTCAGTCAATTATTACAGCCATCTGAGAATAAAAGCACGAGAAAACAGTTTCTTATTCTTTTGTTTAGCACCAAAGATTGGTTTATTTACTACACAAGTGTGTCTATTAGTCTCCTACACACAAGACAGTCTGTGAGGCACCAAGTACACAAAGAACGTCAAGAGAATGATGCTGCACTTTTCTCAAAACCACCATCCAGCAGCAAGAGCTCAGGATAAGAAGGATGCCAGTAGGAACAGAAGAAAATAGCAATTTCAGCTCTGTGTAGGCCTCCCACCACTGTCACAGAAAAGAACAGTCTAATAGTTTTTGTGCTAACAATAACCCAATAGGGACAGAAGCGCAGGTCTTACTATTTCTGGCATGACAGTGAAGAAACTGACATGCGGAGTAGCTAAAGGACTCTATTAAGGTCATTTCCAGTGGCAACAAAATACCTAGAAACCAAGTTGTTTATTCCAGGAGACACAGTTTTCACAGTTGATGCTCTTCCCTGTCAACTCATTCCTGACCAACAGCATACATTTGCAGGTGTCAGGCAGGACAGTGAAGTTGTTAAAGCAAATGCCAACATCCTGTGAGATGTCACCAGGTGAGATTAGTTATTTGATGGAAAGAAAAAAAGTATAAGTTATCAAAGGATCCCATTATACAAATACATACACACACACAGACACGATGGGACAAAAAAAAAAAAAAAAAAGCCTGCTCTTGGAAACATATGAATGAGCAAATAAGCATTTCAGCAGAAAGTGACATAATTAAATACACCACAAAAGCAAAAGACTCACTATAAATTTGATGCAATGAAGGTTTAGAGAATGACAGCTGAGCCAGACTTTCCAGTTAAGAAAAAGCAGAAGCTTGTATAAGGATGACACAGACAAACCTTCAGATTACAAAAAGAAAGGCGCCTACCAAAAGTGAGCATCACATTTAGATAAATAATCCACTTCCTACTTTCTTTGCTTCACTTTTCAACTGTACTCAAAGCCATTCTGAAACTATTTCACTTCCTTCTTTCTAGGAGAGTTATAATTTTCTAACCTTTCCTAGTCAAAGAGGATGAAAGTAACTTTGGCAAAACGGTTAAGACCCTGTGTATCACTGCCTTATTCTTCCACTTTCTTTCAACCTAAGTGAAACAAATCTCACCATCTTCTCCTGTACATAGTAAAATTTATATGTAACAATCAAGAACCACTTCACAACAGCTATCAGGAGAAATCAATTTATTTATTTTTGCTTTTTCAAGTTTCATGTAGCCTAGGCTGGCCTCAAAGTAGCCATGTAGCGTAGAGTGACTTTCAACTCTGGATGTTTATACGTCTGTATTCTGAGTACTAGGTTACAGGCTCAGTTTGTATCACTATTAATCATGATTTTATAAGCAGATTGATATATGTGGAACGTCAGCATGTTGTAGACTGATAACCAAAGCACACAAAACCTAAAGAAAAACAGCGCTAGTCATTTCATACTACTGAACGGGCAAATTACTTTTAAGAAGAGCAAAAATTATCATCATCCTTCCAAACAAGCAATGTTTTCCTCTTAAAATGCAACTCGGTTTTCAAGACAAAATAAGAACTGGAGGATGGCTGAGCAGGTGTAGCTCAGCTGTGAGAACTAGGTCAGGTCGCAGCACTCACAGCAGATGCTCCCAAACCCTGTCACTGCAGCTCCAAGGGAGCTGAGGCCCTCTTCTGGTCTCTGTGGGCACTGCACCCATGTACACATACACTCACAGATTCATACACACAGAGAAATTAACAAATCAAATATAACAATCTGATATTTTCATCAAATTCTTACGAGATTCATACTCATAACAAGTTACCTTCCTTTTAAAGATCTGGTGAATTTTACACAGCGGTAAATAGCCACTTAAATGACAATTCAGAATGGTGCGAAGTTTCACTGACAACATAATCATAACTTTGGGTGGAGTGCATGGTTTCAACCTGTAGCCCAAGCTAGCCTCAAATTCACAATCCTCCTATTTTAGCCACCTAGCACGGGTCTTTAATTCCTAAGACTTAATTCCATCACAAAAAAACATATATTCTATAAGCAATTAGCCTAAAGCTTAAATTTAAAACATAACAACCTTTTTAGGTGGGAAGGAGAACTGGGCCTGGTTTACATCTAGACCTTCAAGAAAAAGACCACTTAGGCAGCCAAACTGTATCCTAAGTGATGGTAAGGTAGCAACTGAACACGCAGCAACAGTGACATCTAGTGTTAAAAACTGTAAACACCTAGACCAGCATCAAACCACCTTCAGTGTTAACAATTCCCTGTTTGAAGCTTCTCTTCTTTCAAACCCTGCATTAATACAACCCATACCCTGCATTTAAACTGTCCATAATCAAATAGTTTCATAGGTCCACCCAAGGTAACTTTTTAAGAGAAAAATATCTGAGAGTAAATTCCCAAAAAAGCCAAAAGCACTGATTCTCCAAGTGGCTGAGTCTCTCACTGTTTCACAAAGTACAATGAAAAGGGAGTGAGAATACAAAGCTGGTTACATTTCTACTGGGCAAGCCAAGATGGTATGCTAGACAGTGCTGTATATATATATGTCCAAAAAAAGTAACCGGAGGCATTTCAGAAATATTTGTAGAAGATAAAAAGTAAAGAAAAAAAAAAAAAATCTCTGCTTACTGTGCCCAGAGGTGAGTCTGCGTTTCTGCCCTTCCAGCCCTGCCCTGTTCTGCTTTCCAAAATCTGCTTACTAAACAGCTGATCCACCAAGGACTTAGATTTAGGTAGCATGGCTTAACTCATTATGGTATTTTTATAGTTTTAGATCACTGATAAATCTATGAACTTGGAAGCTATTTTTAGCCTGGACAGTGTGTGTGAAGGTAAAGTTGGATTGAACTTACCTATTTGTTTTGGAAAGTTCTTCCTTTCCCCTTTTAACTCCAAATATTCTTGTGATCAAGGAACTAAAGAGAAGTGTGGATGAATTTCTCACCTAATGTAAAAATAAACATAAGCGTTAAGAACTATTCGTGGAATGAAACCAATGTTTACAATGTTTAAACTAGATATTCAAAATTATTACCTAACTGGGTGAGGCTAAGGAAAAAAGGTTTGTGTTCATAAAATAAGGCAACTGAAAAAAAAAAAAAAAAAAAAAACAAACTTTCTGATAATTCACTCAATGACTTCCTCTTAAACTGACCCAGTTGGAGAAATCCAACCACATGAACAGATTCTTCTAATAGCAACTGTTTCATCATGTATTTGCACACTTCTAAACAACAAATCAGACTTTCATTTCTCCACGTCCTGACAATGAACACTCCAGAAAAGACCTGAGCTCCTACTTTTACCTGTGAAAAATATTTGTGAGATTTACCTTTATAGAATCCAGATAATTAAAACAGCCAAAACATCAGTTAATATTCAAGATGTCATTTATTAATCTTCAACACCAGTAGGCCATTCAAGTAACTTAAATTTTTTTCTTTCTTCTTCTTCCCTCCCCACCCCTTTGGCTGAGACAGAGTTTCAGGGACAGGGACAGCCGTGGCTGTCCTAGATCTCCTGTGTAGCCCATGCTGGCCTTGAACTCATAAAGATCTGCCTGCCTCTGCCTCCCAAATGCTGGGATTGTGCACCCACCCAGCCTCTGAAATTATTATATGATAACTGATGAATAAAAATGAAGCAAGACAACTAGTCACGATAGCACAGACCTGTAATCTCAAGATTTGGGAGGCTAAAGCAGGAGAATCCTGAGCTGCAGGCCAGTCAGGTTACATAATGAGGCGCTATCATAAAAAGAAAAAAGTCATGCTGGACAGATGGCTCAGCAGTTTTAGATCCAGCGCTGCCTTTTGACCTCCTCAGAAGCCAGGCATGCATGTGGTATCACAATCATAATGTATGTCAACTAGTAACATAAGCTAAGAGGTTATCCACATTAAGGATGAGCAAAATAGTTCAAGAGGTAAAGGCTCTTGCTGCCAACCCTGATAACCTGAGCTCCATACCTGGAACCTATATGGTAGAAGGAAAAAAACTGACGCTCAGAGTTATCTTGTAAAAGACTGCCACACATGAGTCATGCAATTATTCATGCATGCACACATAAGAGTAATAATGTTTTAAAAGAAAATAAGAAAAAAATTAGAAAACAGCTTTCTGAAGCCATTGCAGTAACAGTGACATACTCAAATGCCCAAGAGTAGTAACAACAGAGACATCAGTACACTGTGTCTAGGGCAGTTACTATCCAGCTTAGGCTCACTAATGGCCACAAGGGAATAAAAGGCAGTAATGCCAGATCTTCTGTGTTTTTCAAGGGAAGCCAGACACCCTGTTTTTTTATATGAAATCTCACTATTTGGAAATGCTGGCAATAAATTAAAGAAAAGTGAGGCACCATCATGGAAGCCAAATAAAACACAGCAGCAGACTGTATCTGTCCTAACGGCCACCCACTGAAAGCTTTCCTTTGGAAGCCCGAATTGCCAATTCATCTACAATAACCTTGACTTTATGAAAATTGACTTTATGACTATATAAGCACCATTTACAGTATATCCCCAAACTAGACAGAGATCTACGGTCAACAGTCAATAAATAATGGAACCAGTACCTAATATCCCCAACCAGAAATCCCTCCATGCTGTTCCGCCATCAGTACTGCCTGTGCCTCAGCTCAGATCTGGATTATCTCAATTGTTCTTGGTTGTTTGTTGTCCCTCCCTTAATTCTAATGGATGGCTTTAATTTGCACTTCCTTAATGATAAAATGCTTTTAAGCATTTTTCTATGTGTCCATTGGTTACTTTCTTCCTTGAAGAAAGGTATTCAGATTCACTTTTATTTTCTTACTGAGTTTTAAGTAAATCTTTTAAAACCCAGGGCCTTGCCCATGCTAGCAAGTGTTTTACCATTTATCCATAACCCCAGCTGCCACTTTTTTGTTGTTGTTTTTTTATACGACAGAATCTTGCTATGTAGCCCAAACTAGGCTGGAACTTGCTATCCTCTTGCTTCAGTTTGGCAGATTTGGAATTACATATATGAACCTGCATACTTTGGTCATTTGAACATGGTATCAAATAGGATTGTATTAGTTATTTTTCTTATTGTTGTCACAAAACACCTGACAAAATGCAACTTAAGGAAGGAAAAGTTTATTCTGGTCTACAGTTCCACCATGACCCAGAAGGCGGGGTGGCAGGAGTGAGAAGCTAGCTGGTCACACTATACAGTCAGGGGGCAGAGAGTGGACAGGAAGTGGGAGGAGGCTGCAAAGCTTCCAGACCTGCTCCATGACCACCTTTTTTAAAGGCTCTACCCCTTAAAGGTTTCACAAACTTCCTAAGCAGTGACACCACATGGAAACCAAGTATTCAAACATGAGCCTCCAGAGGACATTTCATATTCACACTACAAAGGGCTTGGAGAGAAGCAGAGGAAGGAGGTGGAGGGCGACTTCACCCAAACCAAAACATATAAAAAGCCCTTAGGAAAACCCATTTTGTCAGCTAATTTTTTAAATACAGTAATTAAAGGACTTTGAGCACAAGTACCTTGCCTGTAAATATAGTGTTCCCCCCAGAAGACATGGCTTATTAAAATCTCAGTGCCAGGCTTAGTTATCTCCCTATGTGTTATTAGTCAGAGAGGCTACAAAAGCCCCCAAAACAACAAAGGCTAGTGCCACAGTTCTTGGTTGTCTACCAGAACTAGATGGAAAGACTCTACTGGAGATTCAAACAACTGGCATTTATTGCTTCATCATTCACAACTAAAAACTTGGAAAATAATCTCAATGTCTACCATCTTGTCACTACAGTAAGGACAAATGGTATACTGGAATATTACTCGGCCTTAGAAAGTAATGAAATTCTGATCTATGCTACAGCACACCTGAAACACAGCAAATACAGAGGGACATACAGTGTGTGATTGCACCTATGGATTTGTCAGGCAGGCAAACCCACAGAGAAGGCACAGCAGAGGGTACAGGAAGGAAGGAAGGAGTCAGTGATGGGGAACAACCCTCCTGTTTGTGATAAAAAGTTCAGAAAATACACAACAATGATAACACCTGTACTGGATTCCACTGAGTTGGGTATACTTACAAATGGCTGAAGTGGTAAATTAAAAAATGATAATGGACCATTAAAAGAAAAGAAGTAATGACCCAGAGCTGACTCACTACATACAGCAAAGAAAAATATATAGTAGTAACAGCCCAAAGACTGAGAGAAGTAGAAGCATACTATTAGTAAGTTCTTACACTTTATGTGGCATAAGTTAAAGATACACAAATGCCAAAGCAACCACAAAATAAAGTCATTATCAATAATAAACCAACAGAGGAGATAAAAAGGGAACCATAAAATGAAGGTACAAAATGTAGTCTAATCCAAACTTATCCCCTGAAGAAATAACTTGATAACATGCAGCATATATATTGTATCATCAAGTAAAAGGCCCGCTTGTAAAACCCTATTATCCAAAAACATAATGAACTCAATGGGCACACATGGCATGAACACTCACTGCCCAGACAGGTGACGTAAAGCCCAGAATCGCAGCCTTAGCTCCATCAGCAACATAAGGAACAATGCTTTCTCCCAGACGGGTATCTCTGAACAAGGCTCTGAGGATATTTAAAGCATGAACCTAGAATGAAAAGTTCAAAATCAGTGGTGGATCTAAAACTATGGTAATTTTAAATCTGTACACAAATTGCCAGAAGTGGACAGTTCTCAAATAAGATAGTACATTTAAGAGAATACACTTAAGGACTGAAAACCTAGGTAAAGGGTTTATAAAATGGAGCAATGCAACTAAAAAAGCTTCATCTATTGTACATATGTAGAATTCTGTACCTGGTAAATAAGAAAAGTAGGTTCTTTCTAAAGATACATGGAATATTTAATTTTTAAAAAACAATCCCCAAAACAGCCACAAATAAAATTAATAAATGTCAACTATTGCTACCTTGTACATTATGCTCTGATTACAGTGGAATTGCATAGATATATTGTTTTAATGCTTTTAAAATAAATATATTTTATTTTGCCCCCACCCCCACCAAGACAGTTTTACCGTGTAGCCCTGGCTGTCCTGTAACTAACTCTATAGACCACGCTGGCCTCAAACTCACAGAAATACGTCTGCCTCCCTATTGCTGGGATTAAAGGTATATCCCACCTCTCCCTAAAGTAAATACATATTAAAACATTGGTCAAGGGGCTGGAGAGATAGCTCAGAGGTTAAGAGCACTGACTGCTCTTACAGAAGACCCAAGCTCAGTATTCACAAAGTGGCTCACAACTCCAGTCACAAGTTATATAACTCCAGTTCTATGGGATCTGACAGCCTCTTCTGACCTCCATAAGAACCAGGCACAGGCATGGTACATATATTTATTCAGTCAAAGCATGAATCCACACAAAATGAATAACTATTAAAAAATCTAAGCAATGGTCAAGAAAATTTAATATTTATAGTTGATTGACACTGTACAAACTAACTGAATCATAAGAAATATAAACTTACATCTTCAATGGCCCTATTTAAAAATACTAAAAAACAAATGTTACATGTCCACTTACCATGACAAAAAAATAATAATTTTCAAAACAAAAGAAAAAGAAAGTTGTTTTAATTAAAAAAAAAAAAAAAAAAAAAGGCAAAAACACAACTGAGAGCATTAAGACAACCTTTGTGGCAGATCCAGGCCTTACACACACTAGTAAAGTGCTAGGCCACTTAGCTACATCCCAAGAACAAAAACTGATTGTTCAAAATCAGGTTTCTTACAATCCTAACAAGAAGGAAAGAAGTCACAAATAAGCAATATTACCAATGCCACAAGAATCTTATTATTTGTCAATGTTCCTATAACCTCGAGTCTTTTCAAAGTGGCCCACTAAGAAAATAAGCAGTTATATTTTCCACATTTCAATGAAAAATGTCTTGATATAGTCTTTTGGAAAAATGATTAATAATATGTTAGTTACTTTTCCCAGGGTTAAATTTCCCAAAGAATTCTCTTACAGTAATTGGCCCCTATGTAAATGTTAATCAACACCATACTTTCCCCCAGTCAGCCCATATTATGGGCTGGCACCTGATACTACCTAAGACCACATAAACTTACTTTTCTTTTGTGTAAACTTAGCTCTGTTCCCTAAAAGAAATAGTAATAGTTCCATAATAATAACATTAAGAAATATCTTACCAACTGAATGCTTTCAACAGAGTTCAAAAATTGTTTAATTCCATCAATACATATCAACTAAAGCAAGTTTATTTTGTGGAAAAAAAAAAAAAAAAAAAAAAAGACCAAAAAAGGGAGAAAAAAAAAAAAAAGCAAAAAGCAAAGCAACCCTCCCACACCCTTCACATCGGCCTCCCTTCAGCGTTCTGCATCTTTAGCAGACACTCTTAAAGAGCAACTGTACAGCAGAGACCTGTCGCCTCCGGCCTGCAGCAGCACACGCACATTCCCATCATTACCTGGGGGACTATGCCCTCTGAGGCATCTACAGACAAGGCCAAAGAGAGCAGCTCTTTCATTGTTATTTTTAACAAATCCATTTTGCCTTTCTTTGGTTCTGATGCCAACAACGCCTATGGGGGGGGGGGAGAACAAACACACAAACAAACAAAAACAAAAATCAATGAGCTTTTATTTTGCACATACCAATTTGTCAGCTTTAGAATCAATCCTCAAATTTAAAATACCATCTATTAAAAACAAGACTTTTGAGGTAATTTAATTAAGCCAGGCAATTTTAACCAGGAAGCTTAACTTCTGTATCCTTGCTCATATATAAAATTAGGTTAAGGTGAAATCATGTCAAGTCCATAGCCCCTTCTGTTTGCTTGTTAATTATAATTATAAATGTAAGCAACTGATGAATAAACAGTTTTGATTGACCACTTTATAAGAACCAAAATTAGGTAAAACATCAGATACAATAAGCAAGGCACTTTCAAAAACAAACTGATCAAATAAGAAATCTTTCTTTACTTAAACGATGTCAAAAATATTCTGGATTAGATTTCAGCTAAAGGTTTTCCAGCCCTCTAGAGACTGACCAACAACTTAATACTTAACCGAAGAGTCTACTGAAAGTCTAATCATAGCACAGCCTTTGAAACTCCACAGGACAAAAAGAAACATTACAAACTCCAAAGGGATCCTGCACTAGGACTTCAAAGGAGCATCTTATTTACTTTGTAACTAGCATTCAGTAACAAGATAATGGGCTACCAGCCAACTTGAAGCAATATAATAAAAAGAAATGAAGTACTGATATATGTGACAACATGAATAAACACTGAAAATACACTGCTAAGTGAAAGAAGCCAGACACAAGAGATTGAATATTGTATTATTCCATTTACAAGAAATGTCCAGAACAGACAAATCCACAGAGACAGAAAGATTAATGGTTGCCTAGACCCGAGAGCAGTGCAAGAAGGTGAGGTGGAATGGGGAGTAATTGCTAATGGGTGGGGGTTGGCAGATATTCTAAAATTAGATTATGCTAGCAGTTATCAACTCTGAGAGTATACGGAAAACCACTGTACTGTATGCATTAGATGCATGAACTGTGCCACAAGGGAATTATATCTTAACAAAGCTGTGAAAGAAAAACCACTTCAGTTACATTCTTGGACTCTGTCTTGCAAAATGCAGCTTCTGGCTCCCCGAAGTCAAAGTTTGCAACTACTCTTCTAAATCAATGACAAGCTATACAGTAAGAATATACAAGATAAATATATAAACAGATTTAAAATAAATTTCATCACAATATACTTATGCTCAGAAAACATGCTGTATGAATGTTAAAAAAAAAATTGTCTGTGCAAAGGGTAAACTCACGTACTAAAATGGTAGTTTTTTGCCACAGCTAACTTTAAACTGAAGTGATCAGCCAAACAAAGAGTATTACTTTATTGGTAAGTCATGCTAAAAAAAAAATAGGATCCTCTCTGAGCAGATTTTTCTAATAATTAAAACTTTATTCCACTACAATAAAAAAGAAAGCTACACTCAAGAGGTGTTCTACCCAGAAACATGGCTCCCTCCTTGCCCTCAGAGAACTAGGTAAAAGGATGGCAGTGTTACCTGTGAGTCTGGGCTTAGGAAATGGACTTGCGGATCACTCTGAACCTATGACCAAATGGCAGCACAAGGCGAGGAACCCAGCTGTGTAATACACAGTACAAACACAAGGCAGGACCGTCAGTTGCCAGACATCTGTCCTCAGAAAAGAAGGCCACACAGACACAGCAGGCTGGAGGGAACTGCAAGCAGGAAACTAAGCCACACTCACCCTACGTGGCTTAGCCCCAGAAACAGCTTATTTCCCAGGGCTACCCAGTGATCCCAGTCAATCGCTGCTGCAACTGCTGCCCCATGGGCACCAAAAGTCATGGAGAGACTGGGAATAAGAGAAAGAAGTAAAGGAGAAAAAGGAAAAACTACAGGAGGACTAAAAAAAGAGACCTACTTTACTGCCATTGCACTTAGTGACACTACCCAACTTGTGGATTTTGTTTTAGAATAAACAAGGATGACATCTGAGCTAGCACTGTGAGGGCACTGGTGTTTATTCTTTAGGATAATGAAGGTGCCATCTTTGTCCTCCATGCTGTAAGAGATAATTAATTAAAAAACAAGGGATCGACCATGTGTTCACCTGTGTTCAGGACTGTACTCACATATAGTCTCACATGAAGATGTGGTCAAAAGTCAGATGAACTGGGCCTAAGTCTTAGCAAGTTTTACATCCCTATGGCCTCTCCAGTCCCCAGTCTCTTCACTTAGGACATATTTATATGATAACTGTACCTATCTCATAAAGAGTTTAGGCAGGGATTTAATGAAGTAACAGAAGTGACACAGCCACCACTGAGAGCTACTATTAAGATAAGCTGGGCGTGGTGGCGCACACCTTTGATCCCAGGAGAGGCATGCGGATCTTTGTGAGTTCGAGGCCAGCCTGGTCAGGACATCCAAGGCCACACAGAAAAACTCTATCTCAAAACAACAACAAACAAAGATTATGATTTTGGGGGGCTCTGTGTTATTGGCACACACGTCTAGTTCCAGCATTCAGGAGGCAGAGGCAGTCGAATCTTTGAGTTCAAGGCCAGCCTGGGCTGCTAATCAAGTTCCAAGATAACCAGGGATATACAAAGAAACCATGTCTCAATAAAAAAAACAAATAAAAAAGATTATGATTTTTTATGAAAATTATTTTATAAAAGGACTCAAATATGGATGTTTCCTAGAAGTAAGCAATCCCTGTGTCCACAGTGACTTCTGATTACTAAATACACAGATGGAAATCTATACTGCCCTCTGTTTATATTACAAGACTGCTCTTCTAATCCAAGGACAGATCTGACACAGAACATACTGTCCACACATTAAAACAAAGTCACACAGGAGACAGAGAATGGCACAGCCAGTAAAAGTACTTGCCACCAAATGTTACCAACCTAAATTCAATCCCTGAGACCCACATGATGGAAAGAGAGAGCCAACTCCAGCAAGCTGTCCTCTGATCTCTATGTGTATCTCTATGTGTATAGTTAGCATGTGTATGCTTACACACACACATAAATAAGTAAATGTAATAAAAACTAAAAATAACAAAGTCACAGATGCTATGGTACTGAAAAGACAGAAACATCCAAATGCACTATGTCAACTCACACATTATAAAGGTGAAAATACAGTATCTTCAAAGCACAAACAGACCAGTGCCAAGCTCTTAGGAGAGTACCTGTATGTAGAAAGGAATCCCAGCACTGCGCCTTGTAGCACAGAGTTTGGATGAGGGATCACTGCTTTTAATTTCCTCCAAAACACTCCACAACCACTGCTCTGGCAGCTTTTGCAGACTCATATGAGAGCACCTAAAACGTATAAGCAAGCAATGTTTAGAATTATCAGGTACTAAAAGGTAAAAGTGCAACTGATGAGATCTAGAGTCACCCGAGAGACCCGTTTCTGGTTGTGCCTGTGAGGGGTTACCAAGTCCACCTGTGAGGCAAAGTTTGTAAGGAGGGAATGAGCTCAGCGGAGGCAGCCATCACTCTCTTCTTTCTGCCTATGGATGCAGCTCTTGATGCATTGACTTACCTGTCGTGATGTCTATATCTATGACCCACAACAGACCCCCATCTCCCTTAAGTTGCTTTTTGCAGGGTATTTCCTCACAGAAAACAAGAAAACACCTAAGACACCCTCTTTACTATGTGTCTTGGCACTTAAAGCTATTAAAGGTTCTCCTTCCTACAACTACTGCATAAAAATCACCCTATCCACAAATAAGCTTGATCACACAGGCTTGCCTACATACTCACAATGGTCTGAAGAAGGCTAGCTGAACTCTTACAGACTGTAAGAGTCAAGGCTTCCAACCAAAATATCATACACAGTATAGTTTTCTGCGATGTTTCCTGTAATTTGATTTTTAAATCTATAGAGGTCACACACAAAGTAAATGCATCTAAACTTACATTTTAATAATTATTTTATCTTATTTAAAATGTGGTTTCTCACAAATAATTTTTTTTTTCAGTTCTGTAGAGTATTAAGAATGAAATTTATCTGGGAAGAAGCAAGAAACGTAAATAGCTTATTTGAACACTATATAACAGGATGTTCTTAAAGTGTGTGGGTGTGTGTGCCTGCACATACACAAACAGGCAGGAATGCCATGGCAGAGAGGTCAGACACTCTCAGGAGTCCCTTCTCTGAGCTCCTCCATGTGCTGACCATTGCACCGGCCACCAGAAGACTTGTGCACTACTGTACTAGTTTTATCTGAAAAAGCGGCATACTCAACAGCAGGCCACAGCCACCGTAGAAGAGGGCACCTTGACGGAAGGGGGCTAGGGCACACATCGGGCCTAACGCAACAGGCAAAAGCGCCACTGCTGAGCTAGATCCCCAGTCCTTTTCTGATTTTCATTTTGAGAAAAGGTCTCAGTTAGTTGCCCATGCAGGCCTGGAATTTGGCAATCCCCTGACTCAGTCTTCCCAAGTAGAAGTTAAAGACCAGGGCCTGCTTAACTGAAAATTAACACATTATAATAAACAGATGCAAGTCGAAAAAAAATGCTTTTGTTTCAAATAAAGGAAAAATATGAGAAAGCTGGTGCAAGGGTTACAGCTTAAACACACATTTGGGATTTGTTTTTTTCTTTATTCTGTTGTAAAACAGTGAACTTCCATTTCTGACTAAACATTTCAGTTAGGAAGTAACATTTAGGTATACTTTTCATACTTCCTTAAATATAGAACTAATACTACTTAAAAGTAATCATTTTAAACTTTGAAATGGATTGAAGTATATCAGTCCTAAACCTTAGATTCAAAGCCACCTACACTCCACAGGCCGAGATTTTAAAGACTTCACTGTAGAATGGATTAAAAATTTTTCACCTTACCCTTTCTTCTTCCCATCTATGCCCTTCAGCCACCAAAACTAATTCTCCAAAATTTAAAGCATTGGCTGGGGATGTAGTTCAGTTGGTACAGAGTTTGCTTGGCACACTGCAGGCCCTAGGTTAAATCCCAGTACTGAGGGGGAAAAGTCAGAATCAGTAGACTAAATAAGACCCAAAGGCTTAACGACAAACTCTCACATGACAGCCTTGTTTGGTCCCTGATTAGAACAAATACAAGAACAATACTGCCAAGTAATATAAAAAATTAATAAATATTCTACATATAGCAGACACCCAGGATAACAGTGGCACTGGAACATGAGAAAGAGTATCTATATTTTTAAAGACACATACAGAAAGGCCTAGGTATAAAATTCACAAATCAAAATTAATATTCTAATACTTCAACAACTACCAGGCAAACAAAAGCACATGTGGCAAATTCCAGTAACTGTTGAATCTGAGAAATGAATAAAGGCAATTTGATCTATTAGTCTCTCTACTTTTAAACATGTTTGTTTACATGTATGTACATACATATACACATATTTGTACTTTAAGAAGTAAAGCTGCTTCCTATTCTATCATCTTAAAGATAAATGTTGTTCCTATGTTGGCAGTACTAAGTACAGAGCCTAGGGCCTTGCCACTGCCAGGTGAATACTCTTTCAGTAAGTCCGTTCCCAGCCACAGATAGTAGTTTCTTTAGCTTATTTAACACTGCCAACTGAAGACACTTGAGATGGCCCAGCAGTTAAGAACACGGACCACTCTTGTAAGAGGGCCTGAGTTCAGTTCCCAGAACCCATGTCAGATGGCTCACCATTCTCAAACTCCAGGACTCAACACCTTCTTCTGACCTCACATGTACATACTCACACATAAGTAAATGTTTTTAAAACTAACTGGGAATAAATAATCTTTTATTTTGCAATCAAAAAATGAACTTTATATTCCTCAAGGCAATTATATAAATGCTAACGACACAGTTACAGCTTGAACTGCCACCATCTCTGAGCCCTTTCATAACTAAAAACAGGAAGAATATATATGGGTTAATATATAGCTCCTAATAAGTAGTCAAGGAAAAAAATCAAAAGCATTTTGTGTTCACATGAATATGTTGGCGTTACATACAGACGAAAGTCACTTTTTTAACTTTATTTTTTTATTTTTATTAATTACAGTTTATTCACATTGTATCCCCCCTGTACCTCCGTCCCTCCTCCCCTCCCAAACTCACCCTCCTTCCCCCTTTTCCACCCATGTCCCTCTCCCAAGTCCACTGATAGGGGAAGTCCACCTCTCCTTCCCTCTGATCCTAGTCTATCAGGTCTCATTAGGAGTGGTTGCATTGTCATCTTCTGTGGCCTAGTAAGACTGCTCCCCCATCATGGGGAGGTGATCAAAGAGCAGGCCAATCAGTTCAGGTCAGAGACAGTCACTGTTCCCATTACTATGGGACCCACTTGGACACTGAGCTATCATGGGCTACATCTGTGCAGGGGGTCTAGTTTATCTCCATGAATGGTCCTTGGTTGGGAGTATCAGTCTCAGAAAAGACCCCTGTACCCAGATTTTTTTGGTTCTGTTGCTCTCCTTGTGGAGCTCCTGTCCCCTCCAGGTCTTACTATCTCTCCCTTCTTTCATAAGATTCCCTGGACTCTAGGCCACAGAGGAGAACTTTGCAGCCAGTCCTGAAGATACCTGATAAAACAGGGTCAGATGAAAGGGGAGAAGGTCCTCCCCTATCAGTGGACTTGGAAAGGGGCAGGGAGGAGATGAGGGAGAGAGGATGGGATTGGGAGGGAATGAGGGAGCAAGATACAGCTGGGATACAGAATTAATAAAATGTAACTAATAATAAAAATAGAAATAAATTTAAAAAAAAAAGATTCCCTGCACTCTGCCCAAAGTTTGGTTATAAGTCTCAGCATCTGCTCTGATACTCTGCAGGGTAGAGCCTTTCAGAGGCCCTCTGTGGTAGGCTCCTGTCCTGTTCCCTGTTTTCTCCCTCTTTTGATGTCCACCCTCTTTGCCCTTCTGAGTGAGGATTGAACATCTTAGCTAGAGTCCTCCTTCTTGATTAGTTTCTTTAGGTGTACAGATTTTAGTATGTTTACCCTATATTATTTATCTAAAATCCATTTATGAGTGAGTATATACCCTGTGTGTCTTTCTGCTTCTAGGATACCTCACTTAGGATGATCTTTTCCAGTTCCCACCATTTGCCTGCAAATTTCATGATTTCCTTTTTTTTATTGCTGAGTAATATTCCAAAGAAAGTCACTTTTACAGTGTCTTGATGTAGAATTATCTAAAAATTTCATTTCCTTGAACTTTCTGCTCCATTGAAGAACTGCCTTAAAGATACGGCTACAGCCTACCACAGGGCAAGTCAATAAAAATTCACTCCACATAAGAGACAGGGAGAAATGAAGTGCAGGAATGACAGGAACTTGTGCTCTTATCAAGTGCACTGCAATACTAGCACATACTGACACTAGTACAGTGAGGCTTCTCTACACAGCCTCTCTTAGGTCTTCCTGTGCCAGCAAATGAAGGCCACAGAAACCAAGCAGGTCTGTGATCACTGGGCTACCTCTCTAGGTATCACACTATCAACTGACAACTGTTCTAGACTACTCATCAAATCTTGATTTAAATGACAATATTCTTCTTAGTTTGAAAGGCCACATATGACCTGGACCTACCTTTCTTACTTTAACTTCACCAACTTCTACACACTCTGTTTTAACAAGGTTCTTGCCGTTGCTGGCCTTCTGCACAAACATAAAACACATGCACCAAATATGCAAACATGTCCATATTTCCAACTAAGCACCTGTTTATAGTATCTACACATACTCCTCTTCATCAAAATTGATAAACTTTCTAACTTATATGGAGCAATTACTAGGCACAGGTGTACATAGAGCTGGTGATGTCATGAAGGGAATGGGTTATAAGCTGGACAATGAAGGTTGTTTGGAGGAACAGTGGAGAGCCTACAAAGTAGAGTTCATAGGGTCCTGAAAGCAGATGAGCAAGGAACAAGCTTTAGCCAAGGTCCCAAAGACAATTCCCTCATTTAGATTCTTGGCTATTTGAACTGTAAACACTTAGTCAGGCCTATTTATTCCCTTGAGTATTGCATACTAAGGACTAAATGTACCTTATTAATTTGGGGATTTCCAAAGCAAGGCCAGAAGAATGTTCTACAAAATTACAGCTAGCAAAGTGCCCTCAAAAGAGCCCTCTGTGCCCACTGAAGACCAGCAACCTTGGGAAGGAGCTCCGAGAAATGCTCAGGGAACTTGCTCCTGCCATTCAGTCCAGGTTTTGTTCTGCTCTGGAATTCCCCAGCACCAAACCAGCTTTTCTCAAGAATTCTCTAATTGGCTGGTTTCCAGTCTGGGCTTTGCCACTGAGCTCTACTTCTTTGATTCCCTTGCTTCCTAGCTCTGCTTCTCTCTTGGACTAGACCTCCCATCCCAAAGTTACATAGGAAAATCTGAACCAACAGCATAATTCTCAGTCTCTTCATTCATGTGAAATTCAGATGTACTTTAAACACAACCCTACAGGTTTTAGTTAAATTACCATACTGGAAATATATTTGCCCTGCTACACAGAAAGAAAACATTATTGCATGTCTGGGATGCATCTAGTCCATACATCTGATCCTTCATCATCCTTGTAACAAACACACGCATGAGAAAATACTGTTTCCTGACAGATGAAGGCAAGGACACAGTGGTTTAGAACACCAATCAGGAAGTCAGGCTGGACAAGCATTTAAGTGGATGTTTAGGAACCCCAACTATGGAGCCAAGTTAAGGAGTCAGATCTCTTCTGTGCCCCATAAAAGCTATGTAATCTAGGACATGTTACAAAAGCGCTACTTCCCGTCTTTCTCCCTATCCCATGAATGCTGTTAAAAATGAGTTTTCTCTTGGAACATCGGAGGCATTTTATAATATTACCTGATTATAAGAAACTTAAATTAGATATAATCGGCTTACATTTTGAAAAGGCATCCTCCACACTGACACAACACCCCCTTTCATAACACCCGAAATATACACATGAAAGCCCTAAAACCAGTTAAACTGAAGACCAAGATAACCACAGGGAATTACAAAGTGAAAATGCTGACACATGAAAGAGGCTTACAGCATGGCAGATTTCAAAGCAGCGGTGCATGGTGGCCACGAAGTCAGCTTCTGTGAGGAAGCCAGTCTATATCTCCCAGAGAGGAAACTTCAGTACCTTCCTCTCCCACGAGAGGGGACTTAAAAGGGGCTACTGCCAGAGCTGGGGCTACAGACAAGAAACGCCATAAGCACAGGGAAACCCTGATCCAGGCTTTCTATCAAATTGTTGGTTAAATCAGTGATGCCCCAGTGGGACTAGGAAGAGATGGACCAGAATAACACAAGCTGGTTTACCTCCTCAGAGAAATGAATCCAAATAAACAAAGAAATTAATCAAAATTTCCTAATTATAATCAGCAAACCAAATCTCACAACACAAATACATTTCTTATTAAGGACAGCTAAAAATAATTGGAACATAAATTGACTCTAAATGAAACCAATTTTACAGGGCAGACTGACAATGACCTTAAAATAACTTGGCTGTAGTATGCTAAAGAAATAATTAAGGAACGATAGTTTCCTACGGAGTCCCGGAGAGATGGGGATGTCGCTCAATGGCAGGGTGCTCACCGAGCCAGATGCCACGAGCCAGGCCCGGCTTCAATACCTGCACTACAGAGGAGAAAAGCACAAAAGGAATATTTGCTGTCAGGAATGGCACATATTTGTCTTGCCAGAACTCAGGAGTAAAGGCAACTCTGACTACATAGTAAGTTGGAGGCCACTGTTGGCTACATGAAACTGTCAAATTTTTTAAAGTGCAAGAAATTATGAAAAACAATGCTGAAACAGGCATAAATTAAAAAAACAGAAATTTTGTATCAGTATAATTTCAAGAAATATGACATCAATGCTAAAGAATTACTTAAAAAATTAAAAACATAACTATATAAAAACAAGTTTCTCATTATCAATAAGAGACATACTGCATTTAAAATGCTGAAAGATAGCTAGCTGCTGTTAAAAGTCTGTACCACATTAAGCTATATTCAAAAGTAGAAGCAAAACCTAGATTGTTTGAGACATACTAGAAACATGTCTGCTGGGCACACTCGATGTCTCAGTGGGATCTACATGGTGGAAAAAGAAAGGCCCCTGCAAGTCTAACTCTCACATACAAGTGGCATGTGTGCAAACACACAACACACATACACACATACACACAGAGTTAGCTAATTATTTAATTAAATGTAATACATTTTAAAGGTGTCCTGGGGACTCTGAATGAAAGCAATCCTAGAAGATGAACTTTAGCATCGGTAAGAAAATCCTAGTGGTATCAATTGGGTGTCAAAAAAACAAAAACAAAAAACCCAAAACCAGGCTTATTGATATCATTCCTTCTAGAAAGTCTCATATCTAATCTGTCAATAACACAGGCAGTTTACTTTGGAATGATGCAGATTCTGGTCCGGCTTTTCTATCTACACCATCCTGCAAGCCACTGCCACCTCTTCCTAAATTAAAGTCATACTGTAATTTCCCAAGTGGTCTCTTTACTTTCACTAGTCCCCTTTATTCTCAGCACAGCATTCTTAATAATCCTTTCAAATGGCCAGATCAAACTAGGTATAGTATAATCCTAGCACCTGAGAGGCTGAGGCAGAAGGAGCCTGAGTTTGAGGCTACCCTGGGCTGAGTAATATGATTCAACCTTAAAATAAATAATCCACGAGGCCAGACCATTTCTCATCCATGTCTTGAATCTATTTACAAGCCCCCACTGTGCACCCCCAATTTCCCCCAAGGAACAACCCAAGTCTTCACTGACCCCATCTTGCAGTTTCTTCACACCAAGCTAGTTATACCTGCCATTCCCATGTTCCCTCACTTAAAGTAGCCAATGCTGTCTCTTAGACTTTTGTACTTGTGTAAATTGGGTACAAAATAAAAATAGAACACCAAGACTTGAGCTTAATGAGAGCATTATTTCAAGAGCACTGACCCTATGTTCCATTACATTTTTTTACTTGATCTGGCTGGTTAGAAAAACACCACCAGCTATGTGTAATTTGTTTCAGTGGGTTTCACTCCCAAACAAACAAACAAAAACCATGAAGAAGAAGTAGCTGGTTGTGTTCTGCACTGTACCCTAGAAACAACTTCCAAAAAACATTCATTCAGAAAATACTTTGGGATGCACTGTTTTGAGGAAATTATCTTCCTAAAGATAATAAAACAGAAATTATCTTCCTACTCATGCTTTATTCAGGTTATTTTCAGACTGATTTTAGTTTTAGAACATGTACCATCAGAATTAAAATGTTAAGGCAGTACAGAAAGCACTACCTTGCAACCAGAATATCCTTTAGAAAATTCAACTGATAGGGAATCCACTCATGCCTGGCATGAAGTGAACTGTGTCTCATCCATTCTGGAAGTACTCCAATTCCCCCAAGGAACTGGGGAAATGAATTCTTGTTAATACACCATTTTCTTATATTAACTGAATCATTCACAATGGTCTAAAGAAGCGTTCACCTGCAAACATAAAGCAACCACTCTCACAATGAGAAATGTGAAGTACATGAAAGCTAGCGTATGAAGCAAATTCCCAAAAATGTACCAAGACACAACTGCCAAGAAATTAATCATGAACAACCTCACTGGCCCAAAGCCAAGGCTTGTACCTATACCTTTGTTTACCAAATAATTCACTTACCAGGCTGCTATCTCTAAGGGCTTTTAGTACAGAAAGGAAGTCCTTCCACCTTGCTCATCAACACAAGTGAAAGTGAAAACTGTCAGGTTTAAAAACAGCTCTGAATAAATAATAATTTATTCAGTTAAGTTATGGGGTCAAGAAAAATTAGCATCAATAAAAATAAAGCTATATTTACAGGCTGACTGCTGATAAATTTTCACATTGCCACATCTCTTTACTTTCCTTCATCTGCATTTAACAATCATTTAAATAACTTGATATAAGTCAACAACCGCTTTGAGAGCAAAATTGTAATGTGATATAAAACACGTGCTAGTATGTGTTAAGTTCAAAGCAACATGTGAAGGAAAACAGCAATTTCAAGAATAACCCCTCGGAGTAGCTATTCAGAATACCAAATTCAGATCCCTAAAACACTATAAAAAGACACAGAGTTGTAGTCATGTTTTAAGGCAGCACCAGGTACCCTCTCCTGGTTACCTGTATAAAATTTACTCTGAATATGTTTCACAGAAAACTAAAAAGCATACCTTTCCATATGCATTTAATCCATTCTCTGTCCTTACAAAGCCTGACATATTTGGACAACCTCATTAAATTTTATTTTATCCCATTTCGCTCTTCGGTACCCAAACATTCACGTACTAGCTCTTCCCCAGAACTCTGCTGCTTCTGTTCATCTGGATCCTCTAGAATACTACTTGAGTTCTAAGAGGAAAAAGGGGCCTTTCTACCACCAAACTTTGTTACATCAAAATATAAATTGCTAAGTAGGGCTTGGAGGTTCGCACCTGTACTCCCAGCACTTGGAAAGTGGGAGAGAAGATCTGAAGTTTAAGGCCATCCTCAGCTAAACAGTGAGCTCAAGCCCAGGCTGTAAGAGGCCCTATCTCAAAACAAGAGAACAAGGCAGGCAGGGTGATTCAGTGGGTGAAGGTGGGTGTGCAAGCCAGACAACGTGAGTTTCACTGTTGGATCTCAAGGTGGAAGGAGAGAACTGACTCTCAAGAGTTGCCTTCTGATCTCACATGTGCTAGTGTGTGTGCACACACACATGGGTAGCTGACAATGTGTTATGACTTCCTAAGTGTGCTTTACAATAAAAGCTCCAAGGGACCAAGGATATATTCTCCCCCATCCATTCTGCACTCTCAAGTACCAACAACAGTGCCTGACACCAAACTGGGAGCTCAATAAGTTTTTGCTGGCACAATCAACTCTGCTGGGCACTCCAATAAAGGAGGCTGGCAAACAAAGAGGGTGAAGAGGACACAGTAACTAGAGAAGGAGGAGAAACACAGATTTCTCAGGAATGAGGGGCACCACTAGAGCTGAGCACGTGACCCAGCACTCACAAGAAGTCTATCAACATCAATGCCTAAATCCTGCCCCCAAAGATAAGCTTCTTCCAGGACTCAAGAACAAAACCAAATCAAGTTCAAAATGAAGACTAGTACATGCTTCTGGAGTGTTGTTTAACTGATGTTTGGACATGTGAAAATCGGGTAGAAACCATGTTTCACATGACCAATGTTTCTGAATTTTAGCAACATGTAAAACATATAACTTTTTCCTTTTCTCTTAGGCTCATTAGGAGACCTTCTTTAGGCAATGACTACAATTATTTCCTGTTTGCTATTTTTTCTAAATATATGCCTCCACCCTGAATATCTAACTCTCCCTATTTACATAGCACAGGGTGTTTCCCAGAATGCTGGACTTCCAGCAGCAAAAATTGAAGGAGTCCAAGGTCCTCCATCTCCAACTCTGACTCCTCGCCTAAGTTACGGACCTGTATCCCAACTGTCTTTTATTCCCGTCTACTACAGCACTGAGTTGTCCACTGCCAAGGCCTTCTCTGGCATTTTGTTTTCCCTCCTGCCCTTAACTGTTCCTAACGATTCTAAGGATTCTTCCCTTCACTTCGAACAGACAGATCAACAAGCTGACCTTGGTTTTAGTCTTGAATTTCTGCCTAGTGAAGACTTTACTTACCTAATACCAAACATTAAAGTGCTGGGTTAAAAGCTCCTCTAGTGGGATGAGGACATGTCAGTTGGCAAAGCACCTGTTAAGTGAACATAAGGACCTGAGTTTAAACCCAGAAGCCATCTCAAAAAGCTGGGTGCTCTTATATTCCCAGCACTGGGAAGGTAGAGATAGGAAGATCCTTGGGGCTTGCTAGCTACCCAGCATGGCCTGGTGGGCTATGGATCAAGGAGAAACTTTTTCTCAAAGAACAAGTTGATGGCTCCTGAGGAATGATGCCCTGCAGTATCTACATGAACCTGTATACAGGTAGAACCACATGAATACATAGACACACAATTAAATAAAGTTCCTCTAGCAGAAAAGCGAAAAGCCCACAATTTACCACTATTTTTATCCTCTACTAGTGCCTCCTGTCACCATTCCCTACACACAGTGAGTGAGCAATAAACATCTCCTGGACTACTAGCCTATAAGAAATACTCACCTTCCCCCATTTGGACTCTAGAGCCAGGTTTATCAATCGTTGTGTGGCTCTAAACATAAGTGTTTAAAAAAGAAAATCATTACAAAGATGCTTTGAAAAATCAAGACACGCAGCTTGGCGGCACACACCTCAGCTCTCAGGAGACAGAGGCAAGAGGATATTTGTAAGTGAGTGTAAAGCCAAGCCTAGTCTATATAGCTCCAGGATAGTCAGAGGTGCATAGAAGCCCTGCCTCAAAGAGATAGTCTTTTACTCTTTTAGTGACTGCTATAATAGAGAAGGTATCACCCTAAGTATATGAAGTACGTAAAGCCCCTGATGAGAACTGCCCCCACATTTCACCACAACCTCACAGAAACCTTCACACCTGGATTAGACCCTACCAATGTTCTCTAGGTTCCCAGGAATTCATATTTTCTGTGGTCTAAAGGGCTTGTCCAGCATAGCATCCAGCACACAGATGATGTTCCAGCAACTTTCTGTTGCATGATTGAATACAAACAAACCAAACAAGCAGAGTTGGTGGCAGCTGCTGCATACTAGCTGTGTCTTCTGGTGAACACAAGACTGAAAAGGCAGGTGTAGGAAAGAGAAACTGTAACCTTAAGACTTCTCAACATGAGGTCACAGTGGCTAGAAAATGAAACACCCTTGAGTTTTGGCTCTTCAATGGACCTTCTGTCATTCCCCAGCAAGGAAAGACTGCTTTATAAGGAAGTGATTTCAAAACACCAGAGTTACTGGTTTTGTGATAAGGAAGGAACTGCCAGGTCAAAATGAAGCCAGGGAAGACTCCCAAGAACAATGCAGCCAATTTGAGTTGTTTGTTTTGGTTCCTCATCACACAATCCGGGGGTCAGTAGGAAAAGGAAAGTATACTGAATGAAGACATGATTCCTGCCAACAATACACAGTCACCAACCACAGACTAGGGGAATTCCAATACCCAGCTTCTCTCAGCAAATGCTCTCAAAGAGCAGACACCATCTTTGACTGAAGACTCTTTTGCTTTGACTATCTTGTGAAACAAATGCAAAACACACTGTATGTCTTTAGCCTCAATTTTCAGTTCCTTACTAAGGGTTCAAGTCTCATCAAAAAAGGAATTCAGTAGCACTAAATGCTATTAATCTACACATACACCTATGAAATCAGTTCTAAAGGAAACTTACAAAACTGTATCCAATTCCAGGGTTGTGGAGATGCTGACAGGTAAAGGTATGTATCACATAAGACCCTAGGACCATGTAACAGAGGAAGGAGTTAAACAACCCCCATAAGTTATCCTCTTATCTTCACAACACATGGCATGTGCACACCCACACATACACATCACTGGCAAAAACAAAAATAACTTTTAGAAATGTATCCAATTTCCTATAATCTTTCACTCCCAAAAGCCCCAGACTTCCGCAAGAAATAGGCAATGTACACAGGGAGTAAGCTGCTCAACGCTGAGAGGAGCTGAATTCTTCTGCATTTCTCAAGAAGGGGTACAGCATCTTAAACAGGTTGAACACCTTACTGTTGTTAGCAAGCTGGAAGTGGAACTCACTGAAATTCCTACCTTTACTTTTTTGGGGGTTTGTTTATTTGTTTGTTGGGGCTTTTTTTTTTTTTTTTTTTTTTTTTTTTTTTTTTTTTTTTTTTTTTTTTGGTCTGTATTTCAAACCAAGGGGTCAAAAATCAAACCCCTGTGATTTTCTTCTTCATTACAATCAAGAAGGGACCAGAAGGAAGGTTTTCATTGTTATTTTTCTCCTCAAGTGGCATGGCATGAGCCTATAAAAAATGTAACAGAGAGCTGGGCTATACCTCAATGGTACAATACTTGCCTAGCATGCCCAAGGCTCGAGATTCAATATTCAGCACTGAAAATAATAACAACAACAACAATAATAAATAATAACAGAAAAGTAGCAGAAATGCATAGGGTTGGTATTCAGACTTCTTTGTTGTATTAAGCAGAACACTGAAACAAATTACTGTTCCATAAACAGATTAATCCAACTTCTATTCACAGACTCATCTCACTCCTACTGGATAAGTGCTTTAAGATAAGAAAAAAACAAAACAAAACAAAAAACAATACAAAATCAAGCTACATGTCACATACCCCACTAAGCGGTCATCAGACTATTCTGTAGCAATAAATCAGATTCCCCGAGTTCAGAGTAGCTCTCCAACCACTTCTCCCATCCACCTCTGTTGTCCCATGGTGCTTCCTTGCTGAGTTCCAATTAGTTATATTACTTGTTGGTTGTTGTTAAATGAGGTACTTCATTTCCTGAAATCCTTTCGGTATGGCATTATTCTTCATTTAGAATTTTTTTCTCCTATCTCCAACAATTTCGTAAGTGAAATTTTCTATTCATTCTTTCTCCAGGTATTACATTTATTACCTAAGGTTCAAGTTTTTTCTTTCAAATAAACTAAACAATGACAGATGTGTAAAGGAATGTGGTAGCAACTTTTTAAAACATAACTCTGAAGTATGGAGAAACTTTAAATCTGAAGAAGGATTTGCACAGATGAAAGCAGGTGAGAAAGTGACATTATCACCAGAAGCCATCTTACCCTCCCTCACCAACATCACAGACTGCTCAAATTTATTGCAGGTAAAAACATCAGGAGACTACTCTGAGCCTTAGTTCCAGGCACAGGCAACAACTGAATAAATGAACAAAGAAGCCACAGGAAGAATAAGAAATGTGGTGGGAGGAAGTGCTCAAAGAGTTGGTTCTCTTAGTGTTTGTTATCATTTTCCTGAGATCAAGGAGAAAAAGAAATTAAACCTTAAGACTTTATTTTTAAAACTCAGGCTACAGATTACTCACTGAGAATAAGGTACTTCTGGTCTTATTTCTAAATCACAACATATTATGAAGACTTTGAAAACCAGTATTAAAATTTGCAAGAAAAAAAAAAGAGTATGATCTGACCTCACAAGAGTAGACTTAACAACAAAAATTCAGGGGCTCAAGAAATGGCTCTCAGTGGTTAAAAATCACCTGTTACTCTTTTTTTTTTTTTTTTCACAGTCAAGTTTTTATTATTTTTCTATACGCTCAATACATTTTTAGCCAATCTATCCTTCTTTGTATTTCTGTCCTTGGAGCTTCAAATCAACTTTAATTCCTAACTAAAAAGATCTTTAAAATTCTGTATTTTGTAGTCTGAGCTTTTAAAAATTAGGATACAAGGTATTTGCATTTTGAAAGTTTACATGGATTATTTTTTAATATGTCACGGAGCAGGTAAACTCAAGGTACGTAATGAATGAAAATTACAGGATTCTTTCCCTTACTAACTGTAAAACATAAAAAAATTATGATTAAGCTGAAGCACCGTGTTTGTTGATAAGTGGGTTATTATTCTAAGACTAATTTTCATTACAACATCTTGGTATTAATGGTTGTTACACATTAATATTTGATTTGTTTAAAACTTCTTGCTCACTGCATTGATTTCACAAGATAGAAAATGTCCAAATATGAAAGCTAGGAACTGTAATATGCCACAAGAAAAATAAAAATGCTGTTGGAAAACTTAGGGGGAAATGTGTTTCATCTTTTATTTCCAAGGAAAATCTGTATATTATAAAAGCAAGCATTTGTCATACCATCAAGTACAGAGCTCACATTGCAAACTGAACTTTTTTCATTACATGTCTGATGATGTAAAACTCAAGTAACTTTGAAAGGCTTCAGCTGCCACTGTTTCATGAAAATCCTGTTATCACATTGTACCAACACACCATTCTTTTAAAGGATCAAGTAGAAATTAGACCCAATTATTAACCAAGAGTATAGCATATCCTATTGCTTGCTTTATAGGACCATAAACACTATACTAAGACTTAGCACTTAGACATGAAACATGTCTTAACTTTCTGAAGAATATACTAGAAATAAACAAAACATTTAGAATGCTTTAATATTTCCAGTTCACACCATTTGTATCAGTAACTGCAATGTTGTAACTTTCAGCACTTCACATAACTAATCAATGAAGCTGGTTAATTTTCAGGGTTGGGAGTAAGAACAGACAAACAGGATATATAAGAACATCAGGCTTCACACTTCAGCTTTCACAGGATGACAGTGCAGTTTAGGTGTAGTTCCTAGCACCCACAAAGAGGCTCACAACTGTACCCCCAGCGCCAGCAGATGGGAAGCCCTTTTCTGGCCTCTGTGGGTACTGCAGGCACCTGGTGCATTTACATGCAGGCAAAACACTCAGGTAAAATAGATATGAAAATTAAAAATTCAAAGGTCACTAACGACTCAGTACCACACAATGACTTAGGAAAAACACATTAAGACATTCTAATTAAAAAGACAAAGTCTTTTCAATCCACTAGAGAAATAGTAAAGAGGAACCAGCAAGGTAGCACAAACCTATAGTCCTAGCACTTGTAAAGCAGAGGCACAAGAATCTCTGAGTCCTAGGCCAGCACTGTCTACACTGTGAATTTTATGGCGGTCTTGGCTAGGTAGTGAGACCTGTCTCAAGATGCCCACCACTCCCCCAATTCATATGGCTCCTCAGAGTCGCTTATAACTTTTTTTTTCCTTTGAGACAGGGTTGCTCTGTATAGTCTTGGCTGGTTGTCCTGGATTCACTTTGTAGATCAGACTAGCCTCAAACTCACAGAGATCTGCCTGCCTCTGCCTCTGCCTCCCCAGTGCTAGTTTTATAGGTGTGCTACCACATCCAACTCATAGCTTGTTCTTAATTGAATTATTTACATTTCACATAAAATTTATGCGACATTTAGTGAGCAATAAGTATCTTGTTCAAGAATATGTAACAAATGAAACATAAGAATAGTTTAAACAATATAATGTTAATCAAAGTTGAATGGATTTCTCCCCCAATATATTACACTTAACATTCATTTTTGTACAAATGTGTGAACATATGTTCTTTTGCTCTCCAGAAAGGTAGAAGAACTTAGTTTTTATTATATTCCAATTGCTCAAGGCTTTCACTTGAATTTGCATCACAAGAGACACAGTTAATGGGTAAAAGATTAAATATTTAAATTACTTCTGCCATAATTATTGCTATCATGAGTCACCACTAAGGCTTTCTAACTAAAACTGCCCAGCTGATGCAGGAGGCCAATAATCTGAATATGGCTATAGTTACTACAAGAGACATTTGTAGAGTAACCACACTCCAGTAGGCAGAGCTATTCCCATACGAAGAACAAGGTAATAAGGACTCACCAAGCCCCTTCCACACTTAGAATTCCAGTCAACAACCCCTTGTATAGTTACGTTTTGATTAGATAAATCAAAGACCCCAACTTCACACTCTAGTTTAAGAATCTTTAAATAAAAACATAACATCATCAAATACATAGGCCATTTTATTTGAATATGTAGAGTTCCATTTATGAATTTCACCAGAAATTTGAACTTATTCATGATTAAAATGTACTTAACCACTCCACTCAATAATTTTGGTAGCTAATAATGCATAGAAAAATAATCATAGCTTCAGTTTGTTTTCTTGAGTTGGTTTGAGAAAGGGTCTTACTACATGGATCCTCCTGCCTCAGCCTCTAGAATATGGAAGTTAAAGGCACACACACAGTAATACTTGGTAGTAAGAGTTTTTAAAGAAAGTCTGAATATTTCATAAGTCCCAAGTAGAACTCATTATATGAGATCAGATTATAAAAAATTAGCTCCACATGTGTTTGTATTATACATATAAATATTACTTTCAAAAAATTTCCCAGAAAAAAAGAGTATCTCTCCCATTCTTGTTTATCCTCAGATAATTGCTTAACAGTAAAGTCAGTTTACATTTGAAGACATTTTGAATAATCCTATTAAAAACCAATTTAAAGGATGTAGTTCATATTTAGCTCTTCGGTTATTTGCCAATTAATCTTTTTAAGTGCTTTCTTCCTTAACACAGCTGTAGTGCAAAGGGTAGCTAGCAGCTGGCCTTGATTTCTATGGATTTTCAAGAATGTCCAGACTTCTTTCTTCCAAATTTTTAAACTGCTGTATGCCTAAACAAGTTTTCATCACTTAAGGGTTTATTAACCCGTCCCTCCCAAAAAGCCCAAAGAAAACAGATTTTCTTTTAAAATTAAAAATCAACAACAATAAAAAGTCCATACATGATAGAGATATTCTGTACAAAACAACCAGGCTTGAAATGTCCCAAAAGGGATCAAAACTCACAAGGCTCAAAGGTATCAGATGAGAAACCTAATTGATGGCTTATGAGCCAACACCGACAGCCATGAGATCGTTAAAACAGACCAGGAATGGCCAGTACAGCAGGCACTGGGCCTTTCCTCACTCCCCATGTCATCTCTTGGGATACAGCCTCTACTGTGTTCTTCCAATCACAGTAGCTCTGGATTGACACAGAGACGTGGCATTTCATTTCATGCTCAGCCTTATACAAAGCCTCTCTGTTTCAGCTACCTTTCCTTAGTCGTACACTTACTCCAACTGCTAAATTGAGTATAACTACCAGGATAGTCCATCATTTCTTATACTCAATACAGACAAAATAACCTTACTATACCATTCTTTATCACACAAAGAAAACCAAAGTTTCCATGGCTTTAGTAACATCAATCCTATTTTTGTGGTCACTAGGACCTAAAACCAGAGAGGCCATTCCTTAGGGACCTACCACTTGCATTCAATGCCACAGATTCATTTTTCAACGCTGCCCTCTACAATAGCTTCCATTCACATATATTTCCACATAATGACACTGCCACCATGCCATCAAAGAGTGGACTCCATCCAGTCTGTCCTAAAGACTCTTTATAGCCAAAAGAATGTGACTGGAGCAATGCTATTAGAGTTGCCAGGCTACTAGGCAGAAAAGATAATACAGCTTCTAGCTGGAGCTTTCTGCTCCATAGCTCAGCTACCTCAAACCTGCCATGCTGAGTAGGAGGCCGCTTGTGGTCCCAACTGTCAGGTCCAAAGGAAACTCCAAAAGGCAGTCCAAATATTCAGAAATGAGCTCGACCTTGGCTACAGGAGGACTTCTGGCTGTTAGATAAAAACAGAATCCCTCAAGAACTTGTGAAACTGGTCCCTATCTGCCAAAAGGAGTCATTTTCCTTACTCCTGGCAAAAGGGACACATGGCTTTCCAATTAACATATGCCCATGGCATCTATCAGCATATCAAAGTCCAGGCTAGCCTGCAGGTTCCCTCAGTCTGTGGTATTTACTCACAAGTATTTACTATACATCCTAGCCCTTCTTACCTACTCTTCTACCCTAAACTCTCATCAGCTCTTTAGCTATTAACACTATTCTCAGCTCTGGCTCTAACTACTCTCACTAGTCACAGTCCTATTTTCTGTCCCCTGCTTTTTGCCCAGCTCCCACAGATAGCCCTGGCCATGTCCAGTCTGTTGCTTTTTTTCTCTACTCTGCACTCTTCCAGGTGCCTCTGGTTATTCTCTCTCTCTTTCTCTCTCTCCATTCACAATAAAAACCATCCCCTTAAGCATACTAAGGAGTTTGTTGTTAGTTTATACATCTGGTAATGAACACTCAGGAGGGACAGAGATTCAAGTGGCCCAGCCTCACTAACCAAACCAAGCTGCTGATTTGAGTCTCCAAAGATATGGATCATTTGTTTCTGCTGGCTTCTGTCACCCGTCATATTCGACTCCAAATGTTTGAGTCCATCTCTTCAGCCATTTCTTCACTCACCTGTTCTCTTCTGGTACTCAGGTAAGTGTCACCTTGGAACCACCTATGCTATGTCTGTTGGCTCTCGGACTCTACTACTGCTTTGAAAGTGCGTCAGGCAACTTCTCTAACCCTGCTGAGCACCCAGCACATGGAAAAAGATGTCTCTCCTTTGTCATTTAAGACATTTTTCTTTGGCAAATCTCTGTCCGCTGCTATCTCACCCGACCATAGATAAAACAGGGCATGTCCCGTGTACTGGCCATGCCAAGTCTACTTTTCTCTCTCTGTTCTAGAATCTTCCAGAGACCTCTGGCTGTTTTCTCTTGGATCCACAATAAAATCTTCCCATACCATGAAACAGTCATGTAGTCAGTTCATCCACCCAGCAGGTCCAGTCTCCTAACTATCCCACTACCCAAAATGCCAGAGATGTGAGCACAGCCAAAAGAGACCCCTTACCACTTCACTGGACAGTTAAATGGCACTGATTAAACTCAGTAACTGCCCTGAGGAAAACTACCCAGCTTAGCCTTGCCCTAATTTCTATCTCACAAAATCGGGAGATACAATAAAATGTCTATAGCTTTCTTTTCATCATTCAATAAAGTTGCCCACAGGAGGAGAAATGTTAAGTGAAATATCCCACCTTTGTGTCAATCTCAGAGCTGTCAACAGAGGAAGCCCATATCAACTCAGACTTAAGCTGCTAAAACTGAATTTAGGTACTCCTTAACAGTCATTAAATCTATTTTGCTGAATGTCCCAATGGAGACCACAACCTCTAAACAAACATCAAGCTCTCAGGATCTGACATTTGTAGGAAACAGTATATTGCAAAAGAATCTTTAAAAATAATTTATGTGCTCTAGACAACAAACTCCAGAGAGACCGTAGGTGGAACAAGCACTCTCTTTTAGAGATGATGAGCTCAGGGGATAAGAGGGTGACTGTACACTCTGTCAGTCAGTGGAATGGGTGTACACAGAGCTAAGAGCCTGCATCACATATTGCTGTTCTTTTGGACAAGATAAAAACACAAAACAGAACAAAAACACCACAGTGCTTCTGCTATCCCTACTATAGCAAATCAAGTTGTGCAGGACAGAACAATTTGGTCTAAATCCATCTAGTTGAGCAACAGCAGCACTAAGGAAGGCTGTCTGCCTAACAATGAGACATCTGAATCTACTCTTTCTCCTGTGTCCTTAAACCTCACTCATGCATGCTCGCAAGTTCACTTTCTCCACAAAGAGCTAACAACTTCTCCTTGGTGCTTCCTCTCTCTGGCATCCCTTTAAGATTTATCAGTTTCATACAGTATTCAGCAGTTTCATCCTGTTCACATACATAGATCTTACTTTCTCAGGTGGTATTAAGCTAACACACATCCACTGTGATGCTGAGTGGTCATAACCAGTAACCCTCCTGACCAATAGAGATCTATAACATACTTCCTGTTAATATTCTGAATTTTACCCTTATTTCCCAAACTAAACCATAAGCTCTTTTTTTGAGGTTACAACAAGGGACACATATATCCTTACACTCTTGAAGAAAAATCCTCCTCTTTGGGAAAGGTCCTTCCCTTTAGGGAAGGTCATCCTTTTTCAAGTGAGGATACAGCTTCAGAAAGGACATACATGTAACCTGTCTTAGTCTGGGTTTTACTGCTAGGTAGAGACACCATGACTCTTACAAAGGGAAACATTTAACTGGTGCTGGCTCACACTTTCCAAGGTTTAGTCCATTACTGTCATGGCAGGAAATGTGGCGGCGTAGGCCAGCGGCATGTAGCCAGCAGCGTGGTGCTGGTGCTGAGAGCTCTGCATTTTGATCTACAAGCAGCAGGGAGAGATGTGCTACACTCAGCTTCTCTTGAGCATGTGAGACTTCAAAGCCCGCCCCTTCAGTATCACACTTTCGCCAACGAGGCCACATCCCCTAAGAGTGCCACTCCCTACGGGCCAAGAAGCCAATCACATGAGTCTATGGGCACCATTTCTATTTAAACCACCACAGAAAGATATACACATTGTCTAGCTAGACAGAATAGCAGAATCAATCCTATCCATCAACACGATGACAAATGTCGTAGCCAGATTGCCCTCATACCTCACGAGCTCTTTAATAACAGAAAGTATGTCTCATGATGAGGTATTATATTCTCCAACACAAGCATGATGCAAAGCACACAGCTAACATTCATTTACTGATTTGAAGGAGTGGACTATACTGCATTGTGAAAAAAAGAACACTCATATCATGTCTACAATAGAAACAAAGAATTGATAAGCTAGGTATTTTTTTTAAATATTTACCTGTATACATGAATGCTTTGTCTGCATATATGATCTGATGCCAATGGAGGGCATCAGATCCCATTACAGATGGTTGTAAGCCACCAAGTGGTTGCTTGGAACTGAACCCAGGCCCATTCAGCCACTGCTCTTAACTGCTGAGTCATCTCTTCAGCTCAGAAAAGCTAAAATATTTTCAAGTGAGTAGTTTATAAAGCTAGAAACATGGCTCAGTATTTGAGAGTCCTTACTTCTTACAAGAGACCAGAATTTGGTTCCTTGCGCCTATATCAGGTGGCTCACAACCACCTGTAATTCCAGATTGAGGGAATCCAATGTTCTTTTCTAGCTTCCACAAGCACCTGCACTCCTGTCCACATGCTCACTCATGGACACACACACACACACACGATTTAAAATAAAATAAAATACTTTAAAGGTCACTAGTTTAATGTCAGGGACATTTAAAAGTATCATTTAAAGATACTCTATGAAATCTATAACTGACAAGACATCTTAGAAATGTTTTTTTACCAGGAATCGGCGTAGGGAACACTTCACAAATAATCAAGATGTAAATCTCTTAGCAGCCCAAAGTCATAGGTAACTTAAGGTTTCCTTGCAATCCTTTCAGAGGAAATCTATTATATGAATGAATGAAATTATCAGCATGAATAACGTTAAAAATACACATTTGGTTAAATACATGAGATCTAAATATTTTTCCAGGTAAGATGAATTGTGTCTATTTTTGTTACATTAAGATTTTTCTATAAAATAAAACTATAAAGAAAAAGACAAAATCCTTATGTTTTTTTCCCTGAAAGTACACGCAAAGAAGCCCAGGCTTATTTGATTCTAAATGCCAAGTTATTTTCAAACAGACAAAACATTCATTTCATCGAATCAAAAGAAACAGTAACCTCAGACCTATTTTGGGCAAAGTCTTTTGAGTTCACTTCAGTCGCATTAGGTGAGAAAGCTGTGTAGGTTGGACAATTCACTCAGTCACCTACAGTCAATCACACAATGGAACCTAAGAAAGCCGTCTCTTTTGAGTTCTGCAGCCAACCAGTCTTCATCCTTTCCAACATGAAAAGACACAAGCAACATCTACTCCATGCACATGGCTTTAGTCTGCTCTGTAAAACATCCTACATAAAGGGATATTTGTTTTACCTGTTTAATATTTCAGTGAGTTTCACAAAACCAGTATAAGCCAGTTCAAATGCTCCTCTGTGTCTGGATTGTAAAAGATGTTGTTTAAAGTAATCTCCTATTTCTTTAACCTTAAAAAAAAAATAGACAAAATGTTCAAGTTATGCTTAATTTGTAGCTGCATTAATACATATCAGAAATATAATTCAGAACCTGTACTTATATATCCATTTAACATTGGCTATGTGATACATCATTGTGTGTTAAGCACCCTTCTGATGCTTTTTGAGACAGGGTCTCAGGCAGTTGTGGGTGGCCTTGAACTTGCTGTGTAGTCAGGAATAACCCTAAACTCTTGTTCTTCACCTCCAACAGGGATTCCAAATGTATGCTACCACACCTACATTAAGCCTTTTTTATACCACCTTATTTAACAGTCATAGGGAATTTCATGAAATAAATACTATTGCTATCTGTAGTCCACAGTGGGGAAACTTGGGCACAGAAAGGCTAAGTAACTTAATCTAAGGTCACACAGCAAGGAAGCAGGACAAAAACCAGGCAGTCATCCATCTTTAATTGCTACATTAGAATGCCTCCCCATGCCAGATTTGCAAATTTCATAGTATGTTCTGTTAGCCTGCGTCACTTAACACCAACATAAAATCATAAAAGGTAACAGACTCATATAAATGATTCTGAGATAATTATGTTTACTCTTCAAATATTTTGCATTTATTGCAGTAAAATACACATAAGAAATTTACTACTGCAACCATTTTACAGTATGCGGTTCAACAATACGAAGCACAGTTGCACTGCTGAGCAAGTATGAATGTTATCCATGCAAAGACCTTTTCATCCATTCACATTACATCCTAGAGATACACTAAGACTACAAGTGAGGCTTAGCAAAAGGCCATCCTAAAAGTCAACAGCAGCACTTTAAGTAAAACCATGGACTCTGCCGGAATGGCACACCATCACTCCTCAACACTCTGTCTTTCTCTAGGTAAGATTAAATACAAAGCATACCAATTAATTTTAAAGAAAACATAACTGACAATTAGTTGTATTTGTTGTTCTGAACAAAGAGAAGAGCCAAACTAGTTAGTCCTGCTGGGCTTCATGTTACTTGGTGACAGATTTGGTGGCTGTAGACTTTAGAAAATCCAGACTTTTTATAAAGCTATAATCCACCCACCGTGCACACATAGATCACAGTATGGTGAACAGGGAAGCTGCCCCATGGTACCTCAAATCTGCTAACAGGAACACTTTCCCCTCAGCAGGAACTGGCTTAGGGTTCTGCATACATCAGAGACAAAACAGTGTGAGCAACCTCGTTTTCTTCTGTACGCTTAGGGTACTAATGGCGCTTACTCATAGGCATTGGTGTTTCAGTTAAATAGCAAGTTCAGAACAGGCCAGCATCTCCACTCAGAGTGTACGCATCATAAAGACTGACACATGCAGCAACAGACGTGAAAACCAACAAAACCCACACAAGAGCCGCTTGATGAATTTTTAAAAACCCTATTTCAGAGTTATATGCTATGTCCTTCAGCTAAAGCTTTTTCTCAAGGCATCATTTCTATCATTACAATAGTAAAAGGTTATTAAGAAGATAAGAAAATATTTCAGAACAGAGAAAATAAAGACCAAAAAAAAAAGCCTTTTCCTTACTTATTTTCCCTAAAATGGGATACAGATACTGTGACCCTCTTCAATAAAGACAAACACTATTCACAAAGGGTTTCTCTGAGGACTTGCAAAAGTCCACCATCTTCTCCTTAAGCAGAGGTCACTTTTTCTTTGCTTCCTTTATGCTAACTCCCTGCAAAGGAGCTAAAAAAAAAAAAAAAAAAAAAAAAGCATATAATAAAACTAAAGCATGTGGTGGGTGGCCTTCTCAAGTGGACCCTCAGCCTTGAGGGTCCTTAGGAATCCTGACCTTAGGAATGAGAGTGATACTCTGAGGACAAGAGTGATATGTCATTTTATTTTATTTATTTCATTTTATTTTACATTTAATGTCCAAACAAATGTGAATTTTTTGCCTTTGCAGACTTATATAAGATTTTTTTTTCAAGTGTTTTTTGACATCCTGTCCAATTCTTTGCAGCTTACAGCTGGGGCAGACAAAAAAAGATGAAAAAGAAGACATGTGACCTCAGGAGGCTTTCAGTTTAGACCTGTAGGGAAACTAATATGCCGGGGTGATGACAGCTGCACAACACTTCCAGAAAGGAATGCCTGTTGCATTATAAAATCAGAAGAGAGTTCACCCTCACATCTCACACAGGGTATATGTTCAGGTAAACCAAAGACCAATTACTATGTGAAAAGGTTACAATAAACAATGAGCACTCACTAAGTAGCTGCTAGCAACCAGACACTTTGCTGGGTCCAAATCCAGCATGTGCAGACGAGGACAGGCAGAGCCAGATGAGTGACTTAGAGGCTCTATACTGGACAACAGTAAAGGCGGGCATGAAAAGGGCGGAGGAACCCAGTTCCTAAAGGCAGAAGACAGGGCAGATTAATGGCTGTGTGAGCAAGTGAATGGTCAGAAGCATCCTGCTGACAGCCTCTCAGTGCACAAGCAGACTACAGAGAACAGAGTTGACTCATACCACTCAGAAAATGGGTAACAAAAGTAAGAATCAGAAACAGAACTATTAAAAAAATGATCACATTTTTTTATTCATGTGCATGTGCATGTGTGAGCTGCCTACAGAGGTCAGAGGACAGACTGTAAGAGTCTGTTCTGTCCTTCCACCATGTGCGTCCCAGGGATCAACTGGGCAGAAAGCACTTTGCACACTACACTATCTCACTAGCCTAAAACTTGCCAACTTAATTTTTAAAATGAAAAGGCTGAAAATATGAAACCAAGTTTCAGAAGTTCAAAGAGTTTTCTTTTTTGGATAATGTTTTGTGTTTTGCTTTGTTTCGTTTTACAAAGTTTTAACATTTAAAAGCAAAACCAAAAATGATTCTCCCAGGATGTTTTATTATTATTTTTAATTGAACCAAGATCGCATTCTATAGTTCAGGCTTGCCTGAAAATCACTACCTAGGTAAGGTTGGCCTTGATTCCCTGATGAGCCTCCTGCCTCAGCCTCCCAAGTACTAGGATTACAGGCACAAGCCAGAACACACATGTCTCAGAATATTTAGAAGAAAATGAAGGTTAAGGGGGGGGGGGGTGCTGATTGCTAATCTTACAGTTAAACATGGCACTACCTTTTAAATTTAACATATCCTACTTCACTTTTTATAACACTCTAAAGCAAATTAGCACCTTTTATAAATTTATAAGTCACAAACAACAGGGAAAAACAGCTACTTGCCATGTCTCCAGGCATTATAGCTTACCATCAGATAAATTAGCAATCTGTAAATGTTCACTTTCAGTTTGCCATTGTACTACAAAATGGTAACCGTTAAATCAGATTCTGAGTTTAAAGCAGAACCATGTCTTATAACCTTGGGAATGTCTACAGTTGGAGGACTGTAATTCCATTTTGGTTACATGGGCTGCTTCACTGAAGTTTAAACCCTAATAAAATAATTAATGCTTAAAACCACCCTTTCTCCAACTTAATGATTTCTTACTAATAATTAGAATTTCTTTAAAATCCAAATACTGTTCCTCTATGTCATCACAAAGTTCTTCTAGTGTGCAGAGACTGCCTTCCCAGCAAGTCTATTTTTCTCAGCATGAGCCACTGTAACTGTTGCCCTTCAGGCCTGAGTTTGCAGAGTGGATCCTTGCTTTGTTTCATTACTATATTACTAAGTTCTTTGAGATCAGAGAACCAAAGTCTTCTTTATATTCCCACAACATCCATGTAGTAAGACAGTCAATAAATAGGCAGCTAAATGATGTGCTCTTATCTAAAGTTCATTGCAAAGCTTAAAAGTTATAACTTCCACTCACGAGAGTTCAATATACTTATTTATAATTTCTAAAATATAAGTATAAATAAATAAAACAAATGGCAATTCCTTTGTGATTTATGAATACCAGTATTCCATCTGTAATCCATCACAAAAATGTAAATAATGACACAACAGAGGAAACGGACCACCCAGTCAGGACTACTGATCACTCAGTAACAGCAGAATCTAAAGCAGGACTTTTTCTACTCATTGGCAATATGTTTATTCACACAACTTCTGTGTAAGGTGATCTTTAGAATATTAGTGGTGCACGAATTTAATCCCAGCACTCAGGAGGCAGAGGCAGGCGGAACTCTGTGAATTCAAGGCCAGCCTGGTCTACAGAGTCTAGGACAGCCAGGGCTATTACACAAAGAAACCCTGTCTTGCAAAAACAAAAACAACCACAAAAAAAAAAAAAAAAAAAAAAAAAAAGGAGAAGAAAGAAAAAAAGAAAGAAATATTAGGGGAAATCTACAAAAGAACTGACATTCAACACAGAAGTTGTTTTAAAAACCAGTAGGCATTTAAAGATCAGTATAGACCATCCCACTGGAAAAAGGTCCAACAAAATACCAAGCAAAAGTCTATCAGCAAAACATCAAGTCAGAAACCTCGACGCACAGCTGCGAGTCAGGAAGCAGTGAGATAAGGCTGGGTGCACTGCGCCCTCTTCAAGGGTCTCCCCTTACAGCCGTCAAAGCAGCATTATCTCTGCCTCTAGTACAGGGACACTCTGAAAGAACCTTTCACTATGTGATTACAGAGCAGAAGCAAAGTCAGACATGCTACAAGGTGAATGATTTCTTCTCAAAGAAGCTAGGGAGAGCACAGTGCTTCACAAGAAAGCTCAATGGGAAGGATCAAGCACTGAAAACTCCAGTAGTGAGTTATCTTTTATTGCTTAAGAAAACTGGCCTGGGTAATTGAAGGAGGGAAAATTCAACCTAAAGAAAACCTAAATGAGCCTTTCAGAACAAAGAGAGCACTGTGCCACGTGAGCCCATGATGGGAAGGAGAAAACTGGGTTCCTGTCTGAGGAAGCAAGCTAGGTAATGAGTAAGCAGGGGCTGCAGTTTCATCATAGCTAAGGAGCTGGAGAGTACCACAGAGATAAACCTTCAATGAAATAGCACTGGAAAACTGGAATTAAAAAAGCAAGCACCAGCTCTCCTCTCCTTACAGCAGCACAAGTCCCCCAACTGCCATGCTGCTTTCTGTCAGCCTGCTGTAAATCATCTTTGTGTGTGCTCTACTTAAGTGACCATCCCTTAACAAAGGCCATAAAACCAGGGTGATCTTAAAAAGAACTGGGCAAGAGAAATAACAGTTACCTATGGAACTGTGAGTCAAGAGTGAAAGGTGATAAAGAGACGCAGGCTAAGGATCAGCATTTTAGCTTTACAGGGGTGAGTCTGGTGTGGTCACTCTCGTCTGAAGGGTGAACTTTCAAATTGGTGGTTTTGTCACAAATACAGCAAATGTAGCTTTGCCAGGGCAACTATGTCCTTGGAAGTTTGAATGTAACTTAGATACAGCCAGTTACCCTGCTGAAAATTAATGTTCTTTCATTTCCATTTTTAACTCTTAAAAGTATTAATACATGGGACTACTTTTTATTTATGGAAGCAGAATTAGGACTGGCTGTCAACATTTGGAAAGCCAAGCTGGGCTACATAACAAGACCTTGTCTCAAAAGTAAGTAAATGGGATGAAGAGCTAGCCAGCAATTAAGAGCTCTTGCTGTTCTTACAAAAGGACCTAAGGTAAGGGTTCAGTTCCCAGTATTCACATGGTGGCTCACAACCATCTGTAATTCTAGTTCCAGGGGATCTGATGACCTCTTCTGACCTCTACAGGTACCAGGCACACATCTGAAGCACATATATATGCAAGCAAACACCCATAAAATAAGCAAGTCTAAAATACTTAAATAAAAAAAATTTTAAAAGAAGCAATTTTATGTTTAGGAAAGAAATCCTATAGTAATGTAAATGACATTAATTTCTGGATGAGAGGACTTTCACGGACTAAATGTTCCTAAGCTATTTGTTTAATAACCAACAAAACCAAGAGTAAAGCTTTCTACACAGAACAGTTTCTGTTAGCACACAGCAATTACACATACCCCAGATCCTTCATCAAGCCAATGTCTTCTTACACAACTACACATGAAGTTATCATGTAAAAAGCACACTAGAAGACTGAGCAGCTCATAAAAATAGAGAGTAGTGCTTTTTCATTAGTGGGCAGGTGTCTACTTATTCATTTATTCATGCAAAACAGTCACTGAAGAATTCTTTAGTTTAAGACTATTTATTTTTAGTTCCTTTTTGTTTTTTTGTTTTGTTTTGTTTTTTTTGGAAAAAAACAAACATCTCTTACATTAGTTCCCAATTTTAACATGGCTGTTCCACATAAATTCATTACAATATAAACTTTGGGTGTAATGGAAAGGGAGTCAAGGCAAAATAATTTTCATGGAGAGCTTTCAAGCCTTTCTCAGTTACAGTGAAAAAGCAAACTGTATTTCTGTTAGTTTGTTCTTGAAGAGAGAGACTGACAAGTCAAAGGCTTTTAGCATGTGTTTACTTCCTAACAAGATGATGGACTCACACCGTGAAACAGCTGATCATAACTGGATTCTTCAGCAAGAAGCAGGCATTGGCACTAGAGCCAGCTGGAGTAATGGCTCCAAGTAGCTCTAGGACACCAAGGCCTATTTGATGTGGAAGAGTCAACTGAGGAACATGCCGCCCACATGAGCGCTCCTTCGCCCTGTGCTTTTCCAAGGCCTTGCAACATCACTGGCCCAGCTGTTAGCCAGATGGAAGCACATGAGCCAGAGTGTGAGAATAAAAATATTAGCATTATTTCCATGGCACTAGTCACGTGGTTATTGTAGAAATAATCAGCATTAGCATACTACAATATTTGTTTTGTTCTTGAATGTCGTTATACCCTAAAGGGGAAATTTATCTTTATTTGAAAAGGTTAAAAAAGGAAAGTACACACTATATATCTTTGCTGGGAAACTGTGGGAAATGGGTTTGTTGAAACCATATGGAAAGGAAGAAGGAATCAATTAAAAACAGAAATCTAATAAATCTAAAATATTTCCAAATGAAATGCTTGTGGTAAGCTAATTTCTTGTAAACACTGCACTCCATCCCTTGAACAGCCCCAGATGCTGAGCTAACTTTGTGGTCTTCAATGAAAGTCATCCAAAAACACTAAAGTGACTACAACTTTATATTTGAAGAAGTAGGAAACAAGAGAGCCATGATCAACCAATGGTACTTTTTATTCCTTTGAAATTTTTAAGAGTTGTGGAGCTTACTAGATAGACAATTTCAGCTAAAATTCAAATTTACGTATGTCAAAAGAAAAATAAAAATTTAAATAATATTGAAGTCAAAAGTGAGGCAAATCTGTAATTATTGATATAAAATACTTTTTAAAATGCCGTATTTTTAAAATACACTGTAAGGTCTACTATCATAATTTCCATGTACTTTTTCCTGGTTGGTACCTTTAAAATATTTAAGGTTCAAACCTTTTCTTAAAAGCTGGTCTACACATCGCAGCTTATGCCTTGGCCAAAAATGACACCTGGAGGCATAACCACGTATGTCCCTTACCTGCTGCACTGTTAATAACCCATTGGAAGATTCTGGCCCAGGCTGCATAGGGAGGAGTTGGCAGACCGAGCCTAGAAGTAAAGCGACTTCCTTCATACTCCTCCAGCAGCACACCAGGACCATCTGAGCCGTTACGTCACATGTTTTTCCTTCTTTACCTTAAGGAACAAAACAAAAACTATTGCACATCTCAGGTTTCTCAGAACACGCTTATTCATAATTTCCCCAAGAATGATCTGTTTGAACAAACAAATCTGTCATATGTTCTATTTATTCAGAGAAAACAAAACACATTAATATTTGAAGAACACACACTATGAGGAAGAAACATGTTAGCTTTTAGTTACTTCCAAAAAAATTAAAATGAAACACAATACTGCCTCAAAACTTAGGGCTGCCGTTTGAATATTGATGAAACAAACTTTCCAGCTCTCTGTCACACATAAAGTACTACGTGGTTGATTATTTAAAAAAAGAAAAGTACTTCTTCTTTACTTTGGTGAGAATGGTTGTTTTGTCAGTTACGGAATGGATAAACCTATTGTTGGTATTTTGGTTTTGCTTTTTATACACAGGGTCTCCTTATGTAGCTCTGACTGCCCCAGACTCACAACCCTCCTCATCTAGCCTCCTGGGTGCTAGGATTTCAGCATGGTCTTCCATGCTTTCCTAAGAGAGATTTTTTTTTTAAAGATTTATTTTTGAACATTTATTTTTGAAGATTTTATTTCTATTAATTTATTGTGTGTACGTGTGTCACGCCACATGTGTGAGAGTGCCTGTGGCAATCAGAGGACATTGGATCTCCTAGAGTTACAGGCCATTGTGAGCCACTTGACACTGGTGCTGGAAATGGAACCCAGGTCCTCTGGAAGAGCAAGTGCTCTTAACCATTAAGCCACTGCTCCAGACCCTAAGACAAAACTTTTAATCCATCTTTTCATCTTTTCTTTCTTTCTCTCTTTTTTCTTCCTTCCTTTCTCTCCTTTTCATTTTTTTTTTTTTTAAATGCACATGAGTGCTTTGCTTGCTTGTGTATCTGTGTACATGTGTGCCTGGTGCTCACAGAGGCCAAAGAAAGGTAATGGATCCCCTGGAACTAGAGTTACAGACTGTTGTAAACAGCATGTGAGTGCTAGGACTGAACCTAGAGCCTTCAAAAGAACAGCCAGTGCTCTTAACTGCTGAGCTATCTCTTCAGCCCCACACAGAACTTTTAAAACCAATATAAAGTAACAATTATCTTTCAAAATATATTTAAATCACACGGCAATAACCTAAATGTACTCTTACTTATTCTCTTATCTTAGTTGTAGGTGTATTTTAGCACTGGTATTAAAAAACCTATTAAGATTTAAAAAAAAGTTAACAAAAGCTTATTCTACTCACTTGCTTTTGTAAGAAAAGCTTACTGAACTAAAAGAATAAATACACTTACACATATACACACAGCATGGGTAGAAAGGCTTCTACACAAAAGGGGGGAACTGGGGAGGAAATGGAACATGACTTTGCTTTAAATTTATATTTCACGGCTACAGTGAAAACATATTTTTATAATTTTAAAGATACAATTGCAAAGAGAATTTTTTGCAAGACAATAACCCCACCTAGTGGAGAACACAGCCACAGGATAAATCACTAAGAAATTACTGCTTGTGGTAACTTTTTATCAGTAACAGCTGATAAAGTAAACCACACAGACTAGAATTCTGGAGGCTTGGTATAACACAGAAGCACATACTCTGTTCGGGGTTATGATTTCCTTTAAAAGGATACTGATTTCAAGAACTCCCACAGCAGACACCAGCAAAGGAAGAAGATTTGGGTGGCATCACCCAAATCATCATCATCATGTGCCCTGCTATCACCAGCTGGGCTGTTACAGGGTCTTATAGCCAAAAGCTTTGTGTTGTAGCATCATCTATGTTGAAGTCAGGTGTTCCATTTTCTGGTAAAGCTCTTATGAAGTCATTTCAAAACCCAAATTAAGAAGAAAAACTTTGTTTTCCAGAAATGTTCTGCAGATCTGCACGCTCTTTTATTATCCAAAGGGCGTTCTAGACTGGAAAGATGGCTCAGCAGTTAAGAGCGTGTACACTCTTATAGTACCCAAGTCAGGTTTCAGCATCCACATCAGGCAACTCACAACTGCCTACAACTTCAGCTCCATGAGGATCTGACACCTCTGGCCTACACAGACACCTGCACTTTAGGTGTGTGCATACACGCACATCTGCACACGTGTGCACACACACATTATTTAAAATAAAACAATTTTTAAAAAGAAAGTCTGTGTATTTTAAATTACTGAAATACTTGTGGTCAGTGTACAGTGGTATAGGTTCATTAGTCTAACACTAGCCTAGCATGCCTTACAGGGCTGAGTTCAAGCCCCAGCAACACAAAAACACACACAGTCCATAGACACACACACACAGAAACTAATACCACTGTTATTACAACAGTTTCATCTTCCTTACCTTTGATTTCTGTAGAACTATCAATATTGGAGACACTGGTACTCAAGTCCTCCAAATCAAAGCTATCACATTCTTTCAGCATTTTGGCTTGGCTGAAGTACTCATTTGTGTCCCGTGGCTGAATCTCATTGAGAATGACTTGCAATCGGCTTGCTGACTCTGCAGAAAATGTAAATATGCATGAATGCCCAGTCCCAAGTCAAGTGCAGGTTTCCTCAACTAACTCAAATTTGCTGTAATTTTCCACAGTGAAAGTCAGCTGTACTCAGAGGATGTAGATGAAAGTTACATAGGGGCTTCATGATAGTAGTGTTTACTCTTAGATATGACAGTTTAGGCTGAAGAGATGAAAAACACAGTTCAAACACCCACCGTTCAAAGGCTAACATGACTGTTTTCCTGAGTTATCTAGATTCTCAGAGACAGTGCTTAATCATGTGCAAGAAGTACAGGAGAACCTGTTTTCTAGCCTACAATGTAAGTTAGAGAAATTGAAAAATAAAACTGTATTATAATAGCTTAAAAAAAAAATCAACACCACATAACCTTTTGTAACATAGGCATATGAAGATGCCATATTTGGCTTAGAAAAGGGGAAAACATGGCCTTCTCAGCATGATGAACAGTGCTAATATTTCATGAAATGTCTTTTTTTACTTGCCAGGCACTCACTAGAGAAGGAGTAAAGTATAGAAAGGCAGCCCTTTGTTCACTGCTGAGTCACCAGTGCCTAAAACAAACCTGACTCAGCACAGAGGTTCAGGAAATCGGGCTGAATTAATGGGATGGTGGATGGGTAGTAAGTCACCCAAGCTCTAGTTTTTAGAAAGTATGAACAAGTAACCCATCACATGGGATGAACAGAAAAATGTAGGAGGAGGCACAGACAGCAAACAACTATTCAGGCATTATGGGAAATTCACAGCTCAAATTGTCTTTGTGGGCATTCAACCAACATCTTATGCTTATTTGTTGCTTCCTTGAGATCTTGTCAAAACAGCAAATTTTAACAGCCAGGGGAAAAATTAACAATAACCCCTCTCCGGGGGGTTGGGGGGGGAGGAAGCCATGAAAGAGTACAGAAAAAGAGAAATGATCAGAACAAAGTTTTAAGAATTCTATCCATCTAGCTGGCTCTTGAGCACACCTTTCTCAAGGGGGTTCAAAATATATGGCCTATAAAAAAGGCAAGTGGCAGGAAAAAATATAAAGAGCAAGGAAAAAGAAAAGGGAACATTCAGGAAAAGTCTGTAGCTAAAGACAGTATCTAAGACAAGCTTTCTTAAATTTAAAATCTTTTTTATTTTCTTTTACATTTTCCCATACAATATATTTTGATTATATTATTTCCCCTCTCTGCCCATTATTTCTCCTGAATCTGCCCAGATCTTCCCTATCTGACAACAAAACCTCTTATGCATACTCTGCAAGCTCTATTTACATTAGGGAACTGAAACATTCACTATCTCTTATTCAGGATCTACCAGTACTTGCCTGAGCCAATGACTACTAACAAGAATCTGCATGTTTCTTATTCCTTAGTACTATGTACCAAGAGAACTAAAGCATCAAAATTCAGTATTTAGATTAACATGAGCCAAATAACTAACTCTGTCTTAGAATCATGAATTATCACTGATTTTCATCACAAGGCAGAAAAACACAGACACCACTCCTATAAAATTAGTTTCCTGAAGGGCAGATCCTGGGGAGAAGAGCATTAGGACACAAACTGGACAGCGAGCAGATGACAAACCACTATAGGACATGGTCAGAGGGCACTAAAGTATTGAAGTGAGACAAAACAAAAGGCTAAAGACTATGTGTCATTCAAATTATAAATGATATGGTTAGGAAAAAGTAATTTGAACATTATTAGAAGGATTACAGGGAAATTCATATGGAAAGATCTAGAATAAGCTAAGAAAACCGAAAATTACCTGGAGAGAATGAGAAGATGAAATGAAAAAGGAAAAATATTTTAACCAGGAGTTTTTAACCCTGAAAGAAAACGGACATGCACTGGGTATGAGGGGGGAGACTGCCAAGCAGCCCTAAAGCCCTGACCTGCACAGAGATCCAATGAAGGAACATATGCAAAGAGGCAGAGACATGAGAAAAAAAGCAGATGAGAATTCCCGAGTTCAATTGTGGGTAACGATTTCCTTCCATTTCTTCCATCATCTGGTCTTTGTCCATTTCACATTCCCAGCAAGCTGTCTTTTCTGACCACTCCATCAGCAGCCTACCTCACAGATTTGTACTACCTGCTCTGAAAAACAGTACTATAAAACCCAACTAATCTTGTTAATCACCTGGTTCCCTGGAGCTTGGTGGTCATTTTGTATAAAGAGTGTTTGCAACTTTTTTGGTCTTTTTATTTTTTTATTGGTTATACATAATGGGTATACCAATGTATATAAATTTAGAGCATATTTCCCTTATATTACCATCTCTGGTCCTCCTCACTGCTATTACCTCCTCCTTTGTTCCAAGTAGTCCCTCATCTACTTCATGTCTCCAACTCTTTTTTTTTTTTTTTTTTTTTTTAATGATAACTCAATGGATTACAGTGCTTGCTTACAGACAGACAGATGAGTGTGTTTACAGAAACAAGGGCACCTTACTGGTGACTTCACATCTGTGTAAAATGTCTCTCCTGCTGGGGACTTTTTCCCCCTTTGGTTTTTCAAGACAGGGTTTCTCTGTATAGTCCTGGCTGTCCTGGACTCTCTCTATAGACAAGGCTGGCCTTGAACTTACAGAGATCTGCCTGTCTCTGCCTCCCCAAGTGCTGGGTTAAAGGCATGTGCCACCATGCCCAGCTTTTTAATAGTTGCAAGTATTATTAAAAGATTAGAAATAGCATGAGAAAATATTTTCCCCTGGATTTAGCTTTTGTATCTCTCCAAAGGAATAAGAAGGAGATATACAAGAGACAGAACTGCACGGACCCTCATCTGCTGACCTGAGTCAGTGTCCATAGGGATGAGGCCTTCGGGGGAGGAGCTCTGGATGACAGGAGACACCACAGCAGAAAGCCTGTAGGACAGGAGCAGAAGCTTCCCCAGCACTGTCCTCCACTCACCCACCAGCCGCAGGTCGCTGCAAACACAGTACAGACATTTACATTAAAATGCAAAAACTCATTTGAAAAGAAAATTAACACAAAAAGGAGGTGAAAGAATCTGTGGCTTAAAACTATGTGGTATATAAAATATTAGGAGCTCAAAACATGTATGTATGGGTAGATAACTAAATCTAATTTTCAATTCTTTTTAAGGCATTCCTTTCCCAAGGCACGCTCCACTAAGAATCTACAGATCAGACATAAGCACATTTCTAAAACAAAATATAGCTGTGGACATTCTTACTTGAGAGGCAACTTCTGGAAAGCTCTTGTTATACAGTGGACTCTCCCATACATTGGAAATGAAGATGCGGCCTGAAGCAGAGAGTTCTCAGCCTGAGATATTTCATCCTCAAGATTTTCCATCAAGCATTTAATAACTAGAAAAAGCAAACAGAAACTGAAATAGCCTCAGTTATAAAACAGTTATAATTAGAAAAATATTACAGCCAGCTCAATCAACTAAAAGTTCTACTAGAGATTCTGTACATATTACACACGCAAACGTGTGCATGTGTGTGCATATGTACAAGTGAAAGCCAGAGACCTCTGGCTGGGCTCTTCTCCACGCTGGATATCTTATCCAATCGATCCCACCTTATTTGCTGAAGGCAGGGTCTTTCTGAACGTAGGCTCAGTGAGGCTTGCTGGCTGGCTGGTTAGCTTGGAGAAGCACCGTGTCTCTGCCTCCGAGGCTGGAATGGCAGGTGCACATCGCCACACCTGGCTTTTTACATAGATGCTGACAATCACAACTCAGATCCTCAAGTCAGCACAGCAAGCACCCCACCAAAGGAGTCATCTCCCAGCCCCTAGATTTCTCAGGGGTATCAAAGCCTGTTACCAATTTCTAGTTAAGACACTACTAAAGAACAGAATTCATTCACTTATTTGCCAGGGTTCATGATGACATTCACTCTGAGCCACCCTCTAGATGGGTGTCAGACTCCAGGACCATGTAACAAGGGCTAATTGGCCAAAAATGACACTTAGTGACAGTGTATTCAAAATAGAATTCAGACACCATGAAATTCATATGTGTACAAGTTGGGCCAGTAAGATGGCTTAGAGGGTAAAGGAGCTTTCAGTCAATCGTGATGACCTGAGTTAGATCCCTAGATCCAGTCGTGGTAGAAGAGAATTGGCTCCTGAAGTTGTCCTGACATCCATACTGTTGCACAAACACACATACAATAAATGCAATAAAAATCAGAGTGGACAAGTCAATAATTTTTCTGTCATCATATATACACAAACATAAACATTATCTAGAACATTTCATTGCCAGTGACACATAGTACACACACACATAAAAGAAACTGTACTCAGCAGCAGTGATCACTCCTGTAGCTTTGCTCTGCTTTTTGTAACCACTGACTTACTCTGTCCCTATCAATCTGCCTATTCTTAGCCAGGTGAAGGGATATGTACCTGTAACCCTACAATTTTGGGAAGCTAAGGTGGGGAGACAGAGTTCAGAACCAGCCTGGCTACATAGCAAACCGGAAGCCGGCCTGAGATACGTGAGATGCTGTCTCAAAACAACAACAAAGGATCTGCACTGACTCCAATCAGGTCTCATAATGTCTTTCAAAGTTCATCAAGCTGTAGCAATACTTCATTCTTTCATATGGCTGAATAACAGACCACTGTACAGGCATAACACACTTATCCCTTTAGCAACTGATGTCACATGATTTAGTGCCGCTTTTAGACCAGTATGGATAACAAAACTACCAACACTCTTGTACAATTTTTGCCTGGGCATATGCTTTCATTTCAATGGATACTTACAGGCTGAATGTCTGTGTACACAGCCTCAATCCTAGCAGTGCATATTCTATTTTCTCTACAACCCTATTAATATTTACAATTTGGGGTTTTCTTATTCCACTTGGAATGAAGTCTTTCCTCTGTGATTTTGCTCTGCATTTCCCTTCAGGCGATGGTACTGAGTGTTGCGTCCTATACTTGCTGTTCGCTTACCTAGCATGCACAGTCCTGGGCTGCCGCTAGGAAATCCCTGCGACAACCCTGCACTATCTGGGGAAGGCAGCTCATGACAATAATCTCATCACTCAGAAGGTGAAGACAGGATGAAGCTTGCTAACTACACAGCAAGCTTCAGAGCAAGCTTCAGGTCGACCAAGGCTACATCAGATCCTATTCAAAAAAAGGAGGCGTAAGAGGTGGAAAGCTGGAAGAGCTCGACAACCCTTATAGATCCCAGTTTCAATCACCAGCACTGATATAAAAGTTTGGTGTGATACACACATTTGTAACCGCAGTGGTGGGGTGGCAAGCAGAAACAGGCAGATTCTGGAGGTTCCCTGACTAGACAATCCAGCAGAAACAGCACGTTCCAGGTTTAATGAAGAGACTGTCTCAAAAATTAGGGTAGAGGGCTGGAGAGATGGCTCAATGGTCTTGTGCTGCGCAGACATGTGGACCTGAGTCAGATCCCACAGCCAGGCAGGAGCTGGAAGCCACAACCCTAGCTCTGTGGCAGATGGACAGGGGGATCTCCGGGGCTTGCTGGCCCCTAGTGCAGCTCCAAGCTCAGTGAGAGAGCTTGCTTCAAGAGAAGAAAACAGATGGTAGGACAGGACACCAAATCCTCTCCACTGGCCTCTGTGTACACACACATGTGTGCGTACAGCACATGCACGTACTCATATACATAGTGTTTTTCTAAGTTTTAAAAAATAATTTAAAATATGAGGTAGAGAGGTGATTGGATAAAATATCCCAACATCAAAGTAACTCTGCTTTGTACAGACATAATGAAGATGATCTGTCTATGGTCACAAAAAAATAATAATAATAACATAGGAAAAAGTGTATTTTGAGTAAAAAAGAAAAGAAGTTGTTCTTCTTAAAATGTGCCTTATTAATGTATACTTGTGTATCTACTTATTTAGCATAATTCTTCTGTTTAGAAACAGGTGTTAGTCAGGTGGCGGTGGTGCACACTTTAATGCCAGCATTAAGAAGGCAGAAGCAAAAAAAAAAAAAAAGAAGGCAGAAGCAGGCAGGTCTCCAAGTTTGAGGGCAGCCTGGTCTACAGAGCTAGTTCCAGGACAAAGAGCTACTCAGAGAAATCTTGTCTCAAATAAACAAAACAAAAAGAAAAAGAAGTATTAAAGATGAGTAAATTTAATTTGCATAAATGGTACACATGTTCTCATATGTGTTGGCAAATTCTTAAAATACAAGCAAGTGAATATCCAGCCAATAGGTACTCTAACCAAATAGAAAATAAAATACAGAGTTTGTAAGTTACAACAAAAGGTCGCCTTCTCAATACAAACCTACTAAAGTGTTCTTTTCCACCACAACAGACTTCTCTCGCACTCCATGTGTGAGCTGTTGTGCTGAGGAGGCCGACAGGGAGGCTGGCAAAGCATCCTGCCATATCAGCAAGTTCAGCAGGTAGGAGGCTGTCACACAGTCATATGGTTTCGTGCTGGTGCTGAGCTCCAGTGCTGCCTGGAACAGGCCTTGCAGCATCTCCGAATCCTAAAGCAGAGCACAGTCTCAGTCACCACGCAGAAAGGAACTTGAAGGAACAATGTATTTCAACTCACTGCCCACCAACTGGGTGAGGCCCTTATGAACTCAAGCGATGGTGCACTGATTTTCTTCATGAACCCAGGCCACCCTGTCATAGTACTTGGTACAGCTCCCAGCTTACGTTTGATCTGAGCCATGTTCTTGTCCTTTCCCTGTCTCCCTTTCCAAAAAACTGGCTCCTCACGCTAAAAACTCCACACGAGTGGAGAACAAAGGACCAGACGGAACTGGGCATCCAAACTCTTACACCCGTGTGTCAGGTAAAGCTCTACTCATGTTGTGCACAGAACAAGGGAGAGCTCACTGTAACAACTCGGAAAGGGCACTAGACCGGCGACAGAAGACATGGATCCCAGTTAACCCCACAGTTACAGCTGCATGTTCACCACTCTGGACATCCGTGTGCAGTTGCTCAATAATATTATGATTCTTTTTGGACTGTTCAAGAACTACCTAACAGGAGGGATTAGAAACTCATTTCTGGATTTGATTATTAGTACACTGACATTTAATATGTCAAACAATTTCAAAACAGTAGATAGCAAACACACTTATTTGAATATCAGTTTGTTTCTATCCAAATTCTTTTCTACTTGATATTACAGTAAATCTTAAACTACACTACCTTTAAGTCAGTAAGCGACAAAATAAACAGCCTAAAAACTGAAAAGAGTTTTATTCCTTTTGATCAAAATATTAATACAAGAGACTCTAGAGATGACACAGTGCCTAACAACTTGAGTCAGATCACTGGAACCAACATGGTGTAAAAAGAGAATCAACTTCTGCAGGCTGTCCTCTGACCTAAACACCCACGCACGCACGCACGCACGCACGCGAACACACAAATAAATGGAAATGTAATTCGAAAACTTAAAATATTAATGCACCATAAAGATGTAGGATTTGTAGCTCCACAGAAAGAATGGAAGTAAATCAGACGAATAGTAAGGACATATCAGAAAGACATGCCATCATAGACATTTATTACACATACACAGGGTATTAGAGTGTTTAGGCTAATGTTCAAGGAATATTTTAATATTAACTTAAACTGTTCAAAAAATTATGTACCAGACAAGATATAGGATACAGTACAGTGGAAATACATAATCAATATTTTTAAATTATTTTTTAAGTAGAAGGTGATCAAATCTTTTAATTACATTATTTATTTGGGGGTAGGGAGCTGAAAGGAACTTGCACACCGCACACTATGGTACTCACGTGGTGGTCAGGGGACAACTAAAAGAACTGTTTCTCTCCCTCTGTCATGTAGAGTGCAGAGACAAAACCCAGGTCACCCAGCATGGAGACGAGCACCTTTAGCTACTGAGCCATCTTGCCTGCCCTATTTTAAAATCTTAAATATTTATGTCAACCATTTTACTAACATGCAACAAGACCTGATACTATAACCAAAATCCTCACTTAAACCACATGAGGCAAAAATTTCTTAGATTCCACAGTATCTCTGTGGCAAGCACATGTTCATGGAATTAAAGAGGCAGGTCCTTTCAGAGTCCTTCACAGGTTCTGTAAGTACCAGGCCTTTCTATAATTTACCTTCTCACTCAGAGTTCTCAAAAATTATTTGAAAGGAATGAGGCATAGCTAATCTATATGATAAAAAGCTACATGAGATGAACAGTAAAGGAGATTGTGCTGATAGAAGAAAAATCTGTTTTTAAATTCCACAGGGCACAGGAGTTGAGCAGAAAGCACCAAAGAATCCTATGCTCATAAAGGCACCCTGGAAGACTACAGGCACAGATAAGATTCTGGGCAGCAATTCCTAACCTGGACCAAGTCAGAACAATGGTACCCCGAGAGCTTGCAATGCCACACCAAAGACACAGAAGCAACAACACAATGCTGTCAGTCTGGCGCTGCTCTTCTGAATCCTACCCCTATAAGACGATGTCAAGCTATATGTCATATCCTGAATATAGCAGCTGCAGCCCTCAGGCCCCTTGGCCTCTGGAGAGTGCTAAGGGAAGGAAGGCTGTAGCAAAGCTCTATACCCACTATGTTCCTGGTAACCCCACATCCCTGGGGTCCAATGCACCCCCCCTTTACATTGTGCCCTTACTCCTAATCCCATCTTTGTTTCCTATCCAGGGCAGGAAGAACAGTGTTAGGCAGAGGGCTGGGGTGAGTGCCTCAGCTGAGAACTGCTGCTAACCTCAAATATTTTGAGGTTTCAGTCTTGGTTTAGCTACTGCTTTTTGAAAGACCAGAAACACATTCTCCACCTCATTTCCACTCAGCTTCTCGGTCTGCTAATCAGGAAGATTATCTTTAAAACCTCAAAATTACTGTAAGTGATATGTTTTGAGCGAATATTACAAGCCCAAGTGAACTGTGGAGACCACAAAACTGAAATCTACCAATTAGCTTGTAAATAGCAAATCCTACTGCCTCCTACACCTCCATTTCCATCAAAGCAATTTTTAAAAGTATAGCCCAATGATGTGGATTTTTACCATTTCCCACCCCTGCAGGATCAGATAATAACTGAAAGAAATACTCAAAAGACCTAAGGAGGCAAACAGCTGGGACAATTCTGACTGCCTTAAGTAAGATTAAACAAAAGTTCTACGTTCACACATATTTACATGAGTAAAACCCAAATACCTGGAGGTGTGCAGCTGTTACTGATGACAGCTTCATCAGAAGATCGAATGCTAACGTTTTCACTTCTTCAAAAGTACTCGCAAAGCATTCCAGGAGTATGTGGAAACGGCCAGCATCAATATCATGACTCAGCTGATATACTGTTTGGATGTTGCCTTAAAATTTTAAATAAATGACATCATTTAAAAATTAATTATTTAAAAAAAATCAATGGCTCAAAGTTATCTGGGCAAATATTTATGTAAGATCAGTACAAGAACTCATACTTCCTGCTCCACACACAGTAAGATTTCATTTCATACTTTCCACAGAATACACTATGCACAATAGTATAAAACTTCATCTCTTCAAATGACAAAGTACTACAGCTTTACAAATATATAACAGCTATTTCTAAGGATTAAAAACACTGCATTCCTTTTCAAAAAGTCTGAAAGATCACTTAGTTACTTTTAAAATAAAAATAAACAAATAAATTTAGGAACACGCCTTTTTAAAAATCTTCATGGGGCTAAAAAGATGATTTAGAAGCTAAATATTACTTGCTGCTCTTATGGAACACCCATGCGGTATCTCATAGCCATCTGTAACTCCAGTCCAGGAAACCCAATGCCATCTCTGGCCTTGGTGGGCACCAGGAACACAGAAGATACATGCAGGCAGATGAACGTTCGTGTGCATAAAATAAATCTTTAAAACAAACAAACAAAAAGCTTACTGACCCAAGATCCAAAGTCTAAAAAGTAAGCTGGCTGGCACATACTGATAAGCATGACGTTTCCTATAATCTTCTATTTTGACCCAAATTGCTGACATAAAATCTACATGATCATAGTGTGTATTTCATTTTGAGAATTAATTTTTTATTTTATGCATATGAGTGTTTTGCCTACATATATGTATGTATACCACATATGTTCCTAGTGTCCACAGAAGTCAAAAGAGGGGATAAGATTCCCTGGAAGTAGAGTTATAGACAGTTGTGAGTTTCCATGTGGGTCCTGGACTCGCACCTGAGTGTTCTACAGGTGCAGGGATTACTCTTATCCACTTGGCCATTTCTCCAGTCCTGTGGACAGTATGTTTAATATGCTGCTGGGTTTTGTTTGCTGTAGTACCTTCCTGAAGCTTCTGCATCTGTATTCATAAAGATACTGGTCTACAGTTTTCTGACAGAGCCTCTATTTTTACATTTTTTATTGCATGTCTTTATTTGTGGGGGCCTGGGCATGCACACACATGCCATGGTACATGTGTAGAGGTTAAGAACAACCTGCAAGAGTCAGTTCTCTCCTTCCACCATGTGCGAGTTAGGGACTAAACTAGGGAGGCAGGCTTGGCAGTAAGGCCTTCACCCACTGAGCCATCTTGCTGGGCCTCTTACAGAACCTTATTTGCCTTTCTAATGAGCTTTACAGCATGAGTTAGGAAGTCATCCCTCCTCTTCAGTTCTGTGAAAGACTGTGAGAAGGGATACCTCTTATTATCTGATGGAATTTACCAGTAAAGGCACTTGTCCTGACTTTGCTTTGTTAGAATACTTTTTTGATTATTTATTTGTTTTAAGACAAGGTCTTGGCTATGTGCAACAGGTTGCCTTCTAATCTGAGATCCTCCTGCCTCAGCCCTTCAAGTGTTGGGATTAAAAGCATATATCATCATATCCAAATGCTGGGAGGTCTTGATTACTGCTTCAATCTATTTACTGATTACAGAATTATCCTTTGTTGAGCTGGAGAGATGGCTCAGTGGTTAAGAGCACTGTCTGCTCTTCTAGAGGTCCTGAGTTCAATTTCCAGCAACTACATGGTGGCTCACAACCATCTATACTGGGTTCTGATGCCCTCTTCTGGAGTGCAGGGGTACATGGAGACAGAGCACTCATATACATAAAGTAAATAAATAAATCTTAAAAAAAAAAGAGAGAGAGAGAATTATCCTTTGTTTCATAGTTTTATTTTTTTCTTTTTACCGGAATCAACATGTATATTTCATGTGACAATTTAATTTGTTGGCATGCAATGTTTTTATATGATTTCTGAAAGTGTAGTGATCTTCATGCAGATGGCTATACAAGAAGCCACATTTTAGCCACAAGGCTTATTCATCTTATATATTAAATATAAGACAAGCCATTACGGTTTTCACTTTAAAATTAAGAGATGAAGCCCTTTCTTGTAACAGCACAAATAAATGTGGCAGGGAAGTTTGGGAAGTCTTGGTGCAGTAAGCCAAGAGGATCCATGAAACTTTGCATGTGTTTGACAAATAGTAATGAACAAAAAGAGGAGACAGTTTTTTTCCCATTTGCCCTTCACTAGCAACTTTAATTATGTACAAATGAGGGCTATATACTAAAAAGGAATCTAAAGAAGACAATAAAATTGAAATGTCAACAAAGCAATATGCTAACAAAGAGTTATGTTTCCCAGACATTGTTGAAGCTTACCTTCTGAGGCAGGAAACACCTCAGCTACTGATCCTAAAATGGTTAAAGCTGAAAACCTAGTTGAGTAGGAAGATCCAGGAAACAATGCTTCGAAAAGAATATTGCAAACAGATGACATGAAATTCTAAAATTAAGAACAAATCACAATTAGGCATAATTAAGTAAATGGGCAGTTGGTCAGGGTGGTTCCTTTCAGGATAAGTATTTCTGCTACCTGTAACTCAGGGTAAAGGCTCTGCTGATACTCTCCTAGCTGTTTGAATGTCAGCTTGACACCTACTAGAGGTGGATAGTTTATCCCCTAAAGACGCATCTGCTTCAAGTTTGACCACCAATGGGAGGGTATGAAAGTGGGGGAGAATGGGAGCTTTAAGAGGCAAGGCCTGGTGGAAGGAATTACCCAGGAATTGATTAATTCCACTGGGGTGAACCAGGTTACTTTTAAACTCTGAGTTTCTAAGGGGGTGGGTGTGAGGCTACAGGTTTACTTTCTCAACTTGCTCTCTCACCTTCATGCCTAAACATGTGCTTCTCCCACACGGTGCCCACCACTCTGCTATCTCGTGACATGGTCAGGGAACCGTCAACTCTGCTGTCTGGTCTTTCCAGCCACTAACACTCTTCTTCATAACCTCGATCCTTTCCAAAGTACCCTCCCTCAGGTGTTTGATATAGCAACACAAAAGGGACAATACTCAAGGCCAAACTACATCATGACTTTATAAAACCCTGTCCTCACAGACTCAATGGGATAAACAAACAAACACAGTTTTAGAAAAAAACAAGATCTACTCAGGCCCTGTCTGTGCCAGGGCTTTACAAATCCTGACTTCTCTAGACAGAAGTCATTAGGCATCAGAGGGATGCAGCTTTTCAAAGTTTCAGAGAAAACAAAGATTCAGCCAATAAAGACTACCAAATTGACTGTAACACAATTTATACAAAGATCTAACTATTCCATTGTTTTCTACTTGTCCCAAGGCTCATACGCTACCGTTCTACTTATACAAATGATTTTTTAGAAAACTTTTAATCAGGGAGCTGGAGAGATGGCTCACTTGTTAAGAGCACTGTCTGTTCTTGCAAAGGTCCTGAGTTCAATTCCCAGCAACCACATGGTGGCTCACAACCATCTATAATGAGATCTGGTGACTTCTTCTGGCCTGGAGGAATACATGCAGGCAGAACACTGTATACATAATAAATGATAAATTAAAAAAAAAAAAAAGAAAACTTTTAATCAACAGGACCCCAGGCATGAACACTCACAAGAGGTGAATATATATGCCTTTGTCAGTTTATATTGTGGTTACTGAGACAATCTCATGGATGCCATTCTGGTTCTGACCTTTTTATGTAGCAGACCTTTATGTAGTGACCTTCAATTCTAACCCTCCTGCTTCCAGATGGTAAGTGCTGAGACAACAGGCATGTACACCACCTGCAGTCCCACATATCCACATGCTGGATTTCATAAACAGCTTGAGATGCAACACATAGCTTTATGCATACTAGGAAAGCACTCTACACAAACTAACTCAGATTAAGTCTCTAAGGCCTAATGTTCAAAACATGCATAGCTGTCAGACATGGTATACTTGACTATAATCGCAGCAATCAGAAAACTAAGACAGGAGCAACACAGTTTGAGGCCAGCATCGGCTACACAGTAAGGCCTTGTCTCAAGAGAGGGGAAAAGGAAGATCCATAGCAAAAACTAAAACACAAGCATTTGTGAAAATTTAGAATCTCAATCCACACAACAGGCTTTATGTTCCTATGTGCTTAAGTGATATTCCATGAATGCCATGTCACTCCTTTCAGAGAGAAGCAAGATATGTTTATATCCTCTAATCCAGCAATGACCTAAGAAAGGCAATGAACACTCACTCTCAAACACAGGGCGGAGCTCCACATGGATTCTAAACCACTTTTCCTGGCTCCTAGTGAAGTTTTTTAAGTTTTATTAATTTATTTATTATGTGTGTATTTATACACGGGCAGCACATGTCACTGTGCCCATGTGAAGATCAGATGACAATCTGCAGGAGCAGGCTTTCTCCATGTGGAGTCTAGGCCTAGCAGCAAGCCTTTTAACCTGATGAGCCATCAGCTCAGGTTTACCAAAGGTTTCTTGCTTAATTCTCAAAACCAAGTTGGGAGTTTTCATTTGTTTTGGTGATTTTGCTTTCTCTGTATGGTTTGGTTGTTTGTTTTTAAGACAGAGCTCACTAAGTAGCCTTGGCTGACCTACAAAGCAGGAGGTCAGGAAGATGGGTCAGTCAGCGTGGTACTTGTGATACAAACATGAGGACCTGAGTTGGATCCCTAACACCCAAAGCCTAGGGTTGCAATGCAGACTTGTAATCGGCCCTAGATTACAGAGATGAGAGGATGCTTGGGGCTTGCTGACAAACAATCTAGCTCAATCAACAAGCTCTAGGTTCAATGAGATGCCCATCTCAAAAATAAGGTAGACAGCAATCAAGGAAGGTACTTCCTATCAACCTCTGCCTTCCACATGCATGCATGCATACATTCATGACCATGGAACACACTCACTCTGTGTATGTCCCCATCACACACACACACAACTGAAAGTTGTCAATCTGACCCATAGCCAGCACAAAGTCTTCTGCCATGTGAAGAAGTAGAGTTTAGAGGTAGCAACTACCCAAATGTCGGAGTAATAAGTAAACTGGCCCAATAAGAAGTAAACTACTGAGGTAAGCCTGTTGTGTCATTATGTCACAGTCCTCAAATACTGCCTTGGTTGCACGACTCAGACTACCTCCAGAGAAGTACCCAGGCCCAGAAGGAATATGTAACAGCCAGCTTGGTGAGGAAAAAGCACAAAGCCACGATTCCCAAAGACATTTCTATTTGCTGCCCTCTAGTGCTTCCTCACAGTGTGCAGTTTCTGAGGCTCTGCATATCTGGCACATTGCCTACCTTATACTGCTGTAAAGAGGCAGAAGGCTGCTCTCTGCTGCACCCGATCTCTGAGTCAGATGTGGGTTTCCTTTGCTCCAACTTATATAGTACCTGAGAACTTTCTTGTATCCTACAGAACAACTTTTAGGGAGACAAAGACATTTTTTTTTTTTTTTTGAAACATGTGAACCACACAGTAAACTAAAACATCTGCCTACAGGGACAATTTAAGGGGAAGAGAGTGCCTGAGTTTTCAAATCTTGAAATCTGCAGTTTCATTTTGACATAAAATAAACATTGTACAGTTTTACCAAAAACTACAAGCAGAATCAAACCAGTTTTCCCATTTCCATTAAGCTGGTGTGAACCTGAAGATTATAGTCACTTCTATACCAATGCCTTGCCACAGATGTGCTATACAACTGATTCAAGATGAGTAACTCATAAAATTGCCATTGCATGGGGTGCTTAAAAATGTACATGCTTCCTCCCGCTCTCACCAGCGCTTTCTTCAAACCGCCTACGCTCTAAGAACCCCAATGCTGAACTTTTTTTCTTTCAAAAAAAGAGTTTGGGCTGGTGGGACAACTCAGTGACTAAGGCTCCCTGTCACCAAGCCTGATGACCTAAGTCTGTTTCCGGGATCCACATGCAGATGGAGGGAACCAACTCCTGAAAACTGTCCTCTGACCTCCATAACTGCACCCTGTTATGCACACTTGTCCCCTAAATAAATGAATAAAATGTTTAAAATTATATTTTTTAAGAGGTCAGGGTTGATTTTTTTACACCCAAATGAAAGAACTTTTTGTGCTATATTTTAATCCCACATGTAAGCTTGCTGAACTCAGGGAAAGACACTGAAGCCATGAAGATACATGGAGCCCTATACCACAACCATTCCACACTCTCCCCAAATCTGGGATCTTTTTAAAAAGCAATTTCTAGAACAATTACAACTTCCCCATTCTGGTGGGTAGATGCAAAAGTCTACCTTTTTAAGGAGTGAGCAAATCTGCTGCCGCACACCTGGAGACTGACTATTGAGATTGTATGTGATGAAGAACTGAATCCACTGCATCTCTTCGGCAGAGACCACTTCTGTGCTCCGATTACTTTCACAGAGCAAGCCTAGTGTGTCTATCCGCACCTAAAGTACACCAAACAATACAATGTGAATACTTTAAATGTGTAAAATTTGTGTAAGCTACGTAAGTAAACTTCAGTTGCCCACATATACCTCAGAAAGGTTTCTTAATCCAAAACACCTTTTAGTTACTTCCTCTAAAACTGTCTCATCACACATATACACTGAGACTTATACAAATTCAAAAGCCTTACTTACGGAGCACTCAGCTCTGGTCCTTTCTTGTCTTCTCAGTGCTACCTTACTCCAGGGTGCCACAGCTCAGGTTCAGCTCACACTAGCCAGTCTCCTGGCTTCTTTCTGCTCCTACTCCAAACTTCCTGACTCCACTGACAACCAGTGAACAAACCCATTCAGTCTGTTACTGGGAACCAACAAAGTCATCAGTCCAGCCCTAGAGGTTTCCCAAACATGAACAGGCTTCCATTCTGGGTGCTGATTCATCACTCTATTTCCTAACCAACCATCACCTACTCTGATCAGGCTCTTCTAAGCCTTCCAGATAAAACCCCTTATCAGGACATACTGACATCGGATTGTCACTCAGAGTTGCGGGTTCTTTATGTAAACTGTCTGTGCTCCCCAACTAGATAGTGCATAGACTGAGTACAAGGATGACACTTTCTACTGTCTTCTTAATGGACTCCCTAACCCCGTGCTAGGTACAAGTTAGTGACTTCTAGCTAGACTACTAAAGGAATCAGATTATCAGGGACTATGTATGCAACACAAGTTTCCTTACTTGGCACTGTTGATGAATTAAGCCTTGCTTTACCCTTGCACTGCACACCAGGTTCTCCCAGGCATGAGTTGCAGACTGAAGATGTCCATGAGCTCGAGCTGTTCGCAGACATGCCATCAAAGCTCCCAGAGCCCCTCTGTGATTACAAGACCCTAAGAGGAGAAAAGACTATTCTTGTTCTAAAAGCACAATAGCAAAGAACATTCCTGTGCTATGGAATAACTGTGACATGCCAACTTTTATGTTTCAATTAACATTCAACTCTAAGCTAAATTCTAACATGAATTAAAGTGCTCACCTAAGTAAAAATGACTGAAAATAATTATTAATGCCAATAATTTCAAGTAAGCATAATTATCTTATTAATTTAAAGAAATCATAACTTACTCTTTAATACATTTACTTTGGCCTTAACACTTAAAAAAAATCACCATACATGAATTAGAAGAAAAAAATCAAGTAGAGAAAAGTTACAACTGCACAAGAATAGCAGAAATACTACAATAGTTCAAACAGTATTATTTTCTAGAAAATAAACACTGATCTTCAACATACATTTTTGAGTTGTTCTCACTTATAAAGAACATAAAAAAATGGACCACACTGATTTGCTGATTTCAGTAGAGCATCAGCCACTAACAGAGGCACAGGAAACTGTGGCTCACAGCACACCTTACACAAAATAAACATGAGCTGATGTCAGGACAGGTTAACAAAGCCAAAGCCTTGGGAGGTCTCTGAAAAATTCAAGAACAACTATTAAATAACAGATTGTTTTTGTGTATAGAAATCAAAATTTCCTCTCAGAACCAAGTTAGTTCAAATAGTTTCAATAATTATATACAAGGATTTTTTTTCTTTATCAAATAGAATACTTTAAGATTTCCATGGTCACGAGTATCATTTTATACCCATTTTAAATCTATCTATTTATTTAGAGAGTTTCATGCACTCCTGGCCTCTCTGGAACTCACTATGTATAGAAGGCTGGCCTTGAGCTGGAAGCAATCCTCTCGCTTCGGTCTCCCAAGTGTTGAAATTAGAGACATATACAACCACATATGGCTACACACTGATTATAAACCATGATCCCCTTAGCACTCCTGTCTCAGTAGGATGTTTCCCCCAATTCTAAATGACTAAGTAGTTCTTCTTTTAAGCTGTGCCTCCAACCTAAAGACAAAAAAAAAATCACCTGCTTTTACTACTGCCTAAAGCATTTTTAATTACTATCTCAATCACCTGGAGAAGAAAATGACATAAAATACGTACACCATTACTCTTGTTTGAGACCAAACTAATAAATTAAAACTTTGTAACTAGGGGCTGGAGTGGATGGCTCTGGAGTTAAGAGCACTGGCTGTTCTCCCAGAGGAGCCAGGTTCAATTCCCACCACACTCATGGCAGCTCACAACTGTCCATAACTCCAGCCCAAGGGATCCAATGCAGGTTCTGACGTCCAAAAGCATTAGGCACACGTGTTGCACATATAGACACAAGCAAACCACTCATACACATTAAAAATCAATCTTTTTAAAAAACAAAACAAAATCTTACAACTGGAATCACTCTGTAGCTTGGTAAACTACTCAGCCAAAACCTCCACTCAGCTACTGAAAGTAAAATGTTTCAATCTGAAGTGGCTGTCATTAATAGCCTTCTCTACTACTTATAGAAGGGGACGGGAGAGATACTTAAGCCAGAAGATGCAAACATCTGCCCACGGCCCTACACTTAAGTATCCTAGAAATTAATAAAACAAAAACTCTCTCACCAGCTTCCATATCAATAGCTGCCTGGAGAACCTTCACCATGTACTGCAGGCTTCCAGGGCTGTGATTCAGTAACCTCGGCAAGTAATAATCAGTCACGTAGGACTTCTGAGCCAAGTGTCCTCCACACAGTATAGAAAGAAGAGGAGAAACCCAGGTCTCATGCCACTCATCCAGCCAAGTATTGGTGACAGGCTGGGACTTCAATTGGCCCTTATGATTCTTAAACATGATTTCCAAAAGGTCAGTTGCATATGGTACCAATGACTGGTCTCCCATCACCTCTAGGATCTGAGATGGAATAGTTTTATCTATTGCCAAAATATGTTCAATTCCAACACTCTCAACCATACAGCCAAGGCAAGCGTACTTCCCTTTAATGTGCCATTCCAATCGCAGAAGACTCTTAGTCAGTTCCAAAAAGAAGGGGTCAGTGACTAAATCTGACCCTTCCATAGCGAGCTGGTGCATTTGCAGGAGATTTCTGAATATGATTTTAGTTTGGTGTCTCAGAGCATCCAATGGATGTTCCCAGTGTGTATAGACATATTCCAAAAGTCTCCTAGTTATACTTGAATCCCCATTCAGATGATCCTTTAGGTTTGGGGAACTTGATTTAAGAATTTGTATGGCTGAATTGGTCCAAGATACCAATGTTCTAGACAGGAACATTTCTAGTGTTGACTCCTTAATCCTGGAGAAAAATAAACCATGACCTATATTATTATAAACTGCCTAGTAGAAGAAATTGAACAGACATTACAACTTTTAAATACAAAGAATGAACAAAAATTTAATTTAACTTACAACAACAACAAAAATTACAAATAAGGTCAAACTGAAAGTCAAACTTTCACATAAATGTTTTTACCATATTAAAAATTAAAAATGAATACACGAAAACTTTTAGTAATAAATGAAATATTCACTGTCTTCACTGTGATAATGGCTTCATGGGTATTTTAAAGTTGAGAGAGGGGTGCATTCAAATTAGTGTAAAGATGCATGCACAGAGGCTAAAAGATGTCAGGTGCCTTCTATAGCTCTCTATCTTATGTCCTTGGGGCAGGGTCCCTTACTGAGCTACAAGCTAGCTATTTCGGCTAAGGCGGCTGGCCAGCAAGCTCCCAGGATTCATTGGTCTCCACTTACCAACGCTGGGGTCATAGACACATGTGCTGCTTTAAGTCTGACCTCAGATCCACATGCTTGCACAGCTCGTGCTCTAGCCCTGAACCAGCTTCCTAGCCTCTCACAGAGATGTTTAAATAATTTGATGGCTCAGCTGGGAAAGGCTGGAGAATCAGTTTTAGTCTTGGGGTGTCTAGTGTTTTAGCATGACGAGAACATTATTTTGAGACAAGGTCTCATTAGGTAATATAAGCTTCACTCAAACCCTTCTTGCTGACTGCCTGCCAGTGCACGATCGTGGCTATCTAGGAAGATGGAAGCATTCTGAGGTGGACTGCAGAACATTTCTGATTTTATAGTACGTGAATTATATCACCATCTTTTAAAAATTATTTTAGAGCTTTTTGCTTATCTTAACGGTAATGCTTACTGTTATTAATCTATATTCATGGTCTGGCTTTAAAAAACTTATTACACTTGTTTGTTTAGTACATATGTGTACATGTGCCAAGGTCAGAGGAAAACTTGCAGGAGTCAGTTCTCTCCTTCTGCCATGTAGGTTCAATGAATCAAACTCAGAGCATCAGGCTTGGTGTAATCACCTTTAACAGCTATGCCATCTCTCCAGACCCTGCTTTGAGCCTTTTTTTAAGTACTTGATCATTTCATTCATAATAGCCAAACACCAAAGAAACTCAGCTCTATGTAGACCTTCCTATAACATGCTTATAAATGAGCATTTACTGTCAAAACCTAACTTCACTCACCCAACAAATTAAGTCTTTATACTATCTATGTGTAGAGCACATTACATACCTAGAGTTCCTAAAATTCAGGATCCTGAAGCACTCACTACACATACAAGCATTTTTATAGGATTTTCTGCTTTTTGGTTTGATAGTGCTAGAACTGAAAATAGGGTCAATGGTTCTACCATCTCTACACCTGAATTTTTAAGTTTTTCAAAATGGAGATATAAGTCAGTAGTTAGGAGCACATATTGTTCTTTCAGATGTCAAAAGTTCAGTTCCCAATACCCAGGTCAGGCAGGTCACCTGTAACTCCAGTACCAAGGGATCCACTGCCCTCTTCTGGCCTCCATGGCACTTCATACACATGCAAAAACCCACCACACATCTGCACATAACTAAATAAAACATGAAAACATTTTTCAGTGCTAGCTTAAGTTGGGTGTGGTAGTATTTTGGGTGGAGAGACAGGAAGATTAATAGTTCAAAACGAGCCTTTGTCACAAAATAAGTTCAAGGTAACAGTAGACTGACTGAAAACAAACCAAACAAAAAAGCTCACATATATACTGAATGTTAGAAGTGTTCACTATGCATTAACCTGCACCAGTAATTTCTATAACTGTCACGCTCATCATCTTGTCTTTTCTCTCTCATGGCTATTTTATTCTCACATATCAATTTTAATTTAGGATTTATCCTAACCACATTTAATTGAATCTATTTTGTTGGCTCAGTTGTGTCCTTCAAATGTCTTCTAAGCAAAACAAAATATGAAATAACAAAACAAAACTCACTGTGAACTCAAAGTAAACAGAACATGCACAGTATCCAAGAGCAAAGCCTCCTCGCTTGGGCCCGTGCTCCCATCCTGCCAGTCCAACATAGCAAGTGTTCCCTGACACAGGAACAAGAGACCTGACGCTGGCACACCAGCACAACAAAGGCTCCTGCAGCAGTTCATGAACCATTCAGGGATAATGGTGTTGTCAACTGACTGGAGAAGCAAGCTGCTGATCTGGAAAACACATGAGGTAATAATATATAAATACCTCAAACACAAACCTACAAATCTCTTTCTTCTGAAATATTCTAAGAAAACTATTGGTGAAACAGCAACAATCATTAAAATAAGCACAACTAAATCTAAGCACATCTATCTTTTGGCTGACATGAAAGTACTGGGGAAATCTATGGGTCAATACTGCAAGTGGACAAGAGGATGCTTTTAGAACATTTCTGAGAAAAAACTTCAATTGTATACAAGGATAATTATTTTGCATGATCTTAGAATACACACATTCAGTTAGGGTTGGGTTTAAGGAAAAGTGAGTTTCTGGATAATACACTGGGAGCTGGGGAGGATGCTAGTGGCCAATACAAAGATAATGGTCTATATTACCAAATTAACTTTCCTTAGAGACCAAATTCACTAAAAATTGACCCTAACATGCCTCTTGTATTACAAAGTATATGATTAAGTATAGTGCAAAGTTCATTCTTAGTAAGACTATCAGCAAGTTATAACTGTGTATTGAAACATTAGTCACTGGACAGTTTGAATGTTACAAGTATCTCTTATCATACTGACACAAAGAACTGAAAAAACAGCCCTAGAAACAATTAGGAGAGTAGTCAAAAAAAATGTTGATAGTCATTATCTTTGCAAAACTGACTTAGTTATTGCCTTGCCCTTGTCACCGCTACTTCATTTGTATATTTACAACTATCATTACAGGAGAAAAGAGCAATGAGAAAAATTCCAACTATGCCAAATAAACTTTTTAAAATTCAGCTAATATGGCTTAAAAATTGAGGGGCTGGTGAAATGGCTTAGTGGGTACAGACATGTCAAGTCTAAAACAACCTAAGCTTGATTCCCAGAACCCATGTGGTAGCAGAGAACTAAATACCACAAGTTGTCCACTGACTTCCACACACACACTGTGACACATGTGTGCCCATACACACACTACAAGTAAATAACTGTCAAATAATACGAAATGACATTTTAAATTAAAAAATAAATTGATATCCATCTAATTCTTAGTGAAGGAAAGTTCTAAAAAGAAGATGCACTCACCAATTCAGGAAGCTTTTCAGATGGTCGGAACATGGTCTTAATGAAAAGGACAACAGCTAATCCAGATGTACTTTGAATAGTCTGCAGCAGGTCATCTATTGGGGGGAGCAGACATTATGCATTAAAGAATGGCGAGCCTGGAGTAGTGGAAAGAGCAAGTGCTTTGGGGTCAGACAGTCCTCAACAGTTCCAGCCTGACCATTTGCCAGGTGACTAGATCCCAGACAGGTTACTGAATGTCCCAGGAACTCAGCTTTTTTTTTTTCCAGAGAGAGAGAGAGAAATAACCCATACAGGACAAGCTATCATAACGTTTAAAAGAAAATGAAAAGAAAGAGTAAGCCGAGTACATATTCAGTAAATGAGCTTCCCTCCTCCCATGCAACATCTTGCTCTCATCCTTGATATCTACACCTCTGGCAACCCTAGCAACACCATCACTTGGTCCTCCCAACCACTCATGCCTCCGTATTCCAAAACACAAACAATTTAGCTTTGAAGGTCTATGTGAAAAATCTACACTAATGTTCATTAGAAACCTTTGGAGCACAGCACTGGACGTGAGCAGGCAACTGAGTTGCTACCTTCCGTTTATATATATATTAGCCTCCAGTATTGTGAATTGCTCACCTCAGACTGAGAAGTTTGACAGACACCTTAAGTTAACTATTAAATATCCACTCTGCCCTCCATCTCTGGGAACAAAACTGACTTTTGGCAGCCATCTGCTTAGCCAAAAGCAAGACTCTTGTTTCCACAATCCTCCTTGCAACTAAAGGCACCCACGGGGGAGGATTCAGGCCAATGAGCTATCAGCACAAGTCCCTTGGATCTATTAGTTTTTTCTGATTAAGATGCAATTGGCCCTTCTTCTTGCCTTGCACAAACACATGATGTCGGCAGCTACAGCATAAGATGCCAAACAGGAGGTAACAAACATATAGACAGACACCAACATGATAAAAATCCACAGCAATGCAGAAGCTGGTCCTACACTGACAGCAGTGGTTCTGGGTCATCTGCCTCTGAACTCCACGATACAGGAAGAGAGGCATGGCTCAGTTTTCTGTTACTCACAGCTAAATACTTTACTAATACAAAAAGCTTTAAACTCCGGAAGAACAGCAGTGGTGAAGTGCCATCAACTTCTCAGAAAATAAGCTGTCTGGTTAAAACTGTGTCTGGGACTGGACAGATGGCGCAGCAGTCCTGAGTACTTGCTATTCTTAGAGCACCCAGGTTCATCTCCCAGCATCCCCAAATGGATGCTCAGAACCATCTGTAAACCTTGTTCCATGGGATCTGCTGCCCTATTCTGGCCTTCACAGGCACTTAAATTCATACGGTGTATAAACTCAGATAACCACACATATATACAAATAAAAATAAAATAAGTTTTAAAACATTTTTAAATTCTATCTTCTCTGTATTTTCCAGATTATCAAATTCCCCCTTTAAAAGGTTCCTGTGAAAAGTTGTTTCTAAATTCTGTCTTGATAAAGGTAACTAACAGAGGTCTGGAGAGATGGCTCAGAGCTTAGGTCCCAGCACCTACACTAGATGGCTTACACCATTGATAACTCTAGCTCCGGGAGATCAAATGCCACCTCCTGGCCTCCTCAGTAACCCGCACGCACACATACTCAGAGACACACACATAAATTAAAAATGCTTATTTTTTTAAAGAAACTGATTTATTATCCTTTAAATTCTAAAAAGTCCAATGTATAAAGAAAAACAGAAATATTAACTAGACAGTAACAAAAGCCATTACTTTTCCTAGTTACCTGTGTAAAAACAATCATCCCAGCAAAGCTGAGTAAACCACTTCTTACAAAGAAGAGTTCTAAACAGGTCCCCATAATGTTTTACTCTCTCTCTCTCTCTCTCTCTCTCTCTCTCTCTGTGTGTGTGTGTGTGTGTGTGTGTGTGTGTGTGTGTGTGTGTGTGTGTGTGTACTAGGGTTAAGGTTAGGGTGCAACAGTGTGGAGGTCAGAGGACAATTTGTAGACTCCCATTCTCTCCCATTAGGTGAGTTCTAAGCATCAAGCATCAAACTCAGGTCATCTAGCTTGGTGACAAAAACTTTACCCACTCAGACATCTTGTCCAGCCATGTTTCTTATTTTTTTAATTTTTTAAAATCTTATGTGTATGGATATTTTATTTGCATGTGTGTCTGTGCATCTTGTGTATACAGTGACCAAGAAAGCAGAAGAGAACATAGGATCCCCTGGGGTTGGAGTTATAGACAGTTGTGAGCTATCTGGGTATTGGCAACTAAACCCAGGTCCTCAGGAAGAGCAGCCAGTGAGTGCTCTTAAACACTGAGCCATTTCTACAGCCTCTTGTTGTTTTGGTGTTTGTTTTTGTTCACTTGTTTTTTATTATAGTTAAATTCATATAAACATTACTACATAAAATAGCAAATGAAGAGAAAGGATAATTTAACCTTTTCTTGAATAGTTAAATGTTATATAACCCTTTTATATCCAGTTAAATAAGTTATAGATGGTGACCATCCTTGAACTCATCATCAGAGAAAGAGACCTCAGCTTCCAGGCCCAGAAGGCCTATCCATATATCTCATACAAACCATAATTCCCTTCAGACTCTATAAGTAAATACTATTCTGACTTTCACAGTAATGATTTCCCTATATTCCATATCTTTAATAAATGAACATGTACTTCTTGACAGGGCAGCTGCCATATCATTTTAAATGTCTTTTAGATACCTTACACTATAGGTGTCCCTTTTCTGTCTCTAATTCTCTAAGGAAGAACTCTGGCCCATATGTCTTGCAAAGTTTTCTTCAACCAGGACACTGTGCTTCTCTGTCTAATCCAATGCATCCTTTGACCCCTGCACAGGCAGCTAACCTAAAGATAGCATCACTCTCCAGTTCAATCCCTTTGGGAAGAGAACAGGTAGCAGCTATAAGAATCTAAGGCACATTCTGTCCGGTTTTCTGTTTCTGTGACTGCTGATGCTTATGGCCACCTGCATTAATCACTGGGTGTTACAAAAGGTGACAGTCTATTGTTACTTCATTTCAATTTATTAATTAAAATACTCTCATTAAGAGAAATTTCTTTTCAGTTAGCTTGCTAGTGGTAGAATTCTCATGGCCATAAGAGATATACAGGAATTAGGCAACCAGGCTCATAATTAACTACTGTCATTATTTGAATATATTACTACTAAGAATTCAACTCATCTTTCTAAATCTTCCTTAAATTTGGTAAATACTTTTTTTTTAAGTATATTTTGGTTTTTCTTTTTTTTTTTTTAAGATTTATTTGTTTATTATGTATACTGCACACCAGAAGAGGGCACTAGATCTCACTATAGATGGTTGTGAGCCACCATGTGGTTGCTGGGAATTGAACTCAGGACCTCTGGAAGAGCAAACAGTACTCTTAACCTCTGAGCCATCACTCCAGGCCTGTTAACTATTTCTAAACAATTTTCATTTATAAATTAAAGTCTGTGGCTTTCCAACAATGAGATTACTGGTTTTTCTCTTTCGTACACAATAAAGATGCTGACACATACATACACAAACTGGGAAAAGTTCTTCAACCTCCCTTGCTGAACACATACATTTGAAAAGCAAAAAACAAACTAAAAAAGCATTAGAATCACATAATGTACGTCCTTTCTGCATTAACTGACAGAGACGTTCTATACCTAACTTACATGTACTAGGGACTAGCATGCAGTTATAACCATCATTTTGAACACTGACACACTTACCATCATTTAAAAACTTGGTGAAAATGCTCAGCAAGCCACACATACTTTGCCAGATGGGAGAGTTGTAATCATTCCAGAGTTCGCCTTGGGGCCCTTGTACTTTCTGCACTACTGTCATGGCCACTCTAACACCTACTAGCAAGTCATTCATTAACTCTGTTTGAACAATATGATTTCCAGCAAATTTTCTACAAAGAAAAGAGATTTCAGAAGAAATTCAAATGTGAACGTCACCACCTCCACCCCTCTAAAACCAGCACACTCCTGCACCCGAGGGCCTTTGGGATCATAACAGACATGTGTCTATCTCCCATATGCATAAGCATTCCAGTTACACAGACAACTGTAAGATCCTAATACTCTTAGCTCAGTAGGGCCCTCTTCCTCAGCCAGGCGAACCTTACTCCCTATTTCAGGGCAAAGATAAGAAATTTATAAAAGAAGAAATGAAGATCCAATGAGACAATTTAGAGATGTGAACAGTCTACACATACTTTTTCCATCTGCCTTCAACATATGCTCCTAGACTTTGTCCTCAGACATCATGACGAGGTAGTTGTCCTCTGCCTAACCTATTTACCCACCTATTTCTCTTCTCCCTCACAGATCTTGCCCCCTTCTCTCTAGTGTGAAGGATCAACTCAAAGCTTCACTAAACAGTAACCTGGTAACTTAGATCCTCTGACAGTGAGAAACAGTCTCAGCCTGCCCTACTCTATGTCAAAGCTCCCCAAGATTCAGACCTTAGTTCTCAGTTCTCTATCAAATTCTCTCCCTTGACGCTGATCTTATGTAGCTCTTAAGCTTTCAATTGTATTCTATATGCTAACTATTATCAAACTTTTTGCTCTAACCCAGATCTTTCCTATTACAAATTTGCATTTCTAACGTCTTATTCACCATCTTCATTAAGGTATCTCATAGGCATCTCAAAATATATGAATTTATACTTGACTCCAAACCTGCACTACCTCCTGAGATCCCTACCTCTAAAAATGCTGTAATCACGTTTGCCTCCTGTCTTCTCTACCCCATCTTCAAAATATATCTGGACTTATGCCATCTCCATGGCTACTATTTGACCTGGATCATTCTCATGTCTCCTTTGGATTACAATAGCTTTCATCTGGTCTCCCAGTCTTTAACTTTGTCTTTCTCTGTCTATTTTCAATAGGAGAAAACACATCCTATTAAAACGCAAGCCAGGGAAAAGTTTGTAACTTCCTCAAAACAAACAAAATTAGTAAAAGGCCCAGCTAGTCCACTCTTAGGTATATATTTCTAAGAACTGAAAGTAGAGCCAAGTATGGGAAGCATATGAGAGGCTGAAACAGGAGAATTGCCATAAGTCTGAGAGCAGTATAAGTTACAGTTTCAAGCTAGCTGAAGCTAGAGAGTAAAATTCTACTTTAAAAAAACAAAAAAATTGAGGGATTGGGGAGAAAAGAAAACTGAAACTGAAAAGCCTCTTCTGCACACCAATGTTTATAGTAGCATTATACAGCAGCCAAAAGGGAGGAAAAGCCAAAAAGCTAGCAGATAAATAGACAAAATGTATCATATATACACTGTGGAGTATTTGGCTATAAAAAGGAATAAATTCTGAAACATATTACTACATAGATAGGTCTTGAAAACATCCCAAGTGAAATACGCCTGGCCCAAAAGGATAAGTAGGCTGGACATTGTGGTATATACTGTAATATCAGCACTCAGGAGGCTAGAGCAGAAAACTCATGAACTCACTGCCCATCTGAACTATACAGTGAGGCTGTATAGTCATCACCCAAATATATATACATAATGAATATACATATATGTGAAAACATATAATGAATATGTATATGTTATATGATTTCATTTATACAAGTATCAAAGACAGGCAAAATCAAAGAGACAGAAAGTTGGGTGGAAGTTAGAAGGGTTAGTGTCTTAAGATAGTGAATTTTGGGGAACATACGCTGAATCTGTACCTATAAAAAAGCAAGTCAAAATGTCTAGGAACCAACTGACTATTGAGTCTACTAAGGAAAATGAGAACTAACTGGAAATCTAAATACAATATGGACAGTGGCTGACGCCAACGAAGTACATAGTATGAAACAACAGGAACAAATGAAATTGGAGGATTGGACCCAAGTCCATAGGATGAGCCAAGAAGTCTGAAAAGACAAAGAAGCTTCTCTTGAAGCAGAAGACCTCAGGTTAAAGTGGCCATACAGCTACTACTTCTACTCCATCCCAGAATGTCCCTAAGCCAGAAGCCGTGATTTAAACACAAAAGGCATAAACAAGTGCATAAAGAACGAGGTAATAATATGGCAGTCCTTTAGACGCTGCAAAGCATATGAACGGCAGTGTCTTTATAGAAAAACCAAAGGTCAAACTTCATCAGAGAATAAAGCTAAGAGTAACCTGAGTTATAACTCCAAAAGGCTCAGGAACCACGGACACTTTAATTCTGGCTTGATATGGAGGTAAACAGGGCTGAAGACAGGCAAAATGACTACACGTTTTAGAAAGAATACGCACTCTAAACCAAACTGCTCAGCCAGCAGACAACTGGTTCGCCTACAGAAAAGGTAAAGCAATGCATTTACCCAGTGGTGACCAGGAGGACTGAGCTCCAGCCTGTGTCTGTCAGAAAAACAGTGCACACAAACAAAGCAGCCATGCCATACTGCACACTAGGTAAACGTGTGCGCAGTGACTGTCAGAATCCAAGGCCTCGACTCTGTGCCGGCACTCTGCAACTAGAATACTAACGTAAGGTCCGGATGATGCTGTGGCCACAAGCCCACCCCCAAGTAGTAAGACATGACTTAAAGGGTTCCCTAGGAAAGAGCCCCGTTCGACTAGAGAGGAAAACTTGCAGTCAAACCCACACGGGTACACAGACTCACATCAACTTTTAATGACCTGTCCCTGAAAAGGAGTACCCAGCCAAGGATCATTAGACTTCTGAGAAAAATTTCTTGCAAGAAACACAGTGAGTAAACACAGCAAATGGGGAAAAATAAAAACTCTGAAAAACTAAAGACTATGTAAAGCTCAGGAAACTTAAAAAAAAAAAAAAAAAAAACAGATACCTATTATACTTTTTTAATGTCTTCAGAGAGATAACAAGAAATTCACCCATTAATATTGAACACTCAAAGGTAGGAGAAATGACTCTCTTCCTCATTTATTCTCATGATAATGTATTTGATCTTTAAAAACTAACTATCATCTAAGCATGGCAGTACATACCTGTAACCCCAGCACCTGAGAGGCTGTGACAGGAAGATTACAAGTTTGAGCTAGCCTGCTTTATACAGTGAGACCTTGTCTCCAAAAAATCAATTAAAAAAAATACATATGAATCCAAATGTTGGAAGCAGCACACTCTGAGACTTCTACAGAAGCTCCCTTTGTACTGAAAAAAATCCCAACTGTACACACAGAGCTATGCACATGCACACAAACACACAGCACTTGCCTGTTTTCTTCCAGGATTTCAATTAAACTCCTCTGCAGAAAACGAAGCACTGAAACAAAGAGAATACAATGGCAACCAGCACTCCAAACTGAGTTTTAGCTTCAGAAGCAGGAACATTTCAAGACATCTACCATAAATGATGACATGGAGAAGCAGAAACTTCAGGAGCACAGTCTAATTTAGTTATCTGAAGCACTTCACTATTGCCAAGAAAATCCTTTTTCAATTAATTTTATTTTATGTGCATTGGTGTTTTGCCTGTATGTATGTCTCTGTGAGGGTGTTAGATCCCCTGGAACTAAAGTTAGAGACAATGTGAGCTGTCATGTGGATGCCGGGAATTGAACCCAGGTCCTCCAGAAGAAGAGCCAGTGCTCTTAACCACTGAGGCCCTATTGCCAAGAAATTTAAAGAAGTCAGTTCTAAAATGACTCAGAGAAACTGTCACCCCTCAAAGCAAATGAAAATATCAAGACTTACCATCTTTAAGCAGATTAACAACACTTGCTCTACCTGCAGGTGGGAAAACAACAATGCTAAGGAGTTTTTGCCAAAATGGACATTGAAGAACAGTTATGTAATGACAGATGTTACCCAGGGAAGGACACCAAAAAAGTGCTGGCTTACCCAGGTTAAAGTTCTCCATGCAGGAAGCTATATTGTTGATTACTTTTCTATAAGAATGTAAGTCAGCAGTATCTAGTTCTTCTTGAAGATGAGAAGTAAAACTGTGTGTAGCTTCAGTTAGAAAAAATTCGGGCAGGCCATCCAGTGAGCTACAAAAAAAGAACCAAATGACGAAAACTGTACAGCACTGGGTTAAGTGGGGAGGGAGATGTTAACATTAAATACTGAACCACATCTTCAAAATCCAGCCACAAAATTACAACTTCACACAAAATTTCCATCAGCAAAATTCGCTGGTCCACCCTTTCCCGTCTCTCTCCCGGGTTCCATTTTGTGTTTCTGACCCCCAGGCTAGTCTCAGTGGAGTAGCCAGGTACTGAGTAGCAATAGTACTAAGCACAGTGTGAGGCGGGAAAGCACGTGGTGCCGCCTTCTCTATTTTCCCCTTAGAAAGCAAAATGCTCAAAAATCTACGCTTTTTTACTCAGTTTAACCCCAATTCCTAGAAATGTACTTAAATCACATTTAAGTACTCAACAAAATTTCCTGGATATGAAAGCTAATGTCAATTTTATTCCAATTGATTCAAAACAAATAAAACATTTCATCTTTGAAAGGTTCACTGCTTTTCTAGAAGAAATAAATCTAAAAACTAGAATACCCTGAAAAAGGAAATTCAGTAGAAAATAACTTATTCTGTAATTGAGTCATATTACCAAAATATTAAGTAAATGAGTGGCATTGGTTCAAGAAATATACATAAGTCTAAAAGAATCAAACCCATGTTTATATAAAAATACCTAAGACAAGGCATATCCCAAATAGGAAAGGAAATGTATGAGCCAACAGGCTAGGGAGACCCTGCATGCAACGGAAAACTAAACTGATCTCTAACTTAACCAATACTTAAAACCTGATTCTAGATGGATTTAAAAACAGAAAGAAAGAATTAAGACAAACAAATAAACAATCTTGAAGTAGAGAAAGCATAAATAAATAACATGAGCCAGGCGGTGATGGCACACACCTTTAGCCCCAGCACTGGAGGCAGAGGCAAGTGGATCTCTAAGTTCAAGGTCAGCCTCATCTCCAGAGCTAGTTCTAGGACAGCCACGGCTACATAGAGAAACCCTGTCTCGAAAAACAACAACAACAAAACAACGAATAAACAAAATAAAATAAACAAAACATAAAATTTAGAAATCTATATAATAAAAAGTATTAGTAGGGTCATGGTCTTTATCTTAATAAAGACAATCCATCATGCATTAAGTGAAAAATAAAAATATATCTGGCACAATGAACAGATATATAATATAAAAGGTAATCAAACTCCACATATAAAGTGTTCAGCCATGAGCTGGAGATGTGGGTCAATGGGAGAGTATCTGCCTTAGATGAAAGATCCCTGTGAGGTCCAAATCCAGCACCAAGAAAAGTTCACCACTAACAATCTGGAAAAACGTAAATGATGATAAAATAGCATTAATCACATTCGGAGTTTACAAATGTAAAGACTGGTGTCATCCAGTGCTAGGGAAACACAAAGAAATCAGCAGTGTCATTCACAGCTATGGAAGTTTAAGTAAGTAGCTTAGGGGAAGTACAGTAACGACATCTACAGAATCGGCCTTTTGGTCTAGAAATCTTCTTCTAGGAATACTGACAGATGATAACACACATTTTATGTATGATAAAGAACATCACATTGACAGCATAATAAAATCTAAAACACCAGATATTTATCAGTGGCAAGGAGATTAAATAAACCAAATAATACTTATCATGATCACATTTTTACATATTCATATGTACATATTCATGGAGTATGTACAGACATAAATGCAGGCAAAACACACACACACAAAATAAATATAAATGAATACTTTTTTAAGATTTACTTATTATTTATATAGTATTCTGCCTGCATGTATGCCTACATGGCAGAAGATGACACCAGATCTTATTATCAATGGTTATAAGTTGCCATGTGGTTGCTGGGAATTGAATCAGGATCTTTGGAAGAACAATCTGTGCTCTTAACCTCTGAGCCATCTCTCCAGCTCCCAAATGAAAGTTTTTATTTTTCAAGGAGACTATCCTGATACAGAAATTTCTCTAAGATACTCTATTTATTTGTTTGTTTACTGAGGGAGCACATGGGTACCATAGCACACTTATACACATAAGAAAACTTGTAGGAGTTGGTTCTGTTTCTACTATGTAGGTTGCAGAGATCAAACTCAGGCCATCAGGCTGAACAGGAAGTACCAAGATTCACAGAGCCATCTCACCAGCCCTCCCAAGATATTTAGTAAATAAACTAACTGCAGAGTATTGTGTAGAGTATTATACCATTATAAAAATATTAAAACTAAAACATAGTACACATACGTTAAACCCAGAGAAAAGGTTTTAAAAACCAAAAACCAAAATTAAAGTGGCAACCCTTTCCTAAAAAAAAAAAAAAAAAAAATTAAACAAGGTAGAAATGGTGGAATTCGAAACTCATTTACTTTTGTGCACTTCTGCATTACTTAAACATTTTATATCACGCACATATTGCTGTACTATCTGTGTTAGAATAGATGGGACCAGAGAAAAGGAACAGGATGATAGATTTAAACATCCATGTAAAAGAATGACCCAGAAACAGGGAACCGGGCTGACTATATAAATGCACAGCTTGTTTTTTAAATCCTATAACCTAAGGCTTTCGCTTCCTAAAGCCTTTAGACAGATACACAGATAGACAGTACAAATGAAACTTATAGTAATACACTTTGGCTTAATTTTACCAAAACAGTGAATGAACTTTACATGCTTTTTCTTTTCTTTTCTTTTCTTTTCTCCTTTTCTTTTCTTTTCTTTTCTTTTAAGTGCTGAGGAGGGAACCAAAGCCTTCTACCTACTACTAGGTCAGCACATTACAACTGCAGTGTATCCCCAGTCTCTGGCTATTTTTTGTAGCATTCAACTTATCTCCCTTCTTTTCCTTACCTTGCCAAAACTTTCTTCAAGGGATTCTTTGGAGTCAAGGAAAAATAAATGCCTGCTAAAATATCCAAACAACTTTCAATAGTGGAATCACACACAACATCTTTATCCACCTTCTCCAGAAGAGGCACAATCTATAATAAAAATAAATATTAATGTCAAATACATCAAAACACACATGAGTACAAATATTCTTTTAAATCATTTTTCTTTTCTTTGAAGGAAAGAGGAAGAATGACCTTGAACTTTTGATCCTCCTGCTTCTAACTCCCAACAGTTAAGACTACAGGCATGTCTGACTTATGTGGTGCTAAGGATCAAACCCAGGGTCTTAAACATGTAAGCACTCTTCCAACTGAGGTACATTCCAGCCTGATTTCAGTATTGATAAGCCTTTAACATATGCCCTCTCTCTTTACTTATAGTCCAGGGAGGGTAGGTGCTTGGATACTGTTTCTACTGCTGCTCAGAACAAAGGGACATTATACAATAAACAGAAAAACGAAAACTATCATTTGGTGATAAATTAGCAACTGAAGCCAAATACTGTCAGGTAATTTGTAAAATCTATAATAGCATGATAATATTCAAAACATACACATTAACAAAAGCTCAGCTTTACCTGTTTAACAGAATGGATTTGTGACACTCCATCCGTGAGCTGTACACAATGTAACAGCAAAGAGGCAAGATTTTTCCCTTCCACATCAGCAAAAGCTAAGGAATACAAAGATTTCAATGATGTACTCACATATGGATTAACAGCACCTTTCTTATCCATTCTACAAAAATGTTAAGGATAGAAACCAGGACCAGTGAGATGGGTTAGGAGGTAAGGCGCTTGCCCTAGCCTGACCCTGAGTCTGACCGCCCCCAACCCATGCAGTGGAGGGAGGAGAGTGCCAACTCTCAAAAGATGTCCTCTGACATCTACCTCTGTCAGGTATGCAGATGGCCACATATACACATACTGTCTTAGTTTGATCTCTATCGCTGTTAAACACCATGACCAAAAGCAAACTGGGGAGGAAAGGGTTTATTTATCTTACAATTCCCAGATCACAGTCCATCACAAATAGAAGTCAGAGCAAAAACTCAAGACAGGGACCTGGAGGCAGGAACCAAAGCAGAGACCATGGAAGCAACACCACTTCCTGGTTGGACTACTCTGCTTGCTTTTATTATATAAAGCTGGACCACCTGTTCAAAGGTGGTACTGCCTACACTTGAGCTGGACCCTCTCACAACAATCATTAACCAAGAAAATTCCCCCCCCCACAGACTTGCCCACAGACCAATCTGATGAAAGTATTTTCTCATGCGCATGTCCACATACACCCAAATAAATAATAAAGCAAAAATAGATATAAACACTCTGATGTAGAGAGCTGCCCTTCCAGAGGATCCAGGTTCAGCTCCCAGCACCCACATGGCAGCTCACTACCCTCCACAACTACAGCTCCTGGGGATTTGATGCCCTCTCATGACCTGTGGCCTTCAGGCACACACATACATGATGTACATGCATATATAAATTTAAAAACAATTATCTATTTAAAGTAAAAATAGGTATAAGCCAAAATAGCAAGTAGAACTCAACCTAAAGACAAATAATATTCAACAAAACTATTTTTTTATCCACAATGGAATGCAAAAGATATATAGAAAAGTTAAACAGAAAAAATTTCAATGTTACACTCTATAGGGTCCAGACCTTAAACAATCGAAATTTAAAAGTCACATACATCTTAAAGTTTCCAGGTCCTGATGGCAAACTGTCACTGCAGCAACCTGCATTTCTCTTTTCTTCTTCACACCCATTTTAAACAGGATGAACAGCAGTCTCTGTAAGAAAGAAGAGCTTAAGGCACTGGTCAGTGGAGGGTTTCCCCGACAACACATGGCTTTTCTTGAGGATGTTGTCCTGTGCACTACAGGATGCTGAGAGGCTCCCCAGCCCGCACCCCCTTAGATGCCGGGAGCGTCTTACTACAAACAAGACAACAAGCAGGTGCCTCCTAGCAGGACCACTGTCAGAAGGCACAACCGCCCCAGGCAGAGAATCGCTGAGCTGAGAATATCTGGTTCGCAAAAAATAAAAGTAAAATAAATAAAGGGCTTTTAATTTGCTTGTTTATGGTTTCTGCTGCTGTTGTTTGAAATGGGTCTTATTATATAGTCCTTAAAATAGCTGTAGATTTGAAGAAGAGATTTCTTTTGTCCCACTGAAGAATTAGAGAGTCAATGAAAGCTCCAAGGAGACGGATTCCAGCTCAAAGGAAGTCAAAGGAAGACGTCTATGGTCCAATGAGGAACCGGCTACCTTCACATAGACTCTCCCAGACACACACTGACTCAATGTTAATTCACCTAAACTCCTGACACTACTTCTCTGAAGAATCCATTCTTGTCAGTCATCAAAACAATTTTTTTAAAACACTAACAAAGTTAAACAATACATTTGCTCTTAATCTTCCCAAGGGTTTTCAATTGCACTAAACACAATTTATCAGTCACTAATATCCAAATTTGGGTTTTGGCATTCAAAGCCTGACAACAATCTGACCCCGGCTTCCTCTACCATTCATTTCAAAACAATCTATTCTGCCATCTTAAGACCTCTCATGGTACCTGATATTCTTACTATCACCTATGAGACTTTACAATCTGACAATGTTCTGTCCCACACACATGACAAAGCTTAATACTTATTATCCAAGTTCTTAACTGAATACCACCCAAGAGCTTTCTGTAACATTACCTAAAATGTCATCACTCTGATATGATACACATGCACTCCCATTATTTTCTTTTTCACAGCATGTATTACTATCTAAAATTACATTAACTTGCACTTGTCTGCTTTCCCTAGTAGTAAACTCTATGAAGGTGGAAATTTTAATGACTGTTCAGTGTTTTAATTCTCAACACCTTAAGCGTTCAGGCATGTAGTAGATGTTTATAAACATCTGGTGAACAACGTCAAGGAATTAACATTTCCTAATGATATTCTGGGAGGGAAATACAGATAGACAGATAGATAGACAGACAGACAGACAGACAGAAAGACCCATCTTGAATAGCAGAATGATGGACTACCTGCTACCTAAAAGTACACACTACAGCTAAGTGACAGACTGGTCCTGAAGCTGAAGACTTTATAGTTCACTTGGGCAGCAAGTCAATACAGTAATGGCAAGTGAGGAGTCAACCAAAAAAGTTAAGAATGAACACAGCTAGACAGACAACGAGGGAAGAATTTAAAGTTACGGGTTAAATTTAGGGATATAATTTCCTAAACGAGCAGCCAGCGTACAAAGTGAGAAGGTACTGAGGAAGAAAACTGAGGAGATAATTCTGATTTTAAATGGCAAGTTTGCAGCAGTATTTGATTCACGAGTCCTAAAAGAAAGAGACTCAGTGATTCTGCGTGTTTTATGGATACGCATAAACGTGTGTCCTGGTGAGCGGGGCCTCTCCAGTGCCGAAAATCCCCCTGTCCAGCCTGATGGGCGTCTGCTCGTAGGTACCACTTGCTGCTTCCCTCCCATCTACATCTTTCCGACCCACGTGGGGTCCGAAGAATGACAGAATGACAGCTGAAAAAGTGGTTAAAGGGCTGTCTCCATTGAGACCGAAGGGCCAAAAGCCACACGCCGGCACTGCTGATGGGCCACGACTGGTACCCTCGGGGGATCCTGCAAGCTGGCCCGGCCGCGCTGTGGACACTGCGTCCCACGCGCCCGCGCGCCAGGCAGGCAGCACGCCCGCGAGCCAAACCTCGTGCCCGGGGACGTCTGCAAAGATTCGCCACCTCTGGACGAGTCCCGGAAGCCTGTCTGGTCCCGGCGGCTTGTAACGTGGGGCGAGATCCACGATCGGTCCGGTGTAAGTAGGCAGGCCAGGATCCGGCAAGGAAATATCGCGAGAGAAGCCGAGTGCTTTTCCTCCAATCAGAAATGCTGGAGGGTCGTGATGTCATCAGAGAGGGCGTTTGCTAGTGGATTTGGCTAGACCGCTACTTCACAGTTTTTGAGAAGCGCTTCGGTGGTGGTGGTGGCTCCCGGGGACGGCGCACGCCTCACTTTCTTCTGGATGGCAGGGCTTCAGGCTCCACACCCTGACGTGTCAGGTCGACAATTCTGTCTCACCCCAGACTTTCCAGATACACTGTGCCCAGCTCAAACAGACAAAAACGACGCGCGGGTACGGTTGGGCCAGGGAGTGAACTGAAGCCACGAGCAACAACTTAAACCCCGCTGTCTGAGCCTTGAAAGCTGCGCTTTTAAAGCTTGTATCTTCTACACAATTCATAAACTGTAATGCAGTCCCGTCCTTTAAAAAGGAATAAGAACTAGAGACCTAGCACCTCAATAGGAGTTGGGACGGGATTAGAGAACAGACAAGATGCTAAAAAGGGCCAGGATGCTAGCCTGGGCTCTGAAATTCATAGTTGGGGAAAATAATGAAAATTGGGTTAATAAGTGGGTGGCTTTAAGCCTTTAATTCTTTTCTCAATTTTATATTGCTGTGCCTTGTATTTCTTTGTGTTTTTGCCACGTGTATCACTGAACAATAGCTTGTTTGATTTTGTGTATATTAGCCACCGATTCGCATCTTTTAGCATTGCTTTTCGGGTCACCTACCTAAAAATGGGTGATAATAATTCTTTGATTAACTGTTAATGTAATGTGCTGTTCTCTACGTGTTGCATTTGTAATTCGTGCTAGTGTATGTGGACATTTTCTCTGGAGGAGTTCGGGTTGGGGGTTGGTGTGTAGAAACAGACTGGACTTGGCCAGGGATTAGGGAAACAGGACAAGGAGAAAAAGCATGTAGGTTATAGGAGGATGAGTAGCGGGGAAGCCAGCGAACTGGAGCTGCTTGGGAGTTTAGGGGAAAGGAGAAAGTAAAAAACAAAAACAAAAAAAAAAAAAAAAAAAAAAACCCTAGTGTGTTAGCCTGGGCTCTGAGATGCCTATCAAGTACATGTGAATAGGGGCCTGGGGGGTTTGGAGGCTAGCATTGGCTTTAGTATACACCATTGGTACATGTCAATAGAGAGCTAGATGCCACATCTGCCAGAGGCATGGGAAATGGGGAAAAGGCTCTTCCTGGCAGTAACTATTTCACAAACTCCTGAGGAATGCTGAAAATGTCAGCAATTCTATAGTCCTGCCTGAGCGGAGCCAAGACTTTAATTTTGGACCAAGTTAGTGGGCCCATGGGGGTGTCCGAGGTTTTCCTAACTGTAGCAAACTATTGATACAGTCTAGGGGTTTGGGTCAGGTTAATTTTCTCCGCCAGTTTAAAGAATTAAAAAGCAGGAAAAATCTGGATCACAACAGGTAGCAGCAGACAGAAGGAACAGTTGAAGAAAATCTCTACTCCCTGATCAAAAAAAAAAAAAGTATGGGAGATCCTGCTGGCCACGGATCATGAGATTTGCTGAGACAGTCAAGCCCCTCTATACCAACACATGGAGGGCCCAGCCTTTGGAATGGACTGAGACTGAGCACAGGGCCTTCAAAGCCTTGAAAAAGGCCCTGGTGTCTGCCCCATTCTTGGCTCTCCCAGACGTTACTAAGCCATTCCACTTGTGTGTTGGAGGCCGGAGGCATTGTCTAAATGGTCCTCATACAAGCCCTGGGAGGCTGGAAAAGAATGTTGGCATATCTGCCCAAGAAACTTGACCTGGATGGAACTGGATGGTCAGCATTTATGAGGGCTAGTATTGTGACCACCTTGCTGGTAAAAGAAGCTGACAAATTAACTTTAGCACAAAAACTGTTTTGACAGCCCCACACTCTGTTGAGACCCTTTTGAGGGGAACACCAGAGAGATGGGTGTCTTAACACCTGGATGACCCAATACGAAGCCCTGCTTCTGGATCAACCCAGAATTTGACACCAGACCTGGACCCTTGCAGATGACGACTCCTCATGTTCCCTACATGACTTTCTTGAGGTGACTGACCTGATCCAGTCTGTCAGGCCTGAACTGATTGGCATGATATTGGCAACATCAGATGAGGTGTTGTTCACAGATTGGAGCAGTTTCATCCAAGATGGGATCAGGTATTCAAGGGCAGCAGGGTGATCCAAGATAGGACTGATTATCCGGGCACAATCTTTAAGCAGGGGAACCTCATCTTGATGAGCTGAACTTTAGCTTTGACTCACGCACTCTACCAGGAAAGGTAAGCAATCACCATACACACTGACAGCAGATATGCTTTCACTATGGCCCATATCCATGGAGCTGTATATAGGGAAAGAGGACTAAAAATCACAGAGAAGAAATCTTAGCTCTACTGGAAAAGATGTGGTTACCCAGGAGGGTGGCCACTGTCCATGGGAAAGGACAACAAAAACAGGATTCTCCAGAAGCCAGAAGCAACAGAGTAGCTGACTTGGCCACCCCAAGAAGTGGCCCTAAAGGATAGGGACATTCCAAGTCTTGATAGCTCTGCCTGAGTCCCGCTTACTGGACCACTGGAATAGGCTAAACAAGAACTGGCCAAAGAGCATAACCAAGGATGGCAGATGATGCAGAACAGAGTCTGTACACCAAGCCACCCACTTAGGGATTGCAAAAACTGCTGAACTCCTTCAGACCCAGGTATTATGTTCCAAATTTGGAAAGTCTGATTAAAGACAGCACTTTTGGATGTGCTACCATTGCTCAGGTAAACCCCAGATGGGGAAGAAAGATCCTACAAGAGACCCAGGCTTGAGGAAATGGGCCTGGGGAGCATTGGTGGTTGCACTCTACTGAAATGCAGCCTACTGGTTTGGGCTATAAATATTTGCTGCTGTTTTTAGATACCTTCTCAGGATGGGTAGAGGCCTACCCCACCCAAACAGAGACTGCTGCAGTAGTTACTAAAAACCTCTTCAGGAATAACTTCTAGATTTGACTGGCCTTAGCTTTGGGGTCTAACAATGGCCTAGCCTTCACAGCCAAAGTGTCTCAAAATTGTACAAAGGTATTAAATAGTAATTAGAAATTACATTGTGTGTACAGGTCACAGAGCTCATGTTAGGTAGAAAAGATGACCAGAAGTCTGTTGTAAATTTTAAAGGTATGGCCTAATAAATGTTTATTATTAGGCTATAATTATTACAGTGCTATTATCTAGCCCACTATCAATCAAATAAAGACACAGACCACAGACACCTGTTGTATTTTATAAAATAGCTCTTACCTGGGGCATTGCAGATACTAACCCTCTAACTTTATGTCCCAGCCCCAGTCTGAAGCTACCTCCCATCCATGGTCCCAAAACACATATTAATGTTCTCCATCCTCCAGCCATGCTGATCTGGCCATGTGTTCCTTTCCCATGCAAACCCACGGCACCAGTCTGTTCCTTCTCCTCCAATCCTGTCTCCTCCTCCTTATCTCCTCTTGATCCCTCAACCCTAGCCTGCAAACCCCAAACTTCACCTTGCTTTCTTTTGCCAAATCCCAAGCTTCAGCATTTTTTATTAATCAAACAGCTTTGTTAGATGGAACACAGTTTACACAACAAGGACAGGTATACGTGAGAATGTGCTCTTCTGAACAGGGACAGATCTTGGGGGCCAGTAATTAACATTAAAATATATAGTACTGGGCCAACCCCCAACAGAACTTTTAGGGAGACTTAACAAAATTGGTCCTGGAAAACTGACAAAAATGTGGGCTAACCTCTACTTCCTCTTTCCCTTGCACAGGTCCTAGTATGTTCCTTCACTGCCCATCCTCTCTAAACTCTCCAGGTAGAAACCATTCCCTGTGAAGAAAATCCTGCCATCCTCCCCCCCCCCCCCCCCCCCCCCGCTATGAATCTCCACCCACAGTTCTAGCCAGGACACTTGGTTTGGACAAAGAGGATCCCTGCCTGGACCTTGGAACCTGTCTAGAAGGGGCCCTACCACCCTAAATGATGTCAAAGTAGCAAGTGTCATCTCTTGAAAAAAGGGTCACTGAGGATGACAACAGGTGGACCATCACTTGGACCTCAAACCTTTTCATTTTTAAAACAAGAATGACCAGAATTTACTAACCCAGGATACCCAGGATAACTTGTCAATCTCAAGCCTGGATGTGGGAACTCCGAAAAACAAGAGATGGGAAACTCTTGTCTTTTGGGTAGACCTCTGCTCTCTTATGTCCCTTCCAGGGTAGAACAATGTGGGTCTAGAGACAAGGAGTCAGTAAATCAGGTTATGGAGAAGAATGGCTCAAAAAAGGCCTTTGGGGTTTAGTTTTTATGCCTGCTCTGTTAATGATAAGGTACATACATGATGTCCTCAAATCACCTGCCTTGCTTGTACTACACATTTGACTAAATATGCCCACTCCAACTCACTGGAAAATCACCACTCCATGTGTATGTTACCCTAGGCATATTCCTATAATGAAGAAGAGGAAAGAGCTCATATTGGCCTTGACACAATGTTAACAAAAGTCAAATGGGTCCCAGTTCTGCTTCTGATCCTAGAAGGGACAGGAATAGCCAGTACAACTTCCGTAAGGCACCCCAGCCTTGATTAGAGAACCAAAACTTTAAGGAACTAGGGTTCTAGATAGATTTAGACCTAGATCATTTGGGGAATTCTGTTTCCAGGCTGGAGAGCCAAGTTGATTCCCTTACAGAGGTAATTGTACAGAACTGAAGGAGGCTGGAACCCTTTTTATGAAACAGGACTTCGCATGGCCTTAGGAGAAGCTTGGTGTTTTTATGCCAACCAATCGGGTAATTAGAGAAAACCTTGCCATGGTCAGAGAAAATCTCAAAGGAAAAAAAAAAAAGAGAGAGAGAGAGCAAGACATAGATCAGATAATTGGTGTCTGTCTCTGTTTACATGGTCCCCATGGCTGACCACCTCACTGTCAACATTAGCCAGACTATTGATTCTTATTCTGACCAGGCTAACCATTGGGCCTTGCATCCTCAACACAGAGAATAAACTTATATAAGCTACTGGTCCTTAAAGCTAACTATGGCCCTGTAGAACACTAGTCAACCATTTGACTTGTGCCTATAAAACAATGGGGAATGTGACAGAACAAGACAGTGCAGAGTGTTCTCCATCTTGCATTCTTGCTGAGGCCATTTCAGGCTTATCGAAAATTTGATCTTGGTGGAGAATTACCAAACTCCTAGGAACCTGAGGTCAAGAGTCCCCTGCTAACTTAGCTTCTGTTAAACTGCCTGCCTGTGTGGAACCCCCCTGGCAAGCTGCCCAGCAAGGTGCCAGGACATGGTTTTTTGCTTTCAAAAACCCAGTGCTGTGAACACTCAGGCCTATACTTCAATCCTGAATACCTGAGTGTAGTCCTGGCTGGCTAGAAAGAGACTGTCAAGTGACTATAACTGTGTCTGAGTGGTCATTTCTGGTGGGCTCCTGATAACACACATACATAACTGAAACAAAGGTTTTTTGAAATACTAATAGAGAGCACTGAAAATTTGTTTTCTTCATTCTGATGAACATCATTTTTATCACTTTACTTTGTAGCATTGAGGATTGAAACTAGGGCCTCCCACATTCTAAGCAAGCACTCTACCACTGAGCTACATCCCCAGACCTTGTATTTTGAATTAGTGTCTCATAGGGTATCCAGGTAACTGGTGGTCCTGCTGTGTCAGCCTCCCAAACACCTGCAATTCCAAGTCTGTGTCACCAGTTCTGGATAATGTGTATTATTTTAAACACTTTAAGGCTGAATGTAGTGGTATGTGTGCACCACAGTACTTAGAAGGTATAAGCAGAAGGACCAGGAGTTCACGGTCAGCCTCAGCTACATGAAGAAGTCAAGGCTCTTCTGGACTACATGAGCCCCTGTTATGATTAAGGCTGATTGTAAATTCAGCAGAATATAGAATCAACAAGAGACAAGGGCATTCCTGTAGTAAAGGATTGTCTAGGTTAGCCTCTCAGCAGGTTTGTGAGGGGTTGTCTAGATTAGATTAATTGAGGGGGAACCTACCTTAGTGTGGCTAACGCTATTCTGTGGTCTAGTGTTCTGGATTGAATCGAAAAGGGAAAGTGAGCTGAGCGCTAGCGTTCACTGTTCTTCCTGACAGTGGAGATCACTGTCAATATGATTGTATTGACAATATGATCAGTATGATCAATATGATCAGCTTTACCAAACTCCGGCCACTGTGACTTCCCCACAGTGATAGACTGTGAGCCAAGTTAAACCTTTGATGGGCATTTGATTATAGCAACAAGACAAGTATCTAATACAAGCCCTATATCAAAAAAGAAAGAAAGAAAGAGAGAGAGAGAAAAGGAAAGGGAAGGAAAGGAAAGGAAAGGAAAGGAAAGGAAAGGAAAGGAAAGGAAAGGAAAGGAAAGGAAAGGAAAGGAAAGGAAAGGAAAAAGAAAAGAAAAAGAAAACAAGAAAAACCTTTTTTAGGGATGGCCATGGTAGTGCACACCCTTAACCCTAGCACCTGTGAGTTCAAGGCCAGTCTGGTCTACATAGTAAGTTCCAGAACAGCCAGGGCTATGTAACAGATCCTATCTTTAAAATACTACTACTACTACTAATAGTAATAATAATAATATGTGTTTAATGTATATTGCTTCCAACCCACTCTAATAATGGATCCCAACCATATTTTTCTATACTAAACTATTTGAAAGTATGAAACAGACATAGTGACCCTTCTGCCTACACAATAGGAGGTTTATATTATAGAAAAAAATAAACAATAGAGCTAAGAATGTAGCAAAGATTTGTTGCTGTTTTGAATAGATTGGGTAAGTAGGAATCACTGATCAAAGACTTGCAAGAGATGTAGATTCCCAGAGGAAAGGAAGCACTCCAGACAGAACAGGCAGTGCCAAAGTCCTAGGGCAAGCACTTGCCTGTTGGGAGACCAGCAAGGTTTGAAACCGTTGCCTGGAGCCAAGGGCACAGAGTTAAGGTCTAGGAAAGGGGCTTAAGTAGGTCATATTGTGTAAAGCCTACAGAGCATCATGAGAACTTGGACTTCTTTTGTGAGATGGGGAGTCATTCTCAGCAGAAGAGTAATGAGGTCTAATTTACATCTCAGATGAATCACTGGAACTGCTTGATTTGGAAGAGGACTTAGTAAATGCAAAAAAAGGCCAGTGGAGAGCTGTTGCATGAACTAAGAAGGCCACATACAAGTGGCTCCTCCCACTGGACAGTGGGAAGAATGGACAGATGTCAGATAAAATTCAGTAGTGCTAGCAGGGCTTTTCAAAGGATAGGATAAAATGATTGTAAGATTTCTGGCCTGAGCAATGAAAGATGAAGTTGCATCTGTAAGAGGTAGGAGCAGAAGTTTATCTGGAGCAGGTCTGGATGAATATAAGAGGAACTGTCCAGACAAATGAAATAAGAAATCTACACACTTGACCAACTGCAGATAAAGAACATTTTGGAAGCAGGAAGAACAGGTCTACAATGAACTTGTACACACTTTTGTTGTTGTTGTTGTTGTTGTTGTTGTTTTTCAAGACAGGGTTTCTCTGGGTAGTCCAGGCTGTCCTAGACTCGATTTGTAGACCAGGCTGGCCTCGAACTCAGAGATCCACCTGCCACTGCCTCCCTGAGCGCTGGGATTACAGGTATGTGCCACCGTGTTCACCTTGTACACACTTTTTATTGTTCCCTAAACAATACAGTATGACAACCATTTGCATAGCATTTATACTGGATTGAGTATGATATGTAATCAAGAAGTGGTTGAAACTGCCTGGAGCTCAGGGGTACATTGAGATAAAACCATTCTTGATACTAGATACACTTGAAAATCCTCAGATTTTGACATTGTGTTACAGGGAGGAGTCCTAAAACAAATGCCTTGTGAAACAGAGGAGTGGCTCCTAGAGGAAGTGGGAACAAGAAAAAGGTTGGTTTTAAAGACTGAAATCATACTGCATTTGGAGAAAATATCTTGCTTTGGGTAGGCGTGCCTAGCTGCTTTTACAAGTTGTAACTGATTTAAAGTCTTTGCTTTGGGTTTTTCAAAACATGGTAGCATGAATCTGAACTATAAGTTGTTCTGTTTTGTTTTTTAAGTAACTGTGAGACCAGAGAGAAGATTCAATGGTCAAAGGTGCTTGTTGCCAAGTCTAGTGACCTAAATTCAGTCCCACGTGGTGAAGGGAGAGAACCAATTCCCAGACTTTGTCCTCTTCTACATACGCCCTCGTATACACATATGTGTACACCATATGTAATAAAAAGAACTATTTATTGTATTCCTAAAAATGTATTCCAGGGAAACTTAGGAGGATTTTAGGATTTATAACACTAAATAAAAATATGTATATGTAGATTTTTTTTATGATTTTTATCTAGCCTGTTTCTACTATGTCATTTAACTTTGTTTTCCTGTAAACTTAATATATAAAATAATGACTAACCCAGGCAAGGTGGCACATGCTTGAAATCCCAGCACTTGGGAGGCGAAACTCAAGCAATGCTGTACAGAGCAGGCATGCTGGCTTTGCTGAGGCTAGCATCTGCCCTTGCCTAGCCACGTGTGTAGGAAAAATTTGGCGTGAAAATCTTAACCAAGCTCAGTTAATGAGCCATGCCTTCAAAGCATGCACAAGCAAAAAGGCACCAAGGTGATGATTCCTGGGAGAAATAAGGGGCACTGTGCGCCCCGGCATGGAGGGAAACTTTGTGCTGTGCTAAGAGCAGCCACAAACTGGTGAGGGACTCACAGGGGAGAAATCCATGCTGGACCCTGGGGTCTGGCTTAGGCTGAAGGGTGTGTTATCAGGACCTTTTTAGAGACCCCTGGGAGCCTCGGGAAGACACAAGGGGCCCAGGCCATGTGTCTCTACTCACCTAGAGCCTTCTGATCTGGGAAGGAGTTCAGCTAAGCGCCCATCCTTCCTCAGTACAGATCTACAAAGGCCACGGACATGGAATTCTCAGATGAAGAAACAGGTGAAAAGGAGCAAGCGGCTGGTGTGCAAGGATCCTGATACTCAGACAAGGGCTGAGTGTATTTCTAGTGTATTCCAAGCTGTCTTCTTTTTCTAAATGAAAGCAGGGCTATTTGCAGCAGTGACACTTCCCTATGAATTGAAAGGGTGACATAATTACAAGGGCTTGGGAATTAATGGTACTAAATGGGTTATTTGGGTTTCATGTTAAATCCTGGAATAGATGACCCAGGGTCAGGAAGATTGGCTTTCCAAGTGTCACCTCTGCCATCTGGTGGTCAAATAACAATACAACTACAACAACTGGCCATTGATACTGTCATCATGTAAACCAGGAATGACCTTGGGTCAGGTGAATGAATCGAGTGTGAAATCTGACTTGTAAGGCTGGAGATGGCAAAATAAAATGTTAAACACACAAACAAAGGTCAAATGTTTTCCACAATATTTCAGCTCAGGATGAGAACTGTAGAAGAACCCCTCCATTCATTTCTTCCACAAATATTTATTAAATGCTGTCTTCGTTGGTTTCCCAGGAAACAGACTTCAGGCAGAGATGTGTGTGAGGGAGGGTGTTTGGGGAAATATTCTTAAGGACAACCCTTGTAAGGGCTTGAGGGAAATAGAACTGTCTGGAAAGAGTTGAACTGGGATGAACTTGCAGCAGAGGTCTGGGCCAATCCAGCTATGAGCTGTGCAGTTGGCTGCGCAAGCAGACTGAGCCTTGACGTTTCTGTATCCAGGAGTCATTAGCTCAGCCATGAGCTGCAGACAACATGGCTGCACAAAGGGGAGCAGGTACCTTGATTCTAAGCGGGAAAGCTGCTCCACTGCATCCACTGTGGACCTCCACGCTCGCCAGAGGCCTAACCCTGACCAGAGCAGAGTGGGACCACATAATGTCTCTGCCTTCAAAGGCATCCAGAAGCACAGAGAAAAGAAAGAAATACCCAGTGTTTTAAAAATCAAAAACCAAAAAGCAACAACAGCCAGAAAATGTATTCCGTAAGACTTAGTGGCCAAGAAAAAAAAATTGCTTTTATTACAACAGAGAATGTTGAACATATGCGGGGTGAAACATGAGTTCCTCTCTGCTGATATAAACAGTGAAGAAAAGATCCTCCCAGAAGTAGTTCTAGAGATATTTAACTGGAGCTCTGGGAGTTGGCGTCTATGTTCATCTGTAATAGAGCCTGACTCCCTTCATTCCCCTTTGCCCTACCCAGGCAGAGCTAATGGGGCATTTCCTGTATCCTAGAGCCCCACGTGTCATGTGCTGTTAGAGAAGAGGGCTGCCTAGAGGCAGGTGTCATTCCTGGGGGCAGGCTGGCGCTGAGGAATTACCCGTTTCCCCCACATGTAGTGTTTGGTGCCACCAGGATAGCAGGCTCCTTGGATCTGCTTCAGTGGGTCCCAGGAGGTTTGTAGTTGTTCTGTTCCTACCCATTTGGCACTCCCTCGCCTGACTTGTGGCCGCAGACATTCCTTCATCTGCACCCCTCTGTTCTTCCTCTTCTCCCACTGATGTAAACTTTATTTCCTCTCAAGAAAAAGCAATCCAATTCTCTCCTATTGTTCTTAATATAACAGTGAGCTCTGTAATTTCAGATATCAGCTTTTAAATATTTGAAATGTACAAGAATATTTCTGCAAGACAATTTTCAGGAAAACCTTTTGGAACTTAAAAAAGAAACAAACAAACAACAACAAAATGCATTTCTTAGGGTTGGTTGTGGCCCATGCCTTTAATCCTGGCACTCAGGAAGCAGAGGCAAGTAGATCTCTATGAGTTCCAGGCCAGCCTGGTCTAAACAGCAAGCTATAGGTCACCAAGGAATGTAGTAAGACTCTCTCAAAAAATGTAAAAACTTAAAAAAAGGCACTTCTTCTCCCCTAGTTTATCTGTAGGCTTCATTCTGTAAGGTAGGAGAGACAGACTGCCCTGAGGTCTTGGCCTAGTGGAGGAACCTGATGCTATCCTAAACGTCCTGTCTTCAGAACATCCTGTCTAGATCTCCTGCCTGAGGACTTCTCTCTTTTTGCCTCTCCCTAGCCAGTGTCTCCTCCTGAAGTCTCTGTACTAACCTGGGCCATAAGCAAGAGAATTTCTGGAAGGCCTTCCCTTTCTACGCCCTTCTGGCAATGAATCATCAAGTTTACACAGCTCCACATTTGCCATTGCTGCCTAATTTGTGACACTGAAAATTCCCTCCCCCTCCCACCCCTGGTCCTCACAGCCTCAGTACTTTAGACATTTTTTTCTTTTCTTTTATTGAAAATATGTTTTTTCATACAATTTATTCTAATTACGTTTCCCCTTCCCCTACTCCTCCCAGCTCCTCCCCACCCTCCTCCCATCTGTATCCATGCCATTTCTGCCTCTCCTCACAAAACAAACAGGCATCTAAGGAATAATAATAAAAGAAATTTAAAACAAACAGATCAGAATATGACAAAACAACCAAACAAGAAAAAAGAGCCAGAGAAAAAGCATGAAGAGATGCATATCTATGCAGAAACACACAGGTTCATACACTCAGAAATCCCCAATTCCTGCTGGTGAGGGGCTGTCCTGTGCATTACAGGATTTTCTGCAGTATTTCTGGCCTCTACCTACCAGATGCCAACCAACAGTACTCACCAGTCATTCCTTCAATCGAGAGAGAGAGAGAGAGAGAGAGAGAGAGAGAGAGAGAGAATGTGTCAAACACCCACACAAATAAAGTACATAAATAAATATTTTTTTAATGACTCCACTGGGGCTGAGATGGCTCAGTTGATGAAGAACTTGCCACATACACTTGAGGGACTGACTTTGGATCCCAAGAAACCAGGTGTTTTTGTTTGTTAGTTTGTTTTTTCATTGTCCTGGAAGAGGCAGCAGCAAGAATATCCCACAGCCCAATTATTATCGCCAAATCCAAATTGGTGCTACTTTTAGCTCCACAGTCAGTGAGAAAGTATGCCTGAAAAATTAAGGTGGGCAGTGGTCAGAGAAGACACCTGACTTCAGCTTCTGGTTTCTGTTGACACAGGCACACTCACGCATGCACACGTGCACACACACACGCAAGCATATACATGCATATATTAAAACATCCATACACACACCTCCAGATCGTACTGTGCCAGGTCACATTGGAGCCGAAGGCAAGAGAAAACATTGTGTCCAGTATGCGATTACCAAAATGTCTTCTCATGTTTTGGGGGGAAAAAAGAGTTCTGGAATGTTCCATAGTAAAAAGAAAAGACTGACTTCACTCTATCGCTGGGCCTTTGGGGGGCGGGTCCTCCTGAACGTGGGGGCGTCTGTGGATTATATGAGTTACCTCATCCGTTCAATTACCTTTATCGACCTCGTAAGTCTGCCTGCTGGGGAGTACCAAAGCCTCATAGGCCTTGGCAACCTCAAGGCTGACAACAACAGCCCTCAATGCACAAGAGCCTGGGCTCCTGAAAAACCAAAATGTTGATATTTTGTTCATCTCAGGAAAGCTCCATTCATTTCTTATTTTAAAAAATACTCAATTAAACCATGGCTTATTTTGATTATTGAGGGTTTTGTTACCCTTTACAACTTTTCGCCTGAGGGGAGGCCTTCACTCACCTTACCCTAACCTGAGTCACATTGTCAGCTTCCGCACTGGTTCCAAGCTGTGGGCCTTGAACTTTGGCCTGTATCAGAAACTTCTGGAGGACTCGTCAAAACTGACTGCTGAGCCTACTCAGGAGGTGTGGGAAGGCAGGGCCTGGAAGCTTTGTTTGTTTGTTTGTTTGTTTGTTTGTTTGTTTTGCTGTGGCGCAGGAGATGAAGCCCGTGGTCTTGTGCACACAAGGAAATTGCCAGACCACTGAGCTCCATCCCAGCCGGTGAGTGTTTCTGACAAGTGTGTCCAGTAATGCCAGCGCTGCTGGCTCGGGCTCACTGACAACTCTGCTGTAGAATCATCCCCACGATGTGCCAGTACAAGCAGTTTTGAATAATGCATGAAGCTTCTTTGCTTAAAACTCTTTAATGGAACCAGGCTTGATAGCTCAGGCCTTAATTCCCAATACTGAGGAGGCAGGCTGAGTTAAAGGTCGGCCCGGGCTACAGAGTGATTTCCAGGACTGCCAGAGTTACATAGAGAAATCCTGTCTTGAAAAAACAAAAGCAAAAACCAAACAAGCCCCAGAGCATCTTTAATGGATCCCATGGCAATGGTGTGTAGGTTCTCCTTTCTGCTTCGGCTGCCTTCCCAGACTCCCCTTTGATGAACATGTAACACAGAAACTTGGAGCTGCCTGATTTCTCTAGAGTTTTGAGACCCAGATAGGAGTCTTTCTTTTAAAACTTTTTATTTATATATATTAATTTTCTACAAGAATGGCGTTCAGTATGACATTTTTACACATGTTTGAAATGCATTTATTTTTATTTTATGTGCATGATTCCCCACACACACACAGGTATGTGTTCTGTTCTTCCAGAAGACTCAGGTTCAATTCCTAATACCCACCTTGTAGCTCACAACCTTCTATCTGTAACTCCAGTTACAGGTGATCAATACACACATACACACAGGCATAAAATACATAAATACATAAATCTTTTTTAAACATTGAAAAGATGCAGGTAAAATTTAAAAATAATTGAGGCAGAGTCTCATTGTGTTGTTGCCCAGGCTCACGTCTAACTTCTGGGCTCATGTAAAAATCTTGCCGTAGCCCCCACAGTAGCTCCGTGGGCCTTCACTGAACCCCACCCCCAGCCCTACTATCGTTCTTCCACAATTTCTGTTATGTTGAAATGTTTCAATAAATCAGTTAAGTTTGTTACTTTAAAAAAATCAACTGAAGAAACACTTTCACTATGAAAGGAGAACACCACACTTCAAAGCATGGAGCTACAATATGAAGTCGTTTAAAATTGGTTTGGATGGTTGGCTCCTGACATCCTGGAAAAGGAAAGGAAAACTGAAAGTCAGAGGGCAGAGAGATCTGTGGTCTGTCGTGGAAAATATTAGACACCCTACAGGATAAATAAGCCCCAAATTCTGGAACAAAAATATTGCCCATCAAATGTAAAGGAAGCCAGGTGGCAGCCGCTTTGGAGCCCAATCTCCCTGGAAGAAATGTATTCTTAGCATATTTCCGTATACTAATTTCTGTCACACGTAGCTTGTATGCGTTCCTGTACTTTAAACAGATTCTTAGGGAAAGGGAGACAGTTCAGTGGGCAAAATTATTTGCTACATAGCATGGGATCCAAGTTCAAACCGTCGCACCAGAAAAAATAAAAATAAATAAATAAATAAAGATGGGTGTGGCTACACGCGCACAGATCGCTCCAGCACTGTTGGGAGGACAAGGCAGGGACGGGAGGGTCCCTGGGGCTTCCAGGCTGCCAGCCCAGCTCCAATTCCAGTGAAATACCCTGTCTTAAGGGAGCAAGAAAGAGAGGGATGGAACAGGATCCCTCTGGGCTCTGCACATGCATAGGCTTGTCACCCCTCCCCCCACACACGCTTATCCACCACATACATATTCCACACATAGATGTACACTCACCCACACCCTCCACATACACATACACACACAAACATATTTTAAATAAAGTAAAATATGCTCGTTAAAATTTTTGATGTATTTTATTTTATATATGAGTTTTGATTGTGTGTATGTATGGACATGCCTGGTACCCACAGAGGTCAGAAGAAGGCATAAGATTCCCCCGGAACTGATGTTATGAATGATTATGAGCCACCATGTAGGTCCTGGAAACCAGCCCCATGTTCTCAGCAAGAGCCACAAGTGATCTGTATCACTGAGCCATCTCTCCAGTCCCTACACTTTCTTGGTAGAGACTTGAACACAACCTACTCAGTTAAGATCATGACTGAATGCTTATGTTTATAGGGAAAAAAAAAAGACTGTGGTGGATACAGAGACCATGCATCAAGGAAAGACTCATCATCCTGGCCTCCCTGGATGATGTGACCAGATTTCTCCAGCTATCACTCCCATCAGGGGCTCTCTAAAATGTTGCCATGACCAACACACATCCTTCCTGAGAAACCTACATCCAACTGCTGACTCTAGGTAAAAGTCTGGCTCCTTCTGGTCACTATGGGGCAACACTGACTGGGATCCAGTAAGTTTTAAGATTCCCTGAATTGACAGGCACAGTGGTACATGCCTTTAATCCCAGCATTCAGGAGGCAGAGGCAGGCAGATCTCTGAGTTCCAGCCATCTTGGTCTACAGAATGAGTTCCAGGACAGCCAGGTCTACACAGAGAAACCCTGTCATAAAGAGCAAAAACAAACAAAGTCTCCGTGAGTCATTGGCTGAAGCTTTAAGGAGCACAGAACACAGTTTTCTTGCTGATCTTATGTCCTCTATGAGTATGATACACTGCCAGCCCATATCAGCTCTGAGCCCACAGAAGTAGCCAGAGACACAGTAGCAAGTTTATGGCAAGAGGCTTAACTGCAGTTCTTTCCTACTGTACTTACAGAGGAGGTGGGAATACAGAAAGATATCAATAACTACGCTTACCTCTAGAACTACGCCCATACCTACATTTGTTTTACTTTGCAGATGAAGAGTGCTATTGCTCTTTTCAATTTTAAGATAGGATCTCACCATGGAGCCCTGGCTGGCCTGGAACTTGATGTGTAGACCAGGTAGGCCTTGAACTCAGAGAGATCCACCTGCCTCTGCCTCCCAAGTGCAGTATTAAAGGCGTATGTCACTCTCTTACCCCGTTTATCTTTCTTGGTATAGGAAAAATGCTGGCATCTTCTAGTCGTCTCCAGGCAATACAATCACTTAAATGCAGTGTGGATATAACAGTCTTGATTGACAGCTTAAGGAGATTTAGATTCACCTAGTGAACAAACCTCTCAGTGTGTCTGTGAATGATCTTGAATTGAGGCAATACTACCTCATGGGCTGGGGTTCTAGACTGAAAATAGAGAACGTGAGTGGGGCACCAGTATTTGTCCTTCTTCCCGAACGTGGATGTGACATGGCCAGAGCCCCTTGAATCCTGCTACCGCAGCTAGAGACACCCCTCTTCCATTCGTTCTCCTCCACCAAGGACTGTACCCCCAACCATAAGCCAAAATAAATTCTTTCTTCCTTGAGTTACATTTGTCAGGTATTTTGTCCCATCAATGTCAACATTAACTGAACTATGTAGTGTTCATCATTCATCCATTCATCCAACATGGAGTGAGAGTCTATTTGGGGTCTTGTCATCTAAGGAAACAAAGCAGGTAAGAGATGCTTCTGTTTCCTAATGAATTTCATCCACCATTGAAGGACAGCAGTGCAATTGAGACAATAATTAGAAAGCACACGTCTATCTTTTTTGTTGTTCTCATTGATCTATTTGTTTCTTTGCTTGTTTTTGATTTGTGAGGACAGTATCTCAAGTAGCTCAAAATGGCCTCAAACTTGCTATGTATGGAGGCGGTCCTTGAACTTGGGTTCCTGCTGCCTCTATCTCCCAAGTGCTAAGATCCCAGGTGTGCATTATTGTGTCCTAGTTTTGAACATGTGTATTTCAAATGTATGAGAAAGCATCAAAGCTGTACGGTTGACATCACTAATTATGTCTGTTTTGCTGTTACAGAGAGAAAGAGGCTACAGTGGAGGAACAGCAAAGAAAGTGATTCTCCTGGCTTTTGATGGTTCAGAGCAGCCATCCTTCACAGGGTTTTCAGAATACTGAGGTGAGTAAGTGACTGGCAGGCTTAGCCCCTGCCATTCCCAGCAGAAGGAACAACAACTTGCACAGAGACCAAACCAGATGCAAATCAGCAGATCTGGGGAGACTTGAGCCTTGGGTCTGACGACAACATCTTAATGCTGAGACTTTCCATAGGTCATTCTCTGAGTGAAATACTCTCAACTCACTCTTTCTTTCTTTCTTTCTTTCTTTCTTTCTTTCTTTCTTTCTTTCTTTCTTTCTTTCTTTCTTTAGACCAGATTAACTACTGGTCTTCATGTCTCTGTTTAGATATTTCAGGAAATTTTCATTCCCAAAAGTCTGAGCTTGATGAGCCTGACGGGTTAGGGGATATTCCATAATCTAGTACTTTCTCTGACTATCATACCATGTTTTAATTGCTAATTTACTTGACCATGTTTTTGCCTGACTCAGTCATAACCTCCTTAAAGGCAGGGCTTAGTCACTGCTAGTCACCAGCTGTCAACACAGTTCATAAAGAAAACAGGGGCCTAGGGCTTTAATTCAAAGGTAGATATTTGCCTAGCATGTGTGAGGTCCTGGACTACATCCCCAGCACTGGCAGAGAGAAACTATTACTGAACAGAAGAGGTATGGTTTGTGGAAGAAATAGATGAGTATTTCTAAATGCAGTTTGGAGAACAGACTTTTGGAATTGTGCTTACCCAGTAGTATTGCGTGCTCTCCATTTCTAGGGACCAAGAATAACCAGAGGAATGGAACATAAAATCTGATGAAGGTTAGGTTTGCAGCTTGCTCGGCAGAATATTTGCCCAGTATGTGAGAAGCTCTGGGTTTTGGCCCAGAGACCACATCAACTAGCTATGATGGCACACACCTTTAATTTTAACAGACTTCGGAGATAGAGGTAGGAGGCTCAGAAGCTCAAGGCCGTCCTCTATTACACATGGTAAGTTTGACACCAGCCCGGGATACATGACTCTCTCTCTCTCTTACACACAGACACACACAATTTACATTCTGTAAGAGAAAGAGTGATGATAGACAAATTCCTAAAATAAAAGGGGAAGAAGGAGGATACATTTCTTAATCATACAGGGAAATCAGGAAAACTCAGAATGTTATATTCAAAAGAAATGACAGACACAGTTGTAATTACTAGACAAAGAAGATATTGTCTAGACAAATAAGATAACATTATGAACAATGCTTTTAAAAAATTGTCCCACCATGGATTGGAGATATGGCTCAGCAGTTAAGAGCACTATCTGATCTTCCAAATGATCAGAATTCAGTCCCCAGTACCCACATGGCAGCTCACAACTTTTGTTGTTGTTTTTGATTTTTGTTTTTTGAGACAGTGTTGGTATAATGTTTTCGTGGAATGTAGACAATTTACCCTTGTTCATTCAAATACTGATTTCTCTCCTCCACTATCTGGTTTCAATCAGGACATTACATTGTGATGTTTATTCTAAGCATCACCTGTCTCAAGTTTGTGTAAGCATGTCACCGTTTGTTCTCTGTAATTTCAATAAAAGAACCAGCCAGTGCTGAGCAGTGGAAAGAATAGGGTGGGACATACTGGTCTGGAGGGGAGGTGAAGGAAGCGAGTGGGAGGCATCTGAGAGGGAGAGCAGGGTTTGGCAGGAGAGGATTTGGAACCGGACCTAAGATATGACTAAAAGTAAGTATAACTTGGGAAATCTGAATGGGAGAAAACTATGCAGGCTTGGAGGTTTAAGATGGAGTAATCATTGCCCAGCATTGTGCTCTAAGTTTACTAAATACATCCGAGTCTCTGTGTGGTGATTTGGGTATATGGCTGGTTTAGGAATAACCACTGTTTAACTAAAAGATAAATCAATAATAAATATTATTAATCAATAACAAGACAGGGTTTCGCTTTGTTATCTTGGCTGTCCTGGACTTGTTTTGTAGACCAGGTTGGCCTCGAATTCACAGAGATCCTCCTGCTTCTGCCTCCCCAAGTGTTGGGATTACAGGCATGCACCAACATACCTGCTGCTCACAACTTCTTGTAACTCCAGCTTCAGGGGTTTCTGTCAGTTGCCCTCTCTGGCTTCCTCAGGCAATGCATGTACATGGTGCGCACACACATACACACATACACACACACACACACACACACACACACACAGGCGCACACACACACAAATAATTAAATAAATAAACATTCTTTAAAAAGATAGCTCCCCAATGTGGGTCAACATTGGGTCAGTCACTTCCATATCATTGTGGTTAAATGCCTGTGGTTAAAACAACTGAGGGAAAGGAAGTTTTATTTGTGCTCATGGTTTCATGGATTTTAGTCCATCGTGCCTACCTTCGTTGTCTCTGGGCTCGTGACAAGGCACACCCGTTAAGGCAGCAGGAGTATGTGGAGGAGCTTCTTTACCATAGAAGAGTGGGGAGAGCTCATCTCTTCCACATAAATCCCCTCTCCCAAGCCACGAAGGAACTGGTACAATATGTCTGATTCTCTAGAAGTGGGAGCTAATGTTGCTTTTTAACAACATTCTCCAGCCTGTGCATTTTGTTTCAATAAAGAAAAATAAACAAACACACCACACGTATGTTACTGCCACTAGTGTTTTTTTGAGACATCCTATAAACAAAAAGGGATGTGAGTCTGGAGCCCTAGGAAAGGGGCTGGGTGTAGCTCAGTGGGGAGCACTCACCTGGAATGCATGAGGCCCTGTGGTTGAGCTTCAGCACTGAAATAACAGATTAAGAAAAGGTATTTTAGTAGACAGTTAATATGCCAGACTTTTATACTTATAAATGTTTATTAATATTTTAAGCTTGAAAAGTACACAATCATTGGGGCTGGAGATAGCTCAACAGCTAAGAGCACTGGCTACTCTTCTAGAGGGCCCCAAGCTTGATTCCCAGCATCCCATAGCAGCCCACAACTAGCTGTAACTCCAGCTCTAAGGGATGTGATGCCTTCTTCTGGCCTCCTTGGGCACCAGGCATGTGAAATTTCATGGGCATACCTGTGGGTAAGATACTCACAAAATGAGAAAATATTTTAAAAGTGTACAACCATGGAATCATATTTTTAGTAACACATTTTACTTAAGTACAAATTCCCAAAGAAGAAAAAACTCTCATCTTCATTGTCCATCCCATTTTTATATTCTAAGTTTGGGAAACAAAAGAACCCTTTTACATGTTTTGAATGTGTTAACCTCTGGAGAATTTCAGACAAATCTAATTACTTTCCTTTTCTCCCTCTATTGTGTTCCTCTCTGCTCCATTTTCCTTTTTATCTCTTGGTTCTCTGGGCTATTGTGTGAGTGCTGGGCCTTGTGCTGGCTGAGCAGACACCCCACCTTTGAGCTCACCCCTAGCCCTTAGTTGTCATATTTAACAAAGGGAATCAACTTTCTTTTGCTCCAGACACAAAAGAAAATTTGGGGAATTGAAGATCAAAATCTGTTCAGCTACTTTTCTCCACAATGCTTATTATATATAATTCCAACAAATTGGAGGAGGTAGAAATATCCAATATTACAGCTATGAATAGCTAGGCAAAGATTCTAAATGCATTTACATATTTAAGGAGTCTTGGAGATTTAAGTAACAGAAGTAACTTAAATGCACAGTTAATATCAGTGTTTATATTTCCTTTTTGTGAACTGTCTTTGCATCCAAGCATTTTATAATTGCTTAATCATTCCTCTAAACATTACAATTTTGCAAGACATAAATCCTTATGATTTGTGACATTGTACAGAGTAAGTGAAGTTGGACCATTTATAAGCAGATGTCCTGTATCATTTTGTTTAGCTGAAGACAGTTTTAGATACATTATAATGGACTTAAAGAACATTTTTAGAAACAATGTGGATTTATTGAACTCATAAAATCAATGTAAAAAGTTTGAATCATAAGATATTTGACCCTAACCTTGAACAAACTAAAGGACTATGCTCACATTACTTTTATATAACAGAGTAATTTTTAAAGATGTTCAATCAAGACAGAAAAAAATCTTCTTTTATGTTAGAATAAAGGCTCCGCTTCCCTCTTATCTCTAGCTCTTAGACGGGCTATTATGCAAATATACTTTTTAGTGTCAACAAGAAGAAACACAGCTTAATAACTGTTTTCTTTCTTTCAGATACTTTTGATTGCTTATCTGGCCTATATTCCTAGAGGGAGCCTGTAACTAAATACTTCTTAAAAAGCAATTAATCTTCAAAGTTTCCCGAGAGAAGGAAAACAAGAAGTAAAAGAAAAGAAAAAAATGTAAACTATTCAGGTTCAAAACATACAAAATTGTTTTTGAAAAAGGCTAATTATTTTCCCTTTGCAAGAAAGGGGAAGAGTTTTAGAAATACAAAAACAAATACTCCACATACACACACAAAAGACTTGCGGTTGGTTCCGACATCATTAGCGTCCTTGGCAATTTTATCAAGCCATACAATTATAATGTCAGTTCTTGTTAATCTCCAAGTACAAAAATGGAGCAGGGCTTGTTTCTGAGGTTAAACAAAAGTTTTCACTCTTTTAGACAAGCTAAGACAACAATGCTCTCACGAGAGCTTCTTCATTCTTTTGTTCCAATCCACTTCCTGAATGAACAACCTTGTTCATGTCAAAATTTCCCTAAATTGTTAACAGCGTTTTAAATTCTCCCTGGTAAAATTGTGCCATTTGAAAAACTAAGGTTATATGTTATCAGACATAGCAAAGATAACAATGAAGGAGGCATGTGTTAGCCTGGAATGGGCACAGCTGTATGAGACAAATGAGACCCAAATGGCCTGTGAAGTACTTTTCTTCATGTCTTGGGAGTCTGGCCTGAGACCAGCTGTTGCTGATCCAAAGATGGATAAAATCTTCTAGTTCAGTGCAGCTGGAGCGAAGCAGGGCTGTTCTCAGGAAAACAAAGACAAAGCCTGAGGACAAACCCTTATAAGGGCTTTCAGAGTGACCCATGGAGACATTGATTCAAACTCCAAAGACAGATTTTGCTAAACTAGTGTCATTCTCTCCCTACAGAATCTTGCTCTTATAAACAAATACTTAACATGCTGGTTGGTCAGGAACAGGTGTGAGAGCTAGAAAACAGTTTCATCAAATTTGTTAGCTTTTTGTTGCCATGGACTTTGAAAACAGCTATGAAATAACATGTTCTCTCAAAGAGAGAGAGAAAAAAAAAGAATCTGAGGAACCACATTCCCGTGAGGACAAAATAAGCTGAACCCTCATGGGAGTCAGTGAAACTGACCAGAGTTCAACTCAGCATCTGCATATGGAGACACAAAAGGCTCAGGTGTGTGAACTGTTAGCAATTCCGGGGTCCTCATCCAAAGCTGCAAAGATTCAAATGGACTTTGTGAAACTTCTATTATTTTTACAATTGCATTTATTCTCTCCCCTGTAGCTGTGTCTGTCTGTCTGTCTCTCCCCCTCTCTCTCTTGTGTATGTGTGTGTGTTTGATAAGCTCCAAATCTTTAAATGTGAATATGTAACCTGGAAGGACTAAGGAAACCAGGAAAAGAAAGCAGGAGGTGGGGAAAGAGTGTTGGGGACAAATTAAATAATGACGATGAAGAGGAGGTGCACAACAGATTTTATATGAAAGAGGTTTATTAGATGGAGATGAAGACAGAGAGAGAAGGGAGAGCAGGATATGATGGGGGGAGGGAGGGGGCACCCCAACAGAGAAAGGGAAGAGGGCAAGAGAGGCTGAGAGAGAGCAAGAGAGGGCAAGAGAGCAAGAGAGGGACAATGTGGCTAATTGGTCCCACCAAGCCTTCCAGGTGTGGCTACCTGGTCAGTGACACATGATGACATCATAGGTTGCTAGGCAGCCCAGAAGCAGGTGCCTAAATACTTACAAAGAGGAACAGTGGAGAGGGGCACAGCAGGGTCCAAGTAATTTGAATGTTGAAACAGGGAAAATGTGGGGTGCGGGGGGGGCTGGGGGGAGACTTAATTAGGGAAGGAAATTAATGTGAAGAGTATAAAATAACAGTAAGAATGACTGAAAAGGGAATCAAATTATTATCTACTTGCCTAAAATTGCATGTAATGCATTTAAGTCAGTGTATGCATATATAGTTTAAATGAAATTGGCCCATCTGTGTTGAAAAATGCTCTCCCAAGATCTATACACTATCTAAGAAATCCCCAAAACAAGCCATCAGAAACCACCTTTTGCATTGTTGGTTAGAGTTGTCCGAGAGAGTCCCCAAATACAGACTATTGCTGTTGTTTTTGGTTGCCTCCCAGAGGCGGAAGGTAAATCCCGATTGCTGAAGACACCATGCACTTTGGACACAGGACCCAAAGGGTATGAACTAGATTTGTCCTGAAAGTCTTCTCCCTGAGGACTAGCTTTCATGGTTCCGAAAGGCAACAAGCAAGCTTCCATGAGTGGGAAGCAACCAATAGGCCCCTACCCGGCAAGGACACCAATGAATTAAAAAATGGCAAGCATGGTGCAATGTTCCTAAGGGTCAATGGTGGCATGCATACCCTGGCAGTAACCAGCAGTGCTCTAGTTGGACTTAAGGCCTCTTCAGTAAGAGAGAAATCATGCCTGGATACAGCCAACTACCAGGATCTAGTGGTGTCATGGGTCTTAAGGGAGAGCCTAGTACTGTCACTTTATTATAGCAGAACAATCCTAAATACACTCTAAATAATTACCTTTACACCCATAAATAAGTACCCCATCAAAGAAGCATCTCCCTGCAACATGGGTCATTACAGAAAACCGGAGTGACCATTGGTGCCCAGGCCCAACTGATACATTTACAACATAACTTCTGCACCTAACGCTCCGGGATCGTAGCAGATGACAGGGCAGAAAGAGTGCAAAAGCCAGAGAACAGGGTGTGCGCTATGAGATTTGACCACTACAAGTGTCAGAGAAGCTGGGCACATGGAGTCTAATTAACACGGCTTCTTAAATAAGACCTGAACAGGGTAACACCAATAGACATGCTAACGGGAGAAGGAGAAATTTCACTGGACCTCAACACAGACAAAGAACTACAGACAACCAAGAAATTTTGGGAGCAGAAGAAATTGTTTTCCCCAGGGAAGAGCCCCCAGATTTGTTATTCAGTCCCAAGGGGTCAACAGCCTGATATCTTATGCATTCAAGTAACTTTGTAATGACTGAGCACGTTGTATTTGTGTGCTTAAGAACTATGTGTGTGTGTGTGTGTGTGTGTGTGTGTGTGTGTGTGTGTGTGTGTAAAATAAGAAAATAGAACCCATGAATTTGAGAAAGAGCAAGGAGGGTACAAGGGAATGGTTGGAGAGAAAAAAAGAAAAGGGTAAAAACAATGTGATTATATTTTAATTTTTGAAATGTATTTTTGTTTGTTTGGTTGGTTGGTAGGTTGTTGGAGATAGAGTCTCTCTGTATAGTTCCAGGACTGACGGAGTGAGTCCTGGAACTCACCTGGCTAAAGGTATGTATTTTAAGAAAGTAAAGCTGGGCAGTGGTGGCACATCCCTTAAATCCCAGCACTTGGTGGGCAGAGGCAGGTAGCTCTCTATGAGTTACCCGGAACAGGGTGAGTTCCAGGAAAAATGAGTTCCAGGAAAAGTGAGTTTCAGGAAAAATCCCAAATAAACAAACAAATAAAGTAATCTCTTTCCACAAAAAGAGAAGTAAAGGTAGTTAGGCACCATACTACGGACCTGGAATGCCAGCCGGCAGGGAGGTTGAGGCAGGAGTTTAATATCAGTCTGGACAACATATTATGAAAAATACAAGACAAAAAAAGCAAAGACAATTCTATGATTAGATATGGTAGGAATGCCTACCAGAAAGGACGGATGACTAGATGAATCAAAGTCGGGACGAAAAGACAGCCGTCAATCCTGTAGCCACGAAGGGGACGGTCTGGGGCATTTCTTGTGGTTTGTATTGTGATCTTCATTTTGTTTGTGTTCGTCAAAATTGTGAAATAATGTTTTCATTTGTTTTGCTGTGCTGGTTTTGTTTTTATTTTATCCAAGTAACATAGTGATCTTGCCTGGTGTTGCTGTTCTGTAAGACTGTTGCTGTCCAATAGTCCACTCTACCTGTGATACCTCATACTCTCTCCTTACTCCCCTGACTGAACTGTAGGACTAGACTAATTCAGAGATCTGCTTAAAATGTTTTTTTTTTTAAATTTATACACATAAACCATGTATTTTTATCATACACACAGGGGTGTATGATACGTGCCACAGGGGTCACGTGTCAGGTATCCAGCAGATCAGACATTTACATTACTCTTCATAACAGTAGCCAAATTACAGTTACGAAGTAACAAGGGAATACTTCTATTGTCAGGGTCACCACAACACGAGGAGCTGCATTAAGGGGTTGCAGCGCCAGCAAGGCTGAGAATAACTGCTGTACACTGTCGCTTCTCCTTTCAGTCCTTCCCGGGCTGCTTCAGCATAGTCCCCTTCGTGCCTCCTCCTCCTCCTCCTTCCAATAACCCAACTAGTGCTTTCAATATGTAGATACAAGTTTTGACAGTCACTGGAGTGTGATCAAGTTGCCAGGAACTACCCCCCCCCCCCCAAGGAAATGTTTCTCAGGAGCTCTGAAACCAGCATCTCCTCATCTAAGGAGCAGAGCCTCCCGGGTCCCTCTCCCATTCATGGTATTCTGGCTGGCTTGATCTTGTGTGTGTCTTGAGCAAGTAACCATGGCTTCTGTGAGTTCGTGAGTGTAACGGCCATATTATGTACAGAAGACGGCATTTCACAGCACCTCCTTCCCCAACCTCTGTCTCTTACATTTTTTTCTACCTCCTGCATTAACCTCTGCCCAGCTGCTTCCCTGACCAAGCTTAAGAGCAGCACTGTCTATGTGATTAAACAAAAATGTTTCGAAGGCAGTGTGGCTGCATGGCCATTTAGCAAAACAACAGTTAAGTTCCTTTTCGGTCACCTGCTGTGAACTCCCCCCATCACTCTCAGATTTTGAGAGCTGTCTTTCGCTTTCTTAATTGAGGATGCTCATGCCAGAAGATGCTGTTCCTGCAACTAAGGAAGAACTGAGGGCAGCCCTGCATTCTAACCATGTAGCTGGGGGTTAAATAGATAAAGTCATGCTCGAAGTCATCCCTGGGAGTTTGTACTAGCTTTGGCTATAGGAGGCTTTGTCTCAAACAGAAAAGAGCTGGGTAGGTGTGGGGGAGGAGGTTGTTTTGGTTTTGCCTGCATTGGTAGCACACACTTATACTCCTCACACCTGTCCTGTGGAGGAGGAGGAGGAGGAGGATTTAGAGTTTAAAATAAAATGTTTTCCTCTAACAGGTGTGTCTAGCCTTTTGACACTGCAATATAATGTTTTTGTCTACATGGTTCATGCCCGAGTGCTGCACAATTGAATCAGGAAAGGCTGTAAAAAAAAAAAAAAAATCCTACACTATTTTAAGTAAGTTTATGATGTTGTGCTGTGTCTTGTTCGTGTTTACCATGGTGTGAACTGTGGCCTGTTGGCTGCAGGATGGACAAGGCTGTCAGAGTTCCAAATGCAGTTAGCTGTAGAGCCAAGATGAGGGATCTTCCCTTTAAAGGTTTTCTTTTCAGTAGCATTGATGTAAAAGGCAAATAGAAGCTTCTTAGCATAATAACCTCACTGTAGAGTAACAACAGAAATGTTAATAGATTAGTGTAGAGCCCTGTGCTAGACAGTTAATAAGCCATTAAAAATGTTTCCAAATAATCTTTCAAGACAAAGAAAAATGCCTGCAGTAATGTGTGGAAGAAAGACAAAAATGTGAATTTAGCCCAATCTATTAAGAAAAAAGATGATCTATATGTAGAGAAAAAGACTTGAAGATCAGAGAGATGGTTCAATCGGTAAAGGGCTTGCCATACCCTCAGGAGGACCTGGGTTCTGATCCCGGGGGTGGGGGATGTGTGGCTGTAGATGCCTTAATCTAGAAGGCGGAGGCGGCAGCACGTCTAGTGCTTGTTAGCCAGCCAGTTTAGTCAAACTGGTACCCTCCAGGGATACTGCCTCAAAAAATAAGGTAGAGAGAGACTGGAGAAGACACTGGGGGTTGGTCTCCACACATGGGGTGTACACACACATGAACATGTCAAACACACACACACACACAGTATTTACAAATGAGGGATTTAAGGTAATTTTAGTTTTCTTCTTTGTTTTTTATAATTTTTTACATGTCCTAATGAAAACACATTTACGTTGTTTTGATAAACAGGAAATAAAATGTTAACAAAATGTCAATGGTCACTTTAAAAAGTTTTTGGGCCAATTTAGTATATAAGAGTCTTAGCACTGAGGTTCCAAATGTGAGGTGACCCTATGAATATGGATAAGTAAAGGAGAAGACATTAAAAACAAAGATGCAAATTATTACTTTTTCACTTCAATTGCTATTTCACAATGTGCTTGCCAAGTCATCCCAGGTTACTTCACAGAGAAGGCAGCCTCTGTGTTTAAGCAGTGACTCTCCTGCATTCCTCCAGGCATGCATTTTCCTCTCTTCATCTGCCTCTGCCTCCAGGAATTTTCCATTGTGAATTTGCTACTTTTCAAATAGTGTTTCCTGCAAGAGTTTATCAAGCCTCCAACTTCTACAGGCACACTAGTATCATACTTCAACCTGATTGGTGGGACCACATTCTTTTTTTATTGAACCTGCCAAGTTACTAAGCGCCTCCATGGTATATTCCACAGGCACTAGTGCAGAAGAAATATTAGCAGACATTCCCAGCTGTGTTGTGGTGGATCTTGCTCAACACCCCAGTGTTAGCTGTTAGTTTTGAGATTCTCCAAGCTACATCTCAGAACCCAGGGCTACTAGGATGGTTTAATCTCTTTTACAGACACTACTACAACTATCACAGGCTCATTCACACTCGTTGTAAAGGAATTTTAATTTAGAACGTGGCTGTTCTGCCAAGAGATCACATCCAAAGACCTTCTAGGTCTGTGTGATTCAACTAGAATAGAAACATGCCTTTTATCCAGGAGACAGAGGCAAGCAGATCTGATTTGAAGGCCAGCTTGTTATAGAGCAAATTTCTGGTAAAGCTTAGGTTTCTGAGTGGTGGTACACGCCTTTAATCCCAAATAATGAAGGTAACATTAATTTACAGAAGGATGTACCCATGTTTGAAAGTGATGTTTATTTAAGTGGCAGAAAAGGTGATGAATCAGAGAAAGATTTGACAGAATAGGACACACCCAACTCTCACGAGAAAAGAGAGGAAAGGGAAGCTACTTAAGGGGCAATTCAGAGAGAGAGGAGGAGTTTTACTGGGACATTAATAGAGACACAGGTTGCAGAGAGAGAACTCAGGTGAAGACTGAATGAGCAGAGAATGAGAAGGAACCAGGAGATTAGAAAACATTGTTGGAGTTAGAGGCCAAGCAGAGCAACTCAGAGGCTGAGAGAAAAGCCAGACTGAATAAGTTAGCTGGGCGAGGAGTTTAAGCCAGAGCAGCTGAGTTGAACCAGCGGGCTATGAGCTCAGAAAGAATAAGAAAGGGTGAGCTTATTCAGCAGTAATTCTCAGAGGCTAGAAATGTTCTAGACCTAGGTTAGATTGTACAGAGACTAGAAGCTTCCAGGACTAGGCCTAGGTTAGCAGATAGAGGGCATAAGCCTTGAAGATGTGAATCAGGCAAATAAAAGTCCCTTTTACACACATGCCCACGGGTGAATGCCCGCTGAGGCTGCCCCAATACTGTCATAATGAGGTCCTTTTGATTGACTAACCCTTGTTCCAGTTCAGCTCCCATCTCCTCACTTGTTAACATTTCCCTGGGCTTCTTAAAGACCATGTTTATTCTACAGTTACTGCACAGCTCATGGTTATATTACTTCTTAATAATTTATTTAACTTTTATTTTTGTGTGCATTAGTGTGAAGATTTCAGGTCCATTGGGATTGGCATTGCAGATAATTGTGAGCTGCCATGTGGGTTCTGGGAATTGAACCTTGGTCCTTTAAAAGAGCAGAGAGTACTCTTAGCAACTGAGCCATCTCTCCAGCCCAGATAATATTCATATAATATGTCCCTTTCTGTTAGTCTTTGGGGATACAGTGGTCAATTTTGCTGTGTTTTTTGTTCTTTTTCTTCTGGCTTAAGCTATCATGTTATGCAACACAAAACAAAAGGGAAGACTTTCAGTTGTCAGCTAGGATAAAAGTTCCTGCACTAGAATGGCTGCCTCTGCCAACTAGGTACTGACCCTAAATGTTCATCATCGTTCGCATTAAATACTTAAAAATATTATAGCGTGTGTGTGTGTGTGTGTGTGTGTGTGTGTGTGTGTAACATCTCTGTATGTAACAGACTTCTATAGAGGTTGAAGGAGGACAACTTTGGGGAACTGATTCTCTCCATTTGCCTTTATGTATGTTCCAGGGAGCAAGCTCAGACCACCAGGATTGTGCTACGAAAACCGGTACAGTGCCTTTATCTGCTGAGCCACCTTGCCAGTCCCACATTTGACGCTTCTGTACCACTGGGGCACTATTTTCTTCTGTAGCTTTTATGTGCAGTATCTTAAAACAAACAAACACAAAACAACAAAACACCTTTCTGAGCGCTGAGCAAACCACTGCTCAGCATGTCTCCATGTGATAAATGGTTCTTCTCTATGCACTTTCCCGGAAATTGTTGATGCTCAGTCTGCCCTTACTCTTCTCTCTATCCTCTGTACTGGCTTGTTCTCTCTTCGAGGTCTTACGAATGCCCACTAAACCCTCATGAGCGCTGAAAGTTCTGAGCATAGCCTGTCATCACCCTGGTCGCTGCCCACAGACACAATGATAACAGTGATACAGCTCACCTCACGGGGCGAGGTCAGAGAGAGTCTTGTCTCTATGAAACCCAAAGGACTGAGGAAGTCATCATGCCCCAGGCCCTGGGGTACACTGCTATACTTTGGGTATGGTTTGTCCTTTAGAGTTGGTGAGCTAGAGGCTTGGTACCCTGTGAGCTGGTGTTGGTACGGTGAGATCTCTAAGGGATGGGGCCTGATGGATGGAAAGGTAAGTAGGTCATGGCGGCCCTCCCATCATGAGTGCACGGTCTCAGAAGAGGGCCAGGTTTGTTACCTGTTCAATAGTTCCCTTGATGGTGTTTTTGGTGTTGTTTTTTTCAAGAGTCTGACATTTCCCTGGTCTATCTAACTTTTTCCTCACTTCCACACTCCCACCACATCTTGACACAGCTGGCAGTAATCAAATCTCTCTTCTTTAGTAGCATCAGAAACATTTACATTATGCACAGTCAGATTTTTTGTCACCAAAGTCCAAAATGGAGTAAGACGGTCACCAAGAAAACTGTCTTCCTTGACCACCCCACTGGGAGAACCTTGTTGGTTGCCCCTCCCCTTGCTTGCAGAGTCTTCTTTTATTTTAAGACAGTTCACAACACACAATATTCTGGGCTCTGAGACAAAGGGTTTGAGGCAGCTGCTTGTTCCTGCTTCGTGGCAGGGAGAAGCACATGTGTGTCCAGAGCCAAACTTCACTGAGGCTGGCAAGTGCCGCCCGGGTGAGCACTCCCAGAAGCACCTCAGGTTTCTTTGCTTTTGATCTTGATTGCAATTTTGGTTATTACACTTTTAGAAACCTTTCACTGTTGCCAATTTTTCTCAACCTCCACATTTGGTTACATGGACCCCATGTGGGGTTGTAGCCCACGGTTGAAGAGGCAGTGGTATAGCTGTAATGTAGTTAGGACATTTCTATACAATGTGCATCCCAAGGGCTTGTTGGTTCCCACCCCAGACCATTGAACCTCATCTACATTTTAACCTAGATGCTGTTACAGTGTGAGAAGCCCTTTCTTCACCGCCTCTTATGAGACCGGCTCCCTCTCCTTCCAGCCTCCTCTTGTTATCTTCCTTCTCTTACTGTGTTCTTGATTCCATTCAGTTCCCCTGATACATTAGTCTCTTCCTCACCACAAAGCCTGGTACCTGCTGCTCTCCCTGCCCACAATGATGTTCCTATCATCCCCTTGATTGTTCCTGGTTAATTTTCTCAGATCTCATCTCAAAAATCACTTAGAAAAGGGCTCTTGACTTCTGAGCATGGAACATGTACTTATTACTCAGCCGCACAGTACCATGGGCATTTCCTTCACTGCACCTGATGGTGCAGGGGTTTGGTGAATGCTCATCTTTCTTCCTAGAATGAAACTCCATGAAGACAGAGGATCCGGACTGACTGTCTTGCTAACCTTTGTATTCCTCATAACAACACTTGGAATATCTCAAGTAGCCAATAAAACGCTTCCCTTGCCATCTTTGTCCATCATTCAATAAATATTCATGGTGCATCTGCTATGTGCCAGGCACTGTGACTCGTGCTGGGCATACACTAAGATGAGACCCAGTGTTTCTGCTCTTCTGTCCTTTATAGTGTAACAGAGGAAGTGGGTAGTCACACGGCCACAGAAAACAGAATATAATGACTGGGGCAAAGAAATGAATACGATAGGGCTGACTGAGGATTTTCTGCCTTCTGCTTAATATAGAATACCAAACGTAAAAGTCAAGTTTTTCTTACAGTAGTGTTTGGTGGTGGTGGTGGTGCGTGTGGTGTGGTGTGTTATGCATGTGTGCCTGTGGGTGCAATGTGAAAATGCACACATGTGTGCTTGGGGGCCAGATGGCAACATCAGGTATCTTCCTTGCTTTCTGCCTTATCTTTTGAGACAGGTTCAGTGAACCTGGAGCTCACTGACTCAGCTGGGTGGCCACTGAGCGGCAGGAATGTGCCTCAGTGTCCCCAGAGCTTGGGTTATAGATAAGCACCACCCTGCCCAGCTTGGGCATGCCTGCTAGGGACCCACATCTGTGGCAGGCACTTTACTACTAAGCCTTCTGTCCCCCTAAAAATACCTTTGAGTTGTAACTCATAGAACTCACAACTCACCCATTTAAATGATACATGTTCATGGTTTTTAGTGCAGTCTGAGATGTGTAGTTATCACACTTTCCAAAATACTTTCATTACCTCCCCCATCCAAAACCCTCCATTCTGCTAGAGCAGTGACTCTCAACCTTCCTCAGGCTGAGACTTTTAATACAGCTCCTCATGTTGGGATGACCCCCTCCACCATTAAATCATTTTGCTGCTACTTCATAAACTGTAATTTAGCTACTGGTATGAATCGCAGTGTAAATATCTGTACTTTCCAGTGATCTCAGGTGACTCCTGTGAAGGTCATCCAACCCCCAGAGGGGTTGAGACCACAGGTTGAGATCCTTCTCAGCCCAGGGTCACACTAACCCACTCCCCATCTCTGTGGATCCTCCCATTCTGAGCACCCCGTACTGATGGCATTACACAATACTGCATAGTTCGTGATGGGCTCTTGTCATTTAGTGTATTTTCAAAGGCTTATTCAACAAGTAGCTTGGTTTCTTTCCCCCATCACTCTGTCTCTTCAGTCTCCTGTAGCCCAGGCTGGTCTCAGATTCACTATGTAAGCTGTTAATGATCTTGATCCCTCTCAATCAAGCTCCCAAGTGCTGAGATTAGTTTTTTTTTTTTTTTTGTTTTGTTTTGTTTTTTTAGTGTTGAATAATATTCCATTATATCTGGTGGGGTTCAGGGTTTGTTTGTTTCTGTTCTGTTTTACACAGCCAGAAACAGGATGCTATTGTACTTTTTTTTCCTCTGTCATAGCCAAACAAATTCAGCTTGTCATGTTTCTAGAAAAAGGTGACTGAGCCTTACAAGGATAGCAGTCATGTTTAGAGAGCTGCTTCTTATAAGTGAATTTATTCTCTCAGCTCACTCAGTCTATTTAGTATTTCTGACTCACAAACGGAAGTGATTCTATTTTGGCATCCTCTGTCTTTCTCTTGCTGGTCTCTACTGACTTGCTGTGTTAAATTATGCAAGTTGCTTTAACTGTTTATTTAACTCCCGCGTGCTCTGTAAAATAAGCTCAGTCCAGCCTGCTTGTTGGCCAAGGCTGTTTGGAGACAATTTTTCATATGATATGCATCATCAGCTCCCACAGAAGGCAGAAGGAATTTGTTGTGTGGGGGTTGTCTGGGATCCAGTCCAAAGTTAGTGCTCATCTGGAAGAAATATGGAGCCTGACGGTCTTACTTGTTTTCACTTATTGCTTTCTCTCTGAGGAACTTTGCAAATCTTTATCATTTTAGTGATTGTTTTTTTTTTTTTTTTTTCTATATAAGGCTGGCTTTCCTTTTGTAAAAAGATGGAAGTGGGAAAAGCCTTCTGACCCTTTCTATTAGTTAACTGCATATCAAAGAGAGTAATTTGTCTGACCTAGTTTTGTGACCTGGGGAAGGATCACCTCTGACATCCAGAATCCGTCCCTCCCCTCCAGGCCTCTCCTCTCCTTCCCTCCCCTCCTCTCCCTTTTGCTTCTCTCCCAACACTGGCCTCTCCAGGCCCCAGCTTGGGATGTCCAATCCAACCAGATTTATCACTCATGTGTTCATGCAACATGCTTTGTGTGATATTCTGAGGAGCAGGCAAAAAAGATCTATCTTCGCTTTCAAATGCTCTCTGGCTGATGTTTGCGACCGTGGAAGGTCAGGAAAATGTGTGCATGCCAAGAGCGGCAAAAAGCTGGACATTCTGAGGGCAAAAACAGGAGCAGAGGCTTCCGCTAAGTGGGTCGGCAGGAGTCTTCAGAAGGAGGCTGGGCTGGGCTGAGGGAATAGACAGAACATTAAAAGGCCAGGCAGGAAACAGCATGTCAACCTTCCCAGCTGGGTTCCTCAGGCTTGGGACGTGGACCACAGTCACCGGAGGTGTGAAGAGCAGCTGTGAAAACTAAACTTGCACAAGCAGGAGGGAGGCTTTGCAGGCTGCACGAGGAATCTGTTCTTGGCTATTTAAGCATCAGGAAGACAAGACAGGCCTTTGGCAAACTGCACGCTTTACCCTAGTCCCAGGTAGAAAGATGAAGGGTTGGCAAGCAGAGAGAGTTCAGGCCTAGAGACTATGCAAGAGAATGGTACACAGGTCCTGTCAAGGCAAAGGGAACGGAAAAGAGGTGACTAAACTCTACAACAGACCATGAAGTCTAGGTGTGGGAAGGCAGTTGGGAACACCTCTTGGCACCGGGAGGAGCCAAAGTTATAAACACCTCCTCCCGTGACGCCCGGTGGTCGGCAGCGGCCTCCGATTAGCTACTTCTGCCGCCAATCCCGGAGAAGGCGGCACTGTCCCGGCCGCTCAGGGCTCCGTGAGCCGCCGACGCGGGCTGAGAGCCGGGGAAGCCGGCGGAGCCGGGTGGCAGGCGAGGCCGGCACTTCGGGCGCCGCCGCGGAGGTAGGCAGGTGGGCAGATCGTGGGGTCCAGCGGCCACGGGGACCCTGCCGTCGGGAACCGAGCCCCCAGGGACCCTCACCCCGGAGTCCACGCCGTCCCGGGTCGCCGGCGAGGAAGGGGGCGGCGGGGCGGGGGGAGCGGGACGGGGGCGCAGCGCAGGATGCCGCGCGCCCGGCTCGGCCTGGGTCCTGAGGCGTCCGCAGGAGCTGGCCGGGGGCGTCACTACGTACCCTGGGCTCCTGTGACGTTTTGTTAGAAAAGCGGGGTCCGGGCTGGCGGCATCGCTGGGAGTCATCGGGCGGGCGCTCTGCGGGGCAGCCCCGCGTCCCCGCACGCCGTGGGTTCCATCCGCGATGCTGCAGTTCGGCCTGCGCGTCTGGAGAGCCGTGCAGTGAAGGGACCCCGGGACCGAAGTTCTCCAGCTTTTCATTTTTAACTCTCCGCTTGCCCGACTGCCCAAAGCCACAGCGCCCTAAGGTGACACACCCCGAGATGAAGCTGCCCCCCCCCCCCCCGAAGTTGAGGCTTTTTTGCCCCCTGAGAAGTTGAGACGTTTGGCGTTGCAAAAACTCTCCTCTTGCCGGGCTACCTGCAGGTCCCTGGCTTCTTTGTAAAAGTTCCAGTCTTTGCAAGCCTGCACCTCAGGGCTGTGTGTGTGTCCCGGAGCAGTGTGGAGGGAAGCAAGGAGCAGGCTGTTCTGGGAGTGCCGCCGAAGGGCAGGCGTGGCCCAAGTGGGTCTAGGAGGTGGTAAGGTTCTTTAAACAAGGCATGTTTCAGTCCAGTTAAGAAAGGCATCTTTTCTGCACTAGGGGCAAAAAAAAAAAAAGGACAACTCACAACCCAAAATGTTCCTAGAAAAAATGAAGAGTTTAGGGGCTTATCCAGATTTCATCACCATGAGCATAGGTAATATCCGTCCTTCCTTCCTCCCTCCTTCTTTCTTCTTTTTAAACCTCCCCCACCCCCTTTTTAGGATTTGGAAAAGAAACAGGAAGTCAGAGATTCAGAGATTCAGAGAAAAGAGTGTTCACTGCACAACTGTAAACAGTTTATTTTGTGTCAGTAAATATTGCCAAAGTCACTGGAGGTCTTTGGGAAACCTCAGTTTTTTCCTGACCACCCCCTGCAGAGACGGCAGATCTCCTTAGAGTGCAAAACTTAAAAGGACAATTTTAGAAATGGGTTGCAGCCCCCAAAGCCGTACAGTTCTGCCGCCGCGGACGAAGGAGCTGTTCCGAATTTGCATTCTTAACCACTGAAGCTGGTGCTTTCCTGTGTTACAGTTGTCTTCTACCTACTTACAGAACTGACGAGTGGCACAGAGAAATCACAGGTCTAGGCCTTGGACCATCACCAAACCAAACTGAAGTTTTGAATTTCTTTTATTATGGCTTAGTTATTGGGGGCCAAAGATGTCAAAGGCATGTGTGATAATCTTAGGTAGGAGATGCTTACTACACTCCTCATAGTTGCAGTTAGCAGTTACTTCTCTATTATTTGAATCAGTGGTGAGATTCCTGTCAGGGTTAACAACTCATAGTGAACGATTAAGTCTGAAAATGTGGCCCTAGTATGTGCCCACCCTTTCCTCTATTTGTGCATGTATTTTCTAATTGAGATGCAATTCACAAGCCAGAAAGTTGACACTTTCAAAGTGTTTAGCTTAGCTTAGGGGCTTTGGATATATTTGCAAACTTGTGCAGTCATCAATGTCTAGTGCCAGAGAATTTTCTTCATCCCTCTAAGAAACTCTAGGCCAGTGCTTCTCAACCTGTGGGCTGCAACCCCTTAAGGACCCTTTCACAGGGGTCACCTAAGACCATCGGAAAACACAGGTGTTTAGATTATGACTCATCACGGTATCAAAACTGTGGTTATGAAGTAGCAATGAAAATAATTTTATGGTTGGGGTCACCACAACATGAAGAACTGTATAAAAAGGGTCACAGCTCTAGGAAGGCTGAGAACCACTGCCATAGGCATATTTGTATTCTGTTTCGATAGCCAGCTCCTCATTGCCTTGGCAACCATTGACCTGTTTTCTGTCTGTTTGGACTTGTCTGTTCTGCACATTTAATTCAATGTGTGACCTGGAGTTATGGACCACAGGATAACTTTAAACATCCGAGAAACTGTTTGACTATTTTCACAGCAGTTATGACAGCTTTGCAGCATCAGTGATGTGCAAGAGTTCTAATTTCTGCACAGTCTCATCAATCCTTGTTAGTCCATGTTCTTTTCCATTTCATTATATTGAGCCAGTTTGGGGTGAAGTGGAATGTCATCATGATTTTGATTTTTCACTTACTCTTTGACTCTCCTCTTGTGGTTAATGATGCTGGAACTTTTTGTGTGTTTTTAGCCCATTTATAGATTTCCTTTGAAGAAGTGTCTGTTCTAATTGTGTGTGTGTGTGTGTGTATTTGTACTAGTTAGCTTTCTATTGCTGTGATAAATACTATGACCAAACACAACTTGGGGAAGAAAGGGTTTATTAGAGCTTTCAGTTTATAGTCCATTATGAAAATAAGTCAGGACAGGAACTCAAGCAGGGCAGGAACCTGGGAGCAGGAACTGAAGCGGAGACCATGCAAGAAGCTGCTTGCTGGCTTCCTCCTCATGCTGCTTTCTTAAACAATTCATGAACTGCCCAGAGATGGTACAGCTTCCTGTGTCAGCTCCCTGTCCCTTTGTTTTTTGTCAACCTGACACGAAAACACGTCACCATTAAGCCATAACCTTTCCTCTCTTGCCAACCACAAAAAAAAAAAAAAAAAAAAAAAAAAAAAAGCCCTACAGACTTGCCTACAGGCAGTCTGGATGGAGATGTGTTTCTCAGCTGAAGTTCCTCTTTGTAGGTAACTAGCTTGTGTCAACTTGACAAAACCCAAAAGCTGAAACTAGCCAAAACAATTGATGCCTTGTCAATTTGACACAAAACATATCACTATTAAACCATAACCTTTTCTCTCCTTTTGTCCCAAGATGTCATGTTAATATTAAAATGACAATAAAAAACATTCCAACTTTTGAAAGTCCCATAGTCTTTTTTTTTTAATTAACACTTAAAATTCCAAAGTCACTTTAAAATAGTTGAAGTCTCTCTCAAAAAAAAATTTTTTTTTCAAAGTTTTTTAAGTGTGGGTACTTGTAAAATAAAATTTAAAAAAAAACCATGTTATGTACTTTCTTAGTCTAAGACAGAAGAACTAGAGCACAGTCACATTCAATTCACACAGAATAGAGTCAGAGTCGGGGGTGTGGCACTCACTACAGGACTTCAGGAGCGCTGTGCCTCTGCTAGTCACAGCACACCGAGCATCAGCACACACAACAGTCTCTCGGGTGGAGGCCACTTCCACTCCATAGATGCTGCTGTTCCCAGGTGGCTGCCTCTTAGTACTGGCATCATCAATATTCTGACGCAGCTGGACTGCGACTTCACCAACAGCCTGGGCTCTGCAGGGACTTCGACCCTGCCATGTGGTGCCCAGCCTCGACTTGTCTCTGTGAACACTTCCATCTCGGGGCGGGGCTTCTACTGCAACTGAGCCTGCACCTTCAGCAGTGCCAGGGCTCAGCTGCTCTCCATGACCCCTTCAATGCCTTCAAAACCAGTACCATGTGGGTGACTCTATGTGTTACCAAGTTTGTCTGCCAGCATGAGATGCAGCCTTGGCCTTCTCTGGATCACAGCTTCTGTGTGCTCACCCTGAGGAAATAGTCCCAGAAATTTTTACCTCAGTGATGCTGGTCTCTTAATCACTGGTAATTTTTCAGTTCCAGTTAACCAGCATTGATTGTCCAAGTAAAGCAAAGGTTGTTCACTTCGATGGTTCTGGTCTCTTATCACAGCTGATTCTTCAGCTCCAGCTGTCCAGATTCTTAATCCAAAGTATTAAAGGACCCCAATAAAGTTGTTAAGGTACTCTCAAGCTTCCTTCTGGAACTTACGAGCCAGGCCTTTATTGTCTTTACCACTTTTAACATTCTTATCTTCCATGCTCCCAGGAACAGCTCACTGAGCTCTGAGCACTCAGTGGCTTTTCCAGCCCAAAGTTCCAAACTCCTTGCACAGTCCTCCTTAAAAAACAACATAGCCTGGGAGCAGATGCAGAGACCCACAGCCAAACATTAGGCCACAGTCCGGGAGCCCCACAGAAGAGGGGTCAGGAGGTTTGTAGGAGCCAGAGAGGTCAAGAACACCACGAGAACACAGCCCACAGAATCAACTAAGCACGTTTCATAGGGGCTCACAGAGACTGAAGCGACAATCAGGGAGACAATCAGGGTCTGTGCTAGGTCCTTTGCATATACATTATGTAGCGTGGTGTTCTTGTGGGACTCATAACAGTGGGAATGTGTGTGATAGGTCTGTTACTCTTTTGGCTTCTTTTGGGACCTTTTTCCTCCTACTGGGTCGCCTTGTACAGCCTTGATATGACACTATTTGTCTAGTCTTACTGTAAATTGTTATGCCATGTTT
>NW_026585644.1:47928494-48212366 GCF_907164565.1 Psammomys obesus
TATGACACTATTTGTCTAGTCTTACTGTAAATTGTTATGCCATGTTTGGTTGAGATCCCTGGAAGGCCTGCTCTTTTCTGAAGGGAAACGGAGGAGGAGGTACAGATCTGGGGAGGCAAGGGAAGGGATTGGGAGAAGTAGGGGAGGGAGGGGAAACCAGTTGGGATGTAATATATGGGAGAAGAATACAAATCAAACAAAAACATGGCAAAGTTGGTCATAGCAACAGTCCATGCCCTGGTAGCAGTTTCTGTCTTAGTTAGGGTTTCTGTGATAAAACACTGTGACCAAAAGCCACTTGAGCAAAGGGTTTGTTTCAGCTCACGATTCTCAGGTCATTCCGTCATGGAGGGAAGTCAGGGCAGAAAAGTAAGGCAGGACTGAAGCAGAGGCCATTGAAGAATTCTTTTTACTGGCTTGCTCTCCATGGCTTGCTCTACCTGGTTTCTTATACAGCTCAGGACCACCACCAGCCCAGGGGAAGCCCTGCCCCACTCCTGTGGCCTGGGTCCACCCACATCAATCATTAGTCCAGAAAATGCTCTATAGACTTGCCTATAGACAGTCTGATGGAGGCTTTTTTTTCACTTCAGGGTCAAATCTGGTTCTCATGTTTGCATGGCAAGCACTTTGCCAAGTAAGCCATCTCCCCAGCCCCAGTTTTGCCTACTCTTCAAATTAGATTGTTCTTTGTTTTGTTTTCAAGATAGGGTCTCACTATGTAGCTCTGGCTGGCTGTCTTGAAACTCACTATGTAGAACAGGCTGGCCTTGAACTTAAAGAGATCCACTTGCCTCTGCTTCCTTAGGGTTGAGATCGAAGGCGTGTGCCACCAAGCCTGGAAGGTTGTCCTTTTTTATTGATTGAGTCGTTTGAATCAGTTCCATATTCTAGATACATCTCTTACCAGATACCTGACTTTCAAATAGTTTTTACCCTTTACCCTTTCGTAGGCTATTTTTACAAGCTCTTCATAGTGTCCTTAGAGATGCATGATTATTACATTTTGATAAGGTTTCATTTATCTATTTTCTTATTTTTTTAGAGCTCTGGTTACACTTCAGCCTTTGATACATCTTATGCTAATTTGTACACCTGGAATGAGGAAGGGGACTACATTCACTCTTCTGCATGTGGATATCCAGTTGTACTGCATTATTTGTTGAAAATACTATCAGCTTCCATGTTGAACGGTCTTGGTACTCTTGTCAAAAACAAATTGATTGTAAACACGAGGTTGTATTTCTGGAGTAAACTTTATTCTGCTGATGTCTCTCTTCACTTAATCTGTCTTGGCACTGTAGCTTTGTAGCAAATTCTGAAGTTTGAAAATGTGACTCCTTAAGCTCTTCACGATCGTTTTGGCTATCCTTGGTCCCTAAAATTTCTAGGTGAATTTTAGGATCAACATGACAATTTCCGCCATTTACAAGTCTTGTCATCTGCATGGGTTGCAATTCATGACCATGCCATTTCTTCATTTATTTAGACGTGATATCTTTCCTTGATGATGTGTGGAATATTTTATTAATTTGGGTTTTTTCTTTGCTAGTGTATAGAACTTGATCTTTTCATAATTGATGTCATTCCCTGAAACCTTACTCAGTAGTTCTAATAGGTTTTTGTGCCTGTGTGTGTATGTTTTCTTAGAATTTTCTGTGTACACGATCAAATCCTCTGAACACTGTTTTACTTCCCTTTAAAATTTAGAAGCTTTTTTATTTTATTCTTGCCTTAGCTTCATCTCTAGTGTAAGGTAGAGTGGAAGTAGTGAGAACAGGCATCTTTGTCTTTTGTTGATTTCAAGGGGAAGTTTGCAGTCACTGATGAGTATCTATGTTGTCAGCTGCGGGCTTTTCGAAAAGGCCCTTACCAGGATGAAGAGTTTCCTTTTTATTGCTAGGATGTTGAATGATTTTCTTATAAAGAGATGTTGGATTTTGTCAAACTTTTTTCTGTGTTGTTGAAACGATCATGTATTTTTTTTTGTCCTTTAGTCTATTCGTATGATACACTGCCTTGATTTAGTTTCATTTGTTGAAAAATATTTATGTACTGTTTATGCTATTTTTAAAACTATAGGTTTGGTATGTAAGTTATTGTCAATGCACCTGTATACCTTGCACAGAGTTCAAATCTCAGCAAATCAAGGCAAACACCTTTTACACTGGGACGTAAACAAGTTATTCTAACGTTAGAGGAAAACTTACCCACCATGAAATAGATTTTATTGCTTGAGATAGAACAACATTTTTCTGCATAGCTTTTGAATGGGTTAGCAATTAATGTCTATTTTCTTAAAGCTTTTTATTTTTAAATATTTTATCTGTGTTTTCTTTCTCTATATTCCCTCTAAAGCAAAGGTTAAAGAAAGGTTAAGGCACAATGGAATGAAAAAGTTTGTGATACCCAGATGAAACATTAATAGTAAATGTTAATAAAATGTCTTTTACAAAGCTAAAATTTAAAACAAAACCAGAAATCAGTAGGGGTGGGATTCCATAAAAGTGAGAGAATTTTCTCCAACTCTTCAGTGATATTTCTGCAGTTTGTGGCCAGGATGTAGGAGTGTCTAAAATGTTTGCAATGGTTAGGACAGATTGTAACAAAAATTGCTGCCTTTGTAGAACAATTCTTTTGTATTCCTTTGTTTCTAAATTATGGAATGATAGTTTCAGTATTGTAGTGAAAGCTATCTTAAGCACAGACCATTTATTTTTATGTCTGCTTGGGCTGTCATGTAGTGCAAAGTTCTATTGGAAGCGGCATTGCTTCGTTTGTTCCTCACAGCTTGCCTGTGAAGCTTGTGATTGTCGGCATCCCTTTTTCTTTCAGCATGGGTAAACTGAGACAGAAAATTAAGCACTTCACTGTGGCTTCCAGCCTTGGCTTCTGGTCTGTCATATGGTTCTACAAACTGTAGCAAGTGCTGGTGTTATCTTAGAATTTAAAGCCTGTATGTGATGGCACTCAATTGTACATTGAGACATTTCTTGCAATATCTTCAGTGTTACAGTATGTGTTGTCTGACTGTTTTCTTTCTTTCTTTTTTAGAAGAAATATGGCGGATCCCTCTGAGCCAGAAAGACCTATAGATTGGAAAGAGCGCTGCATGGCTCTGGAGGCTCAGCTCATGAAATTCCGAGTTCAAGCAAGCAAGATCCGAGAGCTTCTAGCAGACAAAGTAAGTGTTTTCCCAGAGCTTTTGTTCCTCTCAGTGATTGGATCCCTGTTTCATATGCATTAAGTAATCTCATTACTCCTAGGGGGTAGAACAACCATTTTAGAAATAATGAATGTAGTTTAACTTTTTATGAAGTACTTGAAGCTACATTTGACATATTCTTTCACCAAATATGGGACCAAAAAACCCACATTGATTTGTGAGCACTGATGGAATATGAGAATATTGCATGTTTGGCGAATTCAGAGTTCATTCATTCCAGAGAGAAAGCTATAACTTGTTTGTCTTACTAAAGGAATTTAATAGCATTTTGATCTACTTTCTGTTGAAGAATATAATTTTAAGCCTGGTGTGGTGCCACAAGTCTGTAATCCCAGCCCTGAGGCAGGGGGACCACGAGCTTAAGGCCACCCTGAGCTACACAGCAAAATCCTGACTCAGTAAAACAAAACAAACAAAAAATAATTTAAAAGTAAGTATAGAAGAAAACTCTCTACTGATAGTAAAATGTGCTTATCATGTACTTGAAAGAATGCACCTGCTTGGGAATTTCTAATTACATGTTACAAAATTATCATTTGGGCTAGAATTGAGTTCAGTATATTCATATTCTATTAATAGTTAATAGTTTTATTTTTTTGTTACTGGAATTGCATATATATATATATATACATATACATATATATGTGTATAAATATGTCTCTGATTCCTAGGAACTTGGATCTAGACATTGTTGTCTGGTATAATATTGTGTTAATTTCCTTTCTAATGCTATGATGAATTCCATGACTAAAAGCAATTGGGGGAGAGAAGGGTTTATTTGGCTTATGAGTCTGGATCACAGTCCATCACTGAGGGAAGTCCGGGCAGGAATTCAAGTAGGAGCAGAGGCAGGAACCGTGGAAGAATGCTGCTTACTGGCTAGCCTTCAGGCTCATGTTCAGCTACTTTTCTTCCATGTCCAGGGCTACCTGCCCGAGGTGGCAGCGCCCACAGTTTGTTTAGGCCCTACACTGATCAACAAGCAAGAAAATGCCCCCACAGACATGCGCATAGGCCAATCTGATGGAGGCAATTCCTCACTTGAGATTCCCTCTTCTCAGACAGTTTGTGTCAGGTTGACAAAGCAGATCAGCCCACATGCCTATGTGCCACATGCCGTTAAGGGACATTTCAACAAGGCTTGTTCACATTTAAAGTGTGTGTGGATGTTTTGTCTGCACGCACATCTGTCTGTACACCAGGAGAGGTCATATGTTCTGAGGAGATTACAGTTGTAGATGGTTGTGAGTCACCGTGTGGGTGCTAGAAGTTGGACTCAGGACCCCTGAAAGACCAGCTAGTGCTCTTAACAGCTGAGCCATCTCTCCAGCCCTACAGCTGCTGTTTTAAACTCGAGTCCACCTTCTTTTGGGATAGATACTGGTACATGTGTCTCTTTTCATAGAAGTCTTAAATCTTTGTTTCCTGCCAGGCAGGAAAGTGTCCTAATAAAATCCACAGACACAACATTTTGTTTAAGCTTTCCTATATCTCATCTTGTAGGGGGAAAGACTAAAGTCACCGTACTCAGTCTGGTTCACAGATGACCCCGATGCTGGGGTCTGTGGAATGAGTCTTCAGTATTAATGTTGTTGTCTGCTTGTTAATTTTAGGGTAAAAATTATGGCTTGAAAAGATTCCAGTTTGAATATCTATAGCTAAGGGAAACAACTCAGAGATGATTATCATTCATAGTGTTGTTTTTCCCCTTTCAATATAAAAATAATTTCTCATGTTGCACTGTGCTTCATCTAGTGTTCTCTCCAACCCCAACCACCTGGACAATGACTGTAGTTAGCTTTATCAGCTAATCAGTTTCCTTGTGGTAGCTCTTCCCAGTCATTGTCTTTGCTTCTCAACAGCTGACACTGTTAACCAATGGACTAAATAGAAGTTCTGTTTATTTGGGGTCCAATTAGTTAACCTTATTTTTTAATTTGTATAGAAATCTTTGCCTTACGCCACTCACTGTGTGTGTGTGTGTGTGTGTGTGTATGTGTGTGCAGAGAAGCCAGAGAACAACCTCAGGCAGTAGTTCTCAACATGTGGGATACAACCCCTTTGGGGTTGCTAATCAGATATTTACATTACAGTTCGAAACAGTAGCAAAATTACCGTTATGAAGTAGCAATGAGATGATTTTATGGTTGGGGTCAGCACAACACGAGGAACTGTTTTAAAGGGAGGAAGCGTTAGGAAGGTTGAGGGCCACCCATCTGTCCACCTTGTCTTTTGAGACAGGGTCTCTTCACTGGGCCTCACTGACTAGTCAGGTGGGATGGCTGTCTAACCCCAGGGGTCTTCCGGGCTCCTCCTCCCCAGTGCTGGGATTACAGAGCACACCAACATACCTAGCTCTTTACATGGGTTTGTGGACCAAACTCAGGTCTTCTCGCTTGCACGCTAAGCACTTCACTGACTGAGGCCCCTCCCCAGCCCCTATTTGGAACTTTTAAAAGCCTCCACGGCAAGTTCCTTATGAAGACATTTTTTAAATATATGAAGGTATTGTTGTCTATGTAAGTACAATTGTAAGTTGTTCTTGGATCATTGATCTGTATGCTATTATATTTACTCTTTTTTTTCAGTGAATGAGTATTAAAAGGAGTGTTGGTTCAAAATCTCTGTGGTTTCTTCTTTTAAAAAAAAAAAGCCTAATTTGTAACTCTGGCTTAAGGCCTTTAGAAGATCTAAGAGATGGGATCGTCAGCTGTGTTTTACACATTGGAAAACCACTGCATGTGCCAATTACTCATGGTTTCCTAGTAAACACTCTTAACACTAAAGTGAGAGTAAAGATTTGCACTGATTTTTTTTTTTTTTGGTTATATTATTCCATTATGAAATATTTTTCTCAGGTTTAAAATTATTTTTGGTATCCACCCACATTTTAATGAAAATGCCTGTTAAATATTTTAGAGGTAAAATGTATTAAATTAATTTAACAACTTAAGTTATAAATTTTTTTTCTGTTTTATGAATTAGGAAACTAATGCTTAATATGGCCAGTATGTGTTCTAAGTAATTTATGTATTTAATCTTCCCAGTCATTTTATGAGGTAGGTACTAACCTTATCCACATTTGCACAAGGGGATAATTACACACAGGAAGATTATTTAGCTTGCCTGAGATCACACGGAAAAGAAAGTGATAAAGCCAACGTGTAAACCCAGATTTTCTGTCTTACAAGGCCTAAAGTGATCTGTCTGTCAACTCAGGTTGCTTCCTGATCTACCCGCCACCTCTTCTGTGCCACCACGACAGAGATGTCCGTCTCTGTGTGTGTCACTTGTATGTACGTGTGCAGTGAGAGCCGTTTATGTAACAGTGCATGGCTGTTGCTAAGTGCCAGATGGAGTCAAATGCTGCATCCCTCAGACTAGCGAGGTCCCACCTACACCTTTGACCTTGTGTTGGGACCAGTATGCTCAGAGCCTCTCCCCACATGGACACAGACCCGAGGCTGAAGATTCCTGAGAGAATACCAATTTGTTTCTTTAGATCTTTGCCAGAAATTGTAGCCAACTTTCTCCAGGGAGCAGTTCTGGCTCTCAGCTTTGTTTTACTGGCTGTGGCAGACAAGCCAGCAGTAAGTGCTGACTGTGGTTCCCAAGCTTTTACTATGGGTTTAAACTAGCTTTAACCCAGCAGGAACTCTATGGGGGTAATGGTCATTGTCTCTAATCTGTTACATTGTGACATTAGGGCTTGGAATAAACAATTGATGTGTTGTTTGCTACCTCGGAGCTAACAAGGGGCAGAGCTGACATCCAATCATTCACCTTTCAGATTTGGTGTGATACACCTAGTAAAGTATTTGGTGCCTGGAGATGACCCACTATTGCTTTCTCCCACCTTCCCCTTTCCTTCCCCTTCCTTTTCATGTTGAGGATTGAACCCAGCGCCTTGCAGTACTAGTGGAGAGCTCTGCCACCGAGCTAAACCCCTAGCCCCCTTTAATTTCTGTGAATAGGTTATGCTTGTTAAATGAAGGAAAACTTGACAGATCAATACCAAACATATTTCAGAGTTTTTTTTTTTTTTTAAAGGAAATGGTATGAGATAATGGCAGAGTACTTTTCTAATTAAGTATGGATTTCAGATAGATAACTGAATAAAATAGAATATGTGAGTTCTTTTGTGTGTATATGGGGGGGGGCGTTCAAGAGAGGGTTTCTCTGTGTAGCCCTGGCTGTCCTGAAACTCTCACACTGTAGATCAGGCTGTCCTGGAACTCAAGGATCTACCTGCCTCTGCCTTCCAAGTGCTGGGATTAAAGGCCTGTGCCACCATGCCTGGTGTGAGGTTTTGTTTTGTTTTGAGAAAGATTTTTTTGCACCTATTTTTAAAATCACAGTTTTCAAACAACTTAGAATATTGAAGCTTGAGAAGAAAAAAAGGCCATATTGAAGTCTTGGGCAAGTGCTTCTGTAAATGGGAGAGGTCTTTAGAGGAATTTAAGGAATGGTGTTGGAAATATCTTTAGTATGCCAAATATAAACTCTTCAAGAAAGCTGAGATGAAATCGTTTCTCTCCTTTACAAGTTAGTTTTCTGAGGCAGGGAAGGAAAAGAACCAGTTTCTCTTTGAGTTAAATTGAAATGTTGCTTTCTATGAATTAGTTCCTCAGTTAAAAGGGAAGAGAAAATTTGAAGCTTTTTTTCTCTCTTTCGACATCACCATGGTAACTGACTCCTGCTCTTACATGACGCAGCATCAGCACCCAGGACCTCCTGACACTGGCCTTCTTTTCATGAATGTGATTTTCCTGAGGCATTTCAGGACCTTGTCCTAGGATTTAAGAGTCACTGGACCTGAGGGCATAAGTTTTTTTCACACCACAATCCAGGACAGTACTGCTAGAAACCCTTTTAAATATGACATCCATTCCCTTACTCTTTTAGCTCAGCTAATGATGGACAGTGCTGACTAGAAATTCCACATATGACAGTGAATCCTTGTAGGCTACTTTAAATGCCACTTTTGGGGGTTGTTGGCCAAAGATACTGTAAGAAAAAATAAAGATGTTTAATGATAGAGTCTTTCATGGACTTTATAGGGAAAACCCCGAAAAGCCCCTGCTGAGGAATTGTGTCCGCATCATTGAGTGCAGAGGTCCTAAAGTATTCTGCCTGAATTAATCTGTGGGAAAATTTAATTTGTTCTCAGGGCCTATAGCAGAGAGGATCACTGAGTATTTGTGTGGTAGTGTTACCATCCAAGTTCAATGGTAAACTCTTGTCTGCTACTTGTTGCTAAGTTTACTTCAAAAGAGAATATCTTTTGAGTAATAAATCAAGCACAAGGCTTAGAATTTGATGCCAGTTTATAAAATGCCTAACCGTATTTTCATTAAAACCTTCTGTGGGGCAGTTATCATTCCATACTGGCTTAGTATATCTTGGGTGGACTTGGAGTAGTTATTACATGATAGTTTACACCGTGAAAATAAAACGATATGTGAATGTGTCCTGTGGGTTTTAAGTATTCTGCAAAGTTATTTCCCAGCTCAAATGATTATAAAAAAGAAATACTGAAAATGAAAATATTGCCTGCTGGTTAACAAGTGTGTTTGAACTGGCTTTAAAGTGCTGTAAGTTTTATTGAATATATATATATATATATATATATATATATATATATATATATATATATATTAATGCAATGTGAGATGTTATACTTCTGGTCCGTAATTTAAATTGTGCATAGTAGCAATTTTCTTTTGTGAAAGTTTAGTCTCAATTTTAAATGTCTTTGGAAATTCAGTCATTTCCTTTGTTCATTACAATTGTTCAGCAGATACCTTTAAAAAATATGTTTATTCACTTTACATCCTGATTGCAGCCCCCTTCTCTTCTCCCCTTCCTCTCTGCACACCCCCCAGTCTCTCCCCTCCTTCACCTCAGAGAAAGGGGAGGTCCCCCATGGGTACCAACCTGCCCTGGCACATTTTAAGTTGCTGCAGAACTAGACACATCCTCTCCCACTGAGGCCAGACAAGACAGCCCAGTTAGGGGAATGGGATCCAAAGGCAGGGATCAGAGTCAGGCTCCAGGTGTTGGCGGATCCACATGAAGACCAAGCTGTGCATCTGCTACATCTGTGCAGGGAGCTTAGGGACCAGCCCATGAATGCTCTTTGGTTGGTGGTTCAGTCTCTGTGAGCTCCCATGCACCCAAGTTAGTCGACTCTGTAGGTCTTCTTGTGGAGTCTTGACCCCTCTGGCTCCTCAACTGTTTCCCCAACTCTTCCATAGGACTCCCCGAGCTCTGTCTAATGTTTGGCTGTGGGTCTCGAAGACCATGTCTCAAAAGATGAGATGGAGAACAATTGAGGAAGACATCTGTTGACTTCTGGCTCTCTCTCTCTCTCTCTCTCTCTCTCTCTCTCTCTCACACACACACACAAAATTATACCAACAAGCCTGTATGCCACACATGCTTATTCCCCCTATTTCCACTATTCGTGATGACTGAAGGTCCCTTTATTAGTTACTTCTCATTGCTATGATAAATCACCACAACCAAAGGCAGCTCAAGGAGGAGTTTATTTGGCTTGTGCTCCCAGTGGTCTAGGAGCGTGGGCTACAAGCATGGCGGCGGGGACAGGAAGCTGAGAGCTCACATCTGGGACTGCAAACACAGAGAGAGGGAGCTGCAAGGAGGGGCGAGCTTTAAGCTTTCAGAGTCTGCCAGCAGTGGTGAACCTTCTTCAGCACGGCCACACCTCCTAAACCTCCCAAACAGCAGCACTAACCGAGGACCAAGTGTTCACACGTCTGAGACTATGAGGGATATTTCTTAAACCAACACAGTTCACCAGTAAAGGGTTCCTTAGGCTCAGAGAATAATGCAAGACAGAAATAAATGCTAACACTTTCCAGTTACGCTCTTTATGGTTTTATGTCGGGGCTGGTTTTCCTATGGTTCTGGATTACTCTACATAGTGTGGGTCATTTATGTGCGGCTGTGGTTCAGTGAAGAGAGCACCACGGAGTTGGAATATAAAGCCCGAATGCCAATACCATTGCTGGCTGGGAGCAATTCTGCACAGAGCAAACTCATTTTGAACACAATTGCCTGTATTTTAGTGGGAATATTTTCTGCTTCACACAGTAACCTCGAAATCGTGTATTTGAAAGTTCTTGGTTCTTAAACATTATTATTCTGAAAAGTTCCCTTAATTATCTTCGTTTCCTCTGAGATTATTCTCCTCCCTCTGTGGTTTCTTCTTTTCTCACGTGTTGGCTGATCTTTGGTGGTCTGTTTACATTTAAGACATCTGTGAACTTGCTGGGCAGCTGTGTATACATGGCTATTGCTGCTCCACTATCAACTTTGTTTTCTGGTAAGGATACTGCTGTGAGCTCATAAATGTGACAGATGTTGGATGAATACAACAAACAATTTATTCAACTCTGTAAGGGAAGAAAGTTTTAGTTTTTCACAGGAAATAAATGCTTAGTTGATGGGAGTTTGGCACATGGGAGTAAGTGAGATATCTAAACAGCTATACATCTTCCATCAATACCTCCTATTTCTCAGCCCAATGCATATTTCCCTCCAGTCTTTGCAGGGTTCTAAGGAGCTGCTAAAGGAGGCTCAGGACCCTCAAAGCCTTAATCTAGGCTTTCCACCATTCTGCCGCAACTTCCAGAGAGAAACAAACAAGGTACCTACAGAGGACCAGGAAGTGGAAGCCTTTCAAGCTTCTCAAAGACAGCGTTAGAAGAAAATGGAACAGAATTCTCTTCTGCAGACCACCATGACTTTTTTAAATACACACACACAAAATATGGTGTGTGTGTGTGTGTGTGTGTGTGTGTGTGTGTTTGCACACACACACGGTACATGCATGTATCATGGAGCATGTGTAGTAGTCAGAAGATAGCTTGCAGCAATCAGTCAGTTCTCTCCTTCAACCATGTGGGACCTGGGGACAGTCTTAACTGAAAGTAACTTTATCTACTGAGCCATCTTCCCCCCAATTATGAATTTTGTTTGAGACTTAATAAGGATATTCTTAATGCATGCAAGATCCCACATAACCTCTCTGAGGGATCTCAGAACATGTTCCATTAAAAAGAGAAAGTAAACTGAGGCTCCTGAAGACAAGGTATGGGATTCATGTGATCCAGGACAGAAGAAACCTGAAGGGCGGTCCAGGGAAACAGACAGACCCAGGCGGAGGGTAACGGTTTACCTTGGCTGTGGGTGTGGCCTCATGAGAAACGGGTAGGAAGCCAGGATGTGAATGAACATGGTGAGAGAGAGCTGAGACAGACAGTGGTGGCAATATGGAGTAACTGTGTTTACTGGAAAGCTCACTTTAAAAACTACATAAAGACATGAGACGTTTATTTCTAGGAGAAAAGTCACGTAGAAAAAGTAAGTTACCGTGGCTGATATGTGGCCGGACTTTGTATCAGTCACATGTGCATTGTGGCTCTCACACACAGTAATGGTAGAAAGGACCCCAAAGTGTGTGTTAAATAAGGGACATTAGGCGAGACAAAGGGAATAGGAGACGTGCAGTGTAGCTAGATTGGTGGCAAAGAGACAAAAGGTTAAATCTTCATTTTCCATTAAGGAATTAAGTAGGAAATAATTTTTAAAAAGGAAGGCCAACAGAAATAGAAGCATGCTATTTAGAACATGAAGGCAAATATGAAAAGAATTGGCTAAAAGTGTCCACTGTACTTATTAATAAATCTTTTGGAATTAGCTGATAGATTTGTATTATTTATAGATTTGATAAATATGAAAGTAAACAGAAAAACCAAGTTGTGAAGTAAATGGATTTGTTTAGTCTTTTGACAGGAAATCTGGATATTTCCAAGGATATTTAAATACAATGATTTGTTCTGACTTCTCAGAATATTTTAACAACAAAAAAGCTTTGTGTGACGTGTCTGACATATCACACACAGTGCGCGCGCGCGCACGCACACACACACACACACACACACACACACAGTTCCTTTGGAGAATAATTCACTCACAACAGCTCTTTGGGTCAGCATGGCTTTGCAAAGGCAGGACGGTGATGAGCGCATATGTGGCTGTCCTGGACAGCTTTGTAGAGCAGGTTGGCCTCGTATACAGAAATTGACATCAGGCTTTTTCTCTACCATCCTCCACTTTATTTAAATTTTTTTTGAACTAGTTTCTTCATTCAACCTGGAACTCACCAGTTCTATTACTATCTGGCCAGAGAAATCTAGGAATCACCCGGTGTCCACACCCTACCCCAGGCACTGGAGCTGCACCCAGCTCTTACATGGGTGCTAGGGAATCCCAGCTCAGGTGCTCATACTTTCATGGCAAGCACTTCAGCATTTCCACAAAAAGAAAAAGTAAAGATTGTCTTTCCAAAAAAAAAAAAAAAAAAAAAAAAAAGCTCTTTAGGGCTGGAGAGGTGGTTGAGTGGAAAAGGGACCCTTACTCATTTTGCAGTGGATTCTGATTTGATTTCTAGTATCTCTCCTGTTAACTCCAGTTCCATGGGATCCAACACCCTCCGGCCCCTGTGAACAGCTACGTGCATGTGGTACATATAAACTCATCTGCCATACATACATACATACACTAAATAAATAAATAAATAATAAAACTATTTTTAAAAAGAGAACTCTTTTGACATTAACCTGGCATTGTTTTGTCAATAGTTTTTCACATGTTTAGCTTGGAATGTATATTAATGATTTAAACTAACATTGTTAAACTTAAAAAAAGCATCTGTCAGAGTCTCACAGCCAAGCTTTGGACAGAGCGCAGGGAGTCTTATGGAAGAAGCAGGATATAGAAGGACCTGGGGAGGACAGGAGCCACACAAGGAGAGCAACAAAGTGTGGGTGGGGGTAGCTGGGCCCAGGTACTGCAGAGACTGCATCAACCAAAGACCACGTATAGAGAGGACCGTATCCCCCCTGCTCAGATGTAGCCAATAGGCAGGTCAGTCTCCATGAGGGTTCCCTAGTAAGGGGAGAAGAGACAGTTTCTGACATGAACTTGGTTGCCTGCTCCTTGATCTCTTCTCCCTGGTGGGGTGACCTAGGCAGCCCATAGACCTAGGCAGTCCTAATGGGACCTGATAGGCTAGGGTCAGACAGTAGGGGAGGAGGACTTCCACTATCAGTGGACTAGGGCAGAGGGATAGGAGAGGAAGAGGGAGGGAGGGCAGGACCTAGAGGAGATGAGGGAGGGGGCTACAACTGGGATAAAAAGTGAATAAATTTTAAATAATGATAATAATAATAATAAATCATGTGTATGAGAGGAAGAAAGTAGACACAGAGTCCCACTCCTAACCAAAAAGGTATTTGCAATTGATACCCACTGGCAAAGGGGTATCAATCGCAAACGGAGTGTTCCAACGGAGTGTTACTAGGTCCATCAGTGTCACTTCAGGACAGGCCTTGTGTCCAATAGTGGCTGGCCAACACTAGAAACTCCCCATTTGTGTGTGTGTGTGTGTGTGCGGTTTTTCGAGAAAGGGTTTCTCTGTGTAGCCTTGGCTGTCCTGGACTCACTTTGTAGAGCAGGTTGGCCTTGAACTCACAGTGAACCCGCCCGCTTCTGCCTCCCTGAGTGCTGGGATTAAAGGCATGCACGACTGTGCCCTGCTAGGAACTCCACTTTTTTTCAAGAAATTTTTGTTTCGTTTTGGCATTTTTTTTTTGTCTTGTTGGTCTTTTGCTTGTTTGTTTGTTTTTTTGAGAGAGAACACAGTTGGAGGAGTAGGGAGGTGGGTAGGATCTGGGAGGAGTAGGGAGAGGAGAAAGATTATGATGGAAATAAATTATATAAGATGATTTTTAAATAAAAAAATTTAAAAAGGGGTGTTGTAGAAAATAAAAAGTGTTGGCTTATATTATATTATTTATTATCCTATGATTATCACAATGCTATTATTAACCTGCTATCACAAATAATAAGACACAGACACCTGTTAGATTTATAATTGTCTTATTGAGCTTGGGCCAGGCCTCCTCTCTTCCTGTCCCTCCCTCTGTTTCCTGTGATTCTCTCTGTCCTCTCCAACCTGGGAACCAGCCACACCTACTGCATTCTGCCCTGCCTACGTATAGCCATTTAATTAGCCAATCAGGTAGGTTTACACAACATGGATAGGTGTACCCAGATCTTGAGAACTAGTAACATTCGTCAGACCAACCTCCAACAAAGAAGGATAAGAGCAGCACATGCATTTTTTTAAAAAATATATTTATTTAGGGCTTATGTGTATGCGGTTTATGGAATGGAGAGCTGGGGAAAGCTGTGCGATTATCAGATTATTCTTGAAGCTGAGATGCTAGTTTCTTTTTGCCATATATAAGGACTGCGAGCTAAGAGAAAAACAGCATTCCAGAAAGCTGAATGTCAAGATGAGAGTAGCTTTCACTGGAATGATGATCAGAGATTATAAAAAGCACCATAGGAATCATGTATTACCTATACAGATCTCTGATCCGTACTACTCAGTAGGATAACCATGGATTTTAGTTGTATTGCTGCATAAAATGAAAAAAAAAAAAGCTATTTCAAAACTTATCAATCTGGACATTCTACTGTGTGTGTGTGTGTGTGTGTGTGTGTGTGTGTGTGTGTGTGTGTGTAGTTATAGGAGTGCAGGTCCCTCTGAGGCCAGAGGAGTCATATCCCCCTTCAGCTAGACTTACAGAAAGTTGTGAACCATCTGACAAGGGTGTTGGGAATTAAACTCGGGTCCTCTGGAAGAGCAGTATGCACTTAACCACTAAACCTCTTTCCAGTCCTGTAAATACAACTTTTATCAATTATGAAAGATCTCAGTGGCTTTAAGAGAACATTCGTTCATGATTCTGTTGGTGGTTCTTAGACTGTGTCTGCGATTTAATGAGGTGAGCCATGCATCGGCACTCTAGTTTGGCAGGCAAACTAGAATCTGGGTTCTGAGGATGTCTGACATGACGTCAGGAGACACGAACCTGATGCCTTGGTTGAGAGTCGCAGAGTAGCTGTCTGCAACTGTTGCACCCCTGTATCCCTTGCTCTCTGCCACAAGGGAGCTGCATCTCTTCCCATTGTGATCCAGGGTTCTAAAGACAGCCCAAAGCTGCAGATCTCTTCAGGTCCGGCCTCAGCAGATATAGAGTGTTCCAATGGAATGAGTGGTCCAGCAGCCAGTTTTAAGGGAAAGGGAATTATGCTCTGCCTCATCTGGGAGAAGGTACACACGAGGCAAGAGCGACTGGACCACTTTCTGAACACAAACTTGTTTCTGTGTGTTGAGATACTGCATTTCTTTTCATCTTTGTTTCCCCCTCCATTCTACTCTAAAGGTCACTGACTGAACTTCAAGAAGACGAACCCATCTTGTGGGAAGTTGGCCTCTAAATGTATTCTTTGTCCATAGCATGGAAAGATAGTAGGCAGAGCACTTGGATGGACCAAGTTACAGTGATATTATCTATGTGTTTTTTTTTTAAAAATGTAAGGTTAGTCACTAAATTGCCTTTCTTTTCCAATACCTACAATTGTTTCTATTTTTAAGTTTAACACACATACATAATATGAATTCTCTTACCTAGCTTAAAGTAATACAGTATTATTTTATTCCTCGTGAACAGTGAACTTCACATTCGGATCCTCGTTGGCTATCTCTTCAGCTTTCCTTAGACTATCTTGAATTTTTCTCTTTAGAAAATAAAGCATGCAGCTTTGAAATCATTACATATGGCGTGAGACATGAGTGCTTCGTGTCAGCATGTTACTCTGTTAGCGACTGGCTTCCTTTCCTCATCGCTCAACTTCTTAGCCCACGTTGCTCTGAAGCCCCCATCTGCGTGTATAACTGGCCATTTCTATTTTTACTCCCTTGTGTATTAAATTTGTGCATTAAACATAAAATTACTTTTATGTTGCGTGCGTTCTCTTCTCCTAGTCTCAGAATAGTTTAGTATGTCTGCTTTTACTTATCTATTTCGTGTTAACAAATCACTCCAAACATAAAAACACTCCAGACATTTAGTGTCTTGCAGAGTTTCTAAGAGTTGGGGGCTGTGGGAGGAAAGCAGCTCATCCCTCTGATGGAGCAGAGTCAACATCTTGGCCTCGGCTTGTGGTGAGCAGGCCGTCTGAACACAGCTCTGTTCACTCAAATGGTTGTTGGAAAGTTGGCTGTTGGTACAAAGCCTCGGCCGCTGAGCATGGAAACATCCCAGCCAGCAGGGCCACTGGAGAGCAGAGAAGGTAGTCCAAGGGAGTTCAAGGTGGAAGACATGGTGTCTTTTATGACATAGCCTCAGAAGTCACACTTGATCATTCCACAGTAACCTGTCGTCACTAGGGCCAGCCTCATGCAGTGGGGAAAGGGAATTAGACTACCACAAGGTGAGGACATTGAGGGTCATGGCTGGCTTCTGACTGTCTGCTGGGTCTTTGCTTATTTTCCTGTCCATTTAGTCTTATTTAATCTCTCCCTACTCCTTTTCCAAATTATTGTCCTTCTAATAATAGATCCTATGCCCACCTAATTGCCAACTACCCTAAACATAATCTGAGGTTTCTCAGACATTTCCATGTTTATGTTAGTCTAAATTGGCCTTCTGAACACTGACTTATGTTAGCTGTCTTTCTTCATGTTTTCTTTGTATGTTTTAGAACCCAAGGCTATTTGAAATTTAAATTTGGGGGAGTGTCATATTTACGTACGTATGGTAAAAATATACAACCAATCTCAATAAGGAGAGATCTCCTGCACTGATATCGTCAGTTTCCTTCCCATGTTCAAAATTCTAGAAGCCAGTTTTATGCTTTCTTTCCATTTGCTCATGACACGACAGTCCAGAATACCGACTCCATTGCCTGTATTTGGATTTGATCTGTTGGTATTTTATTAAGGATTCTGGCATTGTATTCATGGGAATATTAGTCTGACCTTTGGTTGTAACAATAACTGGCCTTATAAAGTGTATTGGGAAGCATCATCAACTTTGAAGAGGGTTTTTTTTTTTGAGTTTGTGTTCATTCATATATACGTGTTTAGTTGAATTCACTAGCCAAGCTATGTAGTATTGAAGTTTTCCTTTTGTAAGGTTTTAATTAGTATAGTGCCTTTCTTAGATACAAGGTCATTAAGCTAACATTTCTCCTTGAATAATCTTTGCTATTTTGTGTTCTTAAAAGATATTGCATGTTTTGTCCAAGTTGTCCAATTATTCTTGCTCATAATATTATTTTCTTCCCCCCCCCAAGTTTCTGTGAGTCTACATTTGAGCCCTCTTTGAATTTCTGACATTGATCATTTGTGTTTTGTTTTTTTTTATATATAGTTTGTGTTTTTTGATATGGTTGCTTTAACAGTCTACTAGGATTTTGTCAGTTGTATTGTTAGTTTCTGAACACTTCTTGATTTTATTATTTTTGCCTTTTCTCTCTTGTAATCTTTATCAGTTTACCCCCTTTTGTTGGTTTACAGTTTAATTTGCTCTTCTTAATATTGGTATAGCTGGGTCTTGAGGTAGAGCTAGTTTCAATTTTCTGAGAAAGCACCAGGTTTATTTCCAAAGTGGTTGTATAAGTTTGCACTCCCACCAGCAATGGAGGCATGTTCCCCTTTCTGCACATCCTTGCCAGCATGTGTTGTCACTTGAGTTTTTGATCTTAGCCGTTCTAATGGGTGTAATATGGAATCTCAGAAATATTTTGATTTGCATTTCCCTGGTGACTAAGGATGTTGAGCATTTCTTTAAAGTGCTTCTTGGCCATTCAGGATTGCTCTGTTAAGAATTTTGTTTAGCTCTGTACCCCACCTTTTAATTGCATTATTTGGTTTGTTGGTGTTTAATTTCTTGAGTTCTTTATATATTCTGGTTATTCACCCTCTGTTGGATGTAGGATTGAGGAATATCTTTGCCTAGTGTGCAGGCTCCCGTTTTGTTCTATTGACAGTGTCCTTTGCCTTACAGAAGGTTTTCAGTTTCACGAGGTTCAATTTATTAATTGAAGATCTTAGAGTCTGAGCTGTTGGTTTTTGGTTCAGGAAGTTGTCTCCTGAGCCAGTGAGTTCAAGTCACAGTTCAAGGCACACAATGAGTTCAATGTTGAGGTCTTTGATCCACTTGGATTTGAGTTTTGTGCAGGGTGCATTTTTCTACATGTTAGTATCCAGTTAGACCAGCACCATTTGTGGAAGATGCTTTCTTTTTTCCATTGTATGGTTTTGGCTTCTTGGTAAAAAATTAAGTGTCTGTAAAATCAAGGTATGTGGGTTTATTTCTTCATCTGTCCTCATTTGATCCTCTGAAAGGCTTTTATATTGTACTTTCTGTGTTTATTTTGGTATTTGTGTTTAATCAGTCTCTTGTATGTAAGACTACAGGCTGCCTCAGCATTGATTTAAATATACCATTCAGTGAGTTTGTGAGAGTAGAGTCTTCCCCGACCTCATTGTAGCTTTTTTACCAAAACACCAAATACAGCATTCTAAGTTGTATTTTCTTATTGTTCTTAATAAGTATTTTCTAATATATTGATGAGCATCCCCGTGGTATATGAAATACCATACTGAAGAAGGAAAGCGTGAACCATACCGATGTTGTGACCTCCCAAACAACCTTACAAAGTCACCAGTTAATGCACTACAATGTATCCAAAGGATCAATACTTTGACATGTCATCAGTTTTTTATTGTGTTAATTGTAATTCATACCCAGAAGACTATTCATTTATTTTTGAAGAATTGTTTCCATTGTGAGATTTAAAGTCTCTTTCCAAAAGGCAAGGAATTAATGTTTGTGTATTTTACAACCTTCCCTCACCTACAGATGCAACAGTTGGAGAGACAAGTTATGGATGCGGAACGCCAAGCGGAAAAGGCTTTTCAACAGGTAGAGTAACCTTTTCCTGCCTCCATGCATATAAAGATTGTTTAGCTCAAGGAAGTAGGACGGCTGTCAACCTTCCTGGAATACTTTATCATTTTGACTATTCATGGGCTCAGTCTATAGAGTGGAAAAATTGAACTCTATTTTGTTCCTTTATAGATTTTTCAAGAGGGAAAAGGACTTTGATTAGAATATATTATGCTACTTTAATAGTAATCCTAACTACAATTACGTTTTATATATAAATATGTTCATATCAGCTTTATATATAGTAATAAAGAGCTGAAAATTATATGAATTCCATATTGTGGAAGAATGAGTAAGTAAACTCATGGACTGTTAAACAATTATTTCAAATTGTTTTATTAAAATTAATAGAAAAGCTCGCTTAGAATTATATTAGAAAAATAAGTACAAAATTGTGTGGTTCTTATATTAATGTTTGTGAGTAAGGAAAATCAGATCTGTGAGTTTAAAAATAGTCTGAGAGGAAACTAGAAATTTGCTTGAATTGTGATATTAATTTTTTTTCTGTATTTTCATCCTTTTTTTATACAACTTTGATTCTTTGGATGATGATTTGGTATGTCACTGAGCCCTTTCTGGGCCTTAAGAACAGTAGAGTGGGTGGTGTGGATGGGCACACTTACCCTGAAATTCTTCAATGATCTTAAATCCATAGCTTCTCATTTTATGAAAAGATCTTTATTGCAGTCTGAAAACCAATTCCAAAAGGTCATCGTTATTCTTTGGTTTTGCGCCCTTTAGAGGTGTGCTTCCTCCTTTAAACTCAAGACTACGTTAGAATTTATATAGCAGATTGTTAGAGTGGCTTAACAGATTTCTAAGCAATACTAATCCAACCTAATCCTTGCTTTCCTACTTATATTTGAAAAGAAACCTTAAGATTTTATTACATAAAACTTCAACCATATGCAAGAGTAGAGAAGACAGTACCATGGGGTCTTTCAGGGGCTACTTGTGCTTTGTCTTACCACTAGTCACGTGTTCCCTGCACTCATCCCTACACTGGACTGCTTTGAAGAAGCCAGAGCCAGCTGTCGTACAATCGCACCCCGAGTCAAATTGAAAGAAATCAAAGCCACTAAACTGCTGAACCATCTCTCTAGCCCCATGTTTGTTTTGTTTGTTTGTTTGTTTGTTTGTTTAAATTGGGGTGAAGTTCATATAATATAAAATTAACTATTTTAAAACAGACGATTCACAATTTTATAACGCATAATTATATTACTCACAATTATTATACAAATCAGTTTAACTCCAAATTGTTTTCATCGTTTCACAAAGAAACATGTTGCCATTGTGCTTTTAGCGTCGCTCCCCCTTCCCCTCAAGCTCTGGCAGTCACAGCCTGCTTTCTGTCTTTTTGAATTTACCCTCTCTGCATAGAAAGGCAGGGCCTTGCTCTGGGGGCCAGGCTGGCCTTGAACTTGCAGTTCTTCTGCCTCGTCCTCCCCAGTAGGTGTATTTACAGCTGTGTGCCACCACACCGAGACAGGATATTTCTTATAGAATTATTCATGGAATATGTGATTTTTGTGTCTAGCTTCTTTCATTTAGTACGATAATTTTGATCTATGTTATATATATATCACGTTTTGTTTATTCATCTACTGATGGGCATTTCAGTTGCCTCTGCCTTTTGGTTAGTGTGACCAGTGAGCATGTACATGTATTTGCTTGAGCACCTGTTTTTATTTCTTATATTATCTTATAATATAATACATACTATTTATTATTAAAATAGCCATATATGCAAATACTGTTCTCCTCATTTTTGAATGACTGGCTTATTCAAATCAATATCAGAACTAGATTAACCCATTTCTCTTGATTTCATTGATTTTATTCTATGTGGTCATTTTTATTTCTTTTGTTTCAGTATTTGTTGAAGGTACTGGTTTGGTTTTTCTTCTCAAGCTTTCTGCCTTCTGGATTTTGCTTATACCTTCCCATGGTGCTATTTAACATGATGTTCTGTGTCATCATTTTCTGTCAAATGTAGCTAAATCTTAGCATTTTACTTCCCCACTTTTGTCTTACCTTTCTCCAGTACTGCCTTTTCGGTGGATTGCACACCTGTATCAAGAGACTCACAATGTCTAGCTCTCTTTTTCTGTATTAATAGCAGCCGTCGATGATTTGCATACTCACACTTCTGCAGATATGTGTTCTTCTCTTTCTTGGTTAGACTCTGAAATTCCTATGTCATCAGTTGGCAAGTAGTTCCTTTAGTAAATATTGACAGAGTTTTCTAAAGCGAATGTGTCAGGCAGCATTGCTACTGTCAGTGGATAAGAATTCTCAATGCCAACAAAGCCAGCATTTCTCATTGCCATTCATTTTAATTTTGCCTATTCTTGCCCTGCTAATTTGCGAAGAATGCTAATCTAAATTCTCATTATTGGCTTGGCAAGTAGATATACATAAAACATTCCAGTTCCATAAGTCAATTCGATCTTGTTCAGAACTTAATCTCTTGAGATCTTAGAATGATCCTTGCCTAGAAAAACAAATAAACTTACCTTATGAAAATGGCCCATTGAGTTTACCAACATAGAAAAAGAGTGTGGGGTATGACATGAGAAAGGTCAGTGTCACCCCTGTAAAATGGTGGTCCAGGCGGATACTGGGGCTAGTTCTAACTCAGTGTTTTTTCGGGGTTCTTGGAGAACAGTTTCCCAATTTACAAACAACAGTGTTTTGAGCACTTAGAATGAAAACTCAGTGTTTGAGTTGTAGTTACCCTCTCCTCCTGTCCCTCCCCTTTCCCAGAGACATCGGGAAAATGAGACCAAAGGTTGCTAAGGAGAAGTCTGTGCAGTGAAAAAGAAGTAACGATGGAATTCACATCTCTGCCTTAGGAACAGACTTAAGTTTTTAACTGGGTTAAAATCCAACATCTACCAGTTTTTGGAAAACTCTTTTGATTAGAGTGTCAGGTTTGTCACTTACAACATGCAACTACTATTGACGGCAGCCAAACTCTGTAGGAAGTGAGGATTTGGGGCAGTGGCTGAAGGTCTCGGACTCTGGAGTCAAACTGCCAAGTTTGGTCAGCCTGCATCTCCTACCGCTTTGCTTTGGCTTTCTATCTGTGAAGTGTGCAGTCTCGCGTCTGTCTCAGAGGATGCGTAGACACCGAGTCGGTAAAGTACTGCACACTCATGGTTTCGGTTATACACAGGGAAAGGAAACGGACCTAAAATCCATAAGATAGGCAGGGCCCAGGAGCACCCAGGTCTGCACTTCGAGTCACTCTCCCAGCGAGGTCATGGGGGGGGGGGGTGCTCACTCCTCCCATCAGTGTTGCACGGGCAAGATTTACAAAGCATCGCCTGTGCCAAACCCCATGAGGCTGGGTGGGCAGGGAGCAGTCTTGTCGGCCTGAAGTGTTCATGGGACTGGTCTTAGTTCTGCAGCTCTAGCTTTGCCCATCCCTCCGTCCTTTGCCAGGGTCACACTGGGCACAGGGCGGTCCGACAGCCTGAGGGAGCAGCAACAGATACTCCTGTGGCAGTGATTTGAGTAAGAATGCTCATCCACAGACTTGTGTATTTGAACACTTGGTTCCCAAATGGTGGTACCGTTGGTGGAGGCTTTGGAGGCATGGCTTTGCCGGAGGAAGTATGGCATTGGCAGTGGGCAGTGGGACATTAATGCCTCACCTTGCCCACTTTGCTCTCTCTTCTTCATGCTTGCAGTTTGAGACGTGCTCTTAGCTTCCTGCTCCAGACACCATGCCTGGCTGCTGCCATGCCTCCCTGTCACCATGGTGATGGACTTTTATCCCTTTGGAACCATAAGCCCAAATAAACCCTTCTTCCTATGAGTTGCCTTGGATATGGAGTTTTATCACGGTAAAAGAAAGGTACCCAATACAACTGTCAAGCACATGGTCAGAATTGTTCTGATGTCCCCCAAGATGTCAGATAGTCAAGGGAGTCTTGTCTATATGGATGTCCCAAGGTTTCAGAGGTCACCCACACCAGTCATAGGCCAGGCCTATCCTTTGGTATCCGAGCAGCTCAAGGCTGCCTGAGCTCGTTCTTTGATGAAGAGTAGCTTAGGGATTTCAGGATCTAAGAGACTTGGGGGAATGGTTGAAGGGTATGCTGAGTGGAAACAACTAGGAGCTTAACGAGAAGAAAAAGAGAGAAGCTCCCTGAAAGTATACAGTATCCTATACTCGAGGGCGTATGTCTAGATATTTGAGAGAGTTTATCTAAACCAATTTTGATTTTTTTCAAAGATTTATTTATTTTTGTTTTCTGTAGATTGGTGTTTGCCCAAATCTCTGTGTGAGGGTGTTGGAGCCCCTGCAACTGTGATTAGGAACAGTTGTGAGCTGCCACGTGGGTGCTGGAACTTGAACCCGTGTCCTCTGGAAGAGCAGCCAGTGCTCTTAACTGCAGAACCACCTCTCCAGCTGCCTAGTTTGTTTGGCACTGGTCAGTCTGAGAAGCTAAAATTTTTGTATGGTTAAGGTTAAATGAACGGAAAAAGACTGGGCTGTTTTCCGTGTGCTGGTGGTGAGGTAGTTTAAAAGGCTGTCTGTTTCCTCTGTAAACTCTCAGTGTAGACATCTTATTCATAGTGATTACCACGGAAGGCTGGGAGTCCTGGTCATGACGAGGCCAACAGGCAAGCAGGATGCTGGTGACTATTTTGTGATTCTTTTCGAGACTTTGCACATCTGCCAATATTTGTCTTGCCTCAGAAACTCACTTCTCCACAAAGAAATAGTCACTTTGAAAAGTCTCAGATGACAGTGTTTCATCCAAGGGTCTCTGTGGTGTTTACGCATAACACAAGAATATGTTCTTTGGAATAAAGACACAGTTCCAGGTCCTAGCACCCAGAGCTATGGTAATATGGCAAATAACCTTCCTAAGTAACAAAAGGGCAGTTTCATATGGAAACTAAATGTAGTTGCTCTGACTTAATAAAAGCAGACTATAGGTGAATGTCTGTCTCTAATCTCACATGGTTCTGGGTAATCGGACCTTGCATTTCTGTGGCAAAAAACCTGAGAGAAACTTTTCAGGAGAAAGATTGGTTTCTGGCTCATGGTTTCAGTGTGTGGTCAGCTGGCTCCCAAGATGAGGCAAGCGTCATGGCAGAGACAAGCAGAGATGCTTATTGGATAGCCAGGAGGGCGGGAAGAGAGAGGAGAAGTGGTGAGGGAGGAGAGGAGAGATGGAGAGAAGCAGGCACACGCCGAACATATAAGAATGCCACCAGGGAACAAACACTTCAAAGTCATGCTTCCGGATGGGTCTGCCTTCGACCACGGCCCACCTTTCAACAGTAACGCCATCGGATTAGTAGTCCATCAGTGGACTGAGTTATTACTGAAGTCAGAGCTCTCAGGATCCAACTACATCTCAGTGGCTGCATCTGCATCTACAGGTCTAGAGCGAGCCTTCAATATGCGAGCACTTTGGGAGCTACGTCATAGCTACACTGTAAGGTCTGTAGTCTGTTCACACTTTCCCTCTCTCTCTGGCGTGTGTGTGTGTGTGTGTGTGTCAAGGTCAATGTCAGGTGTCTTCTTCAATTACTCTCTTCCTTTAAAGTCTTTAAAAATTTATTCTTTGGTAACTTTACAGATGAATACATGTAGTTAGATCATATCCACCCACGCCAACTTCCCAACTCCAGTTTCTCCTGGACCTCCCCTCAGCAAGCCCCCCTCCCCTTACTCGGTCGTGTCGTCTTCCTCCCCCAGCTTCTTTTTCTTCTTCAACCCTGAGTCCATTTAGTCCGGTTATGCACGCGGGTTTAGGGCATCGCCCGCTGGACCACTGGCATCCAACCATGGGCCCCATCCTGAAGAAAACTGACTTTGCGTCTCCCAGTGGCCATCTGGGAGAAACTGAGCTGCACCTCAGTTTACTCACTCTGACTACTTGTGATTCTCTTAACCTCAGTCCGCCGCCTACAGAGGCTTCTTCGATGAGCTCTGCCTTGTTTTTTGAAAGAGTCTCTCACTGAACTCAGAGCTCATGGATTTGGCTAAACCTGTGAGCAGTGAGCTCCAGGGATCTACCCTTCTCCAAGAACTGGGAGCTGCCACGCCCAGCTCTTACGTGGGTGCTGGGGATCCGAACTTGAGGCTTCGTGCTTGTTTTCAGACTCCTAACTGACTGAGCCTCTCTGGCTGCACTTGTCTTTCTGGAGGTCGCCTTCTGCTACTTCATTCTCAGAGAGGAACTGACATATTTAGCTCCACTCTCTTCCTACTTCTGTAGCTACAGAATATCCTGTTTATAACTGGAACAAATGTTTGGAGATTGAAGATTGAGTATTTGCTGTTTGTTTTTCTCTTTCTGGGCTATTTTTCATGGCAGATTTCTTAGGTAAACCTTTGTGTTTGGTATGAATTTTTATGGCTCATACAAAAAAAAATCACTGTTTTATTAAGGCCACTTAAATTATTATTTTAAAAACAGGATATGTTTTTCTCTTCTGCTTTTGTTCTTCAAAGTTTCCAGCTGTATGTGTGTTTGTGTGTGTGTGTCTATGTGTGTGTTTGTGGGTGTGTCTAAATGTGTGAATGTGGTTGCATGCATGTGTGTGTCAGAGAGAGAGAGAAAGTGTGTGTGGTATTTAATTAGAACAGTTTTGGCATGTGAATCCAAGTTACATTTACACCATGAACCAGGGATGAAACCTGGTATTCATGCTTAAAAAAAAACAAAAACCAAACTGACCTTCACAGATTTCTTCTAAAAATATCCTCAGTCAAACATATCTAAATTTCAACTGACTTTATGGATTCATTACAATTTTTCTGATGTTATTAAAATGATGGAAAGATTTGTTTTTCTTTGAACTGTCATCTTGCAGTTTCTCGAATACATTCATGTTTTCCCCCCTTTTGCCCATAATCGCTGAGCTTCTGATGAAATTACATTCTTACCTATTTAGAATTTTATAATATATTTATTTATAGAATATTGTATAGTGCTCTCCATCTGTCTTCTATGACAAACACCTTCCTATTTAGACCTTCCCATGATGTCTCACAAAGGCTTCCAACATATCAGGCTCTCGACCATGCAGGGACGGGGTCTGTGATCTGTAGGAAGAGGACGGGCACAGTTAGAAGGCGGTAACAGTAACACCACTTCACCGAGTTGGGTAGATTCACAGTGTGTGTGGGGGCAGACACTCACTCTACACGCATGTCCTTCGAAGATGCCTTGTGCCTCAGCGTGCTTTGCAGAAGGTCTGAGCAGAGTCTGTCTGTCTTAGACATTGACAGTGATGCATGGCTCCCCTGCCTCACGTGTTAGAGTTACCCCCGCAGAGCTGTCTGGTCTGTGACTAAACTCATTGTCTCTGGTCTCCGCTACACTGTAACCTGTATGCAGGAAGAGATGTGAGGGTCTGTTTTATTCTCTGATGCCTTCCTGGCCTGGAACTGGAGAGCATCATTAAGCGAGTAAACTAAAGAGCCTCTGCCGAACACCTGCTGCCTGGATCTGGACTGGACTTTCGGTTTTTGTTTTGTTTTTTTAATGATTTTGCTATTTGGGCTTTAACATTCATTGGTTTTCTTTCTTTTTTTCTTTTCTTTTTTCTACTGTGAAGTTCAATTTTTTTCTCCCCAAAATGTGTTATCATCCAGGCCATCTAATTTGAGTCTTATCTCACCACTTTCTTCATATTCTTGTCTAAATCTGGGGGCATGGGGCAGAAACTGTTGCTTCCATATGAACATTGTGCATGCTATCATTGCTCTAGCAGACAGGTGCCATTCCCTGTGTCCTCACACTCTAGTGATCTCCCGTATCTACCTGCAGGTCAGATGGTCTTCAGGTTTTACAATCACCGTAATATATTATACCTTGGCGTTTGATTTTTTTCAGCTTGTGATACGTTTAAGAACCTAATGTTAAAGTGAAATTCTAAGCATAAAACTACAACAAATTAAGCATGGCGTAATGTTACTATTTTACCCTCTGAATTTAGGTACAAGTTATGGAAGAGAAACTAAAAGCAGCCAATGTTCAGACCAACGAGTCAGAGATTCGGCTCTATAAAAAGTGTCAAGACCTGGAGTGTGTAATGCAGGAGAAGGATGACATCATTCAGAGCTTGGAGCTGCGGCTTGAAGAGCAGGTTAGGAAAACTGAGTCATCAGTCGCACTCATGTGTGTTCATTAACATGTAACCAAAACATAGCTTAGCTCTGTTAGTATGGAGAACCCTTATTCACAGGATTACGTCACGTGTGTTGGGAAGAGGTACAGGTAAAATTGCCCGTTCTCTTCATGCCTTGAGTGACTCAAGGCCTCAAGGGAAGATCTAGTACTTTTTAGTACGTGTGTGTGAGTGTGTGTGTCCAGGCATGTGCAAGCGTATGTGTGCATCTGTATGTGCGTGTGTGTGCGCTGCTGTGTGTAGAGGTCATAGGGTAGCTTACAGGAGTTGGCGCTCTCCTTCCGCCGTGTGCGTCCTGGTGATGGACCTGACCTCGCGAGTGTGGTGGCTTTTCTTGTGGATGTCTCTCTGGCCCCGATCTAGCAGAGTTATAGATATATCGGATATATACCGTTATGTTCAGACTTTAGGGCTTGAATGCAGTGTCTTTTCATTGGGGAATATTTATTTTTAACAGGCACAAAACATTTGCAGCCAAACTGGGTACAGTAGTGCATGCCTGTAATCCCAGAATTCTGGAGGCCAGACGTAGAAGGATCATCAGTGTGAGGCTGGTCTGGGCAACTGAATGACTCTACCTAAAGAAAAAATATATATGTATATATACACATCATTGTACATATTTATGTTTGAACTAATCTTCCTGCTTAAAAGCATACAGTTTTCAGCTGCCTCAAATGAACACGTTTTATGACAAAAATTCCCTAGGAGTTAGGTGTAGTATCTCATCCCTATCATCCCAGTGCTTGGGACACTGATTCAGGAGGACTGCCATGAGTTTGAAGCCAGTCTGGGCTACATACTGAATTAAAGGCCAGCCTGGGTTATAGAAGGAGACCTTATCTCAAAAACCAACAAAAATTTCATTAGGATTAAATGACTACTTAGGTAGCCATTTAATATCATTTAAATGTGACTGATATGTTTGTTAAACGCATTAAAATTTTCATTCGTTTTTCGCTTCTCTATGGGGTCAGTGTTTTGAGCCAGCGGTTTTCAGCTTCCTAGCTGCCAAATAATTTATATGGTATTCACAGTCTCTATAGTCCCATCCATTGTGATTTATAGTGTATCCTCAGTCTTTGTAGTTTTGTGACCAAAGCCAGGTTTTAAGTTTCTCTCTCTATTTTTTTTAAACTATTATTTGAGGGAGTAAATAGCCCTGCTCTTAAGCAGATTTGTATTCTCCTCCCATCTTAGTAGACCCAATTCTACTGGTCAAGAATTGGTTTATTTCGTTGATATAGTCAGAGAGAGGATTCACTTCATCTTAGTATCTGAGAGAAACTGAGGAACACCACTTGAATTAACGGTGCTTGCAGGACTAGACAGACACTTCCTGTTGCTTCAACAAAACACCTGGCTAAAGCAACCTGAGGAAGGGAGGGTTGTTTTATTTACAATTTGAGGCTATAGTGAATCAGCACAGGGAGGACATGGCGGCAGGAGCGCGAGGCAGATGGTCGGTCACCTTGAGTCTGTAGTCAGGAAGCAGAGAGAGATGACTGGCGCTCAGCTCACTGTCTGCTTTTATTCAGTCTATGGAATGACACCATCTGTGTTTAAGGCAGTCAACCCGCACCAGCTAACCCAGTCTAGAAAATCCCTCAGACAAGCCCCGGAGCTCCTAAATCCCGTGAAGTGGACAGTCAGATTTTTCATCACATCTGCATGTGCCGTTTGGTTTCTTACTATATCTGCTGAACAGTTTTTCCTTCCTTCATTCTTCCTTCCTTCTTCCTTCCTTCCCACTCCCTTTTCTTTCTCTTTGTTTTTAACAAGATCTACTGTTCAGGCTGGCCTAGACCCCATGATCCTCCTGCCTCACCCTCCAAGGGCTAGGATGACAATCATGTACCACCATGCCTGGTGATTTGTGGCTTTTAAAAATCAATTCGGTAACTTAGAGGGAAATATGTTAACCTGGAAGCAGGTTTTAAGTGGATTTGCCTTTCATATTTTTATGATGTAATGTCTCCAAGCCAAGGAGCTTACAATTGAACTAAACAAGCTGTTGATGTTATTTCAGAAACAAGTGAGAATGCAAGAAGCTAAAATAATAGAAGAAAAAGCAGCTAAAATCAAAGAATGGGTGACAGTTAAGTTAAATGAGGTACTTATTGCTGTTTTCCTTCATTTTCTTTTTTTAAATTAGTGTTCAGGATATACAATCATGAGTGAGACATAAAATTATGATCAGTTGGTTATAGTCCCATATTTTGGTAAACTTGTGATAGACTGCTTTCATTTTAATATCCATTATATTTTAAATTTAAAGCATTGATAGACTTATGTTGGTGACTGTGAACAACCATATTATAATAGGTTAGTTTAATATTATTATGAATATTACATGTATATGCCATAAAATTAATAGGTTTGACATCTGAGAAGCACAGACTAAATGCTGAAACAGTTGTTTTAAAATTATTTTACAGTGGAAAATGCATAGGGTTAAACTTTTAGCTCTGAAGAAATAAATATTGATGACATAACTGTTAGGGTTGATAGCCAATGCTAATGAGTTCAACAATTTGCAAATAGCGTAATTATATATTGTTACTTTCTAAATTTTATAATTTATTAATGCAGTTTAAAGTGTTATTTTGGGTTAAAGAATACCATTCTGCTCTCCTAGCTGGAACTGGAGAATCAGAATCTTCGTTTCATCAATCAAAACCAAACTGAAGAGATAAGAGCAATACAGTCAAAATTGCAAGGTACAAATATTTTCCCTAAATTAGCTTTTTGGACTTACTGGCTATGTAGGAGTTTGCTACTAGTGTTTTGAGGGAGGGGGGCTTGTGTATACTGCAGCACCAACAAGAAGCATGTATGGACTGTACCTAAGCCCCATACACCTGTGTACCCAATGGGTATCTTAGTATTCATATGGGTTCCCCAGTAATGGGAGCTGGGGCTACCTCTGACAAGGTTGCATGCTTTTCAATCATTTCCCCCTGCCGGGGCTGCCTTGCCAGGGCACTGTGGAAGAGAATGTGCTCAGTCCTGATGCAACTTGATGTGCTGAGATGGGTAGGTGGTGGTGGGGGTCCTTTTATCTGAGGAGTAGGGAAGGGAGGAAAGGGAGGAGAGGGAGGAAGGGTGGGACCGGAAGGAGAGAAGGAAGGGGGCTATGGTTGCGAAGTAAAGTGAATTAATTGGTTAATTAATTTAAAAATGCAATATGTGCACCTGTATCGAGGTGCACTTTCAAGAAGGCTTTTTGGCATCATGCATTCCAAACATGTCCCTGAATTTGGGGTTCCTTGAAGGCAGCTTGGGGTGGTTCTTAGGCACCTCTTCTGGTTGTTGCCAATGCCACAGAACTCAGTTCACCCACACATTATCAGTGCTTTAATCTCCCCAGGGTTAAGTCTTCCAGGGGGAAGGTACTTCAGGGGAAGTACCCATTGATAATCCATTGATCACTCCAGTAGGCCTGGTCTGTTTACAAAAGCATTCAAAGGCAGGAGTTTCTGCTCAGTGCCAGAGTGCTGGCATAGCATGTGTGAGGTCTCTGATCTCAGGCCAGCACCACACACACACACACACACACACACACACACACATTTCACCAAGAGTTCATTATAAAACTTGACTTCTCCCTGCATTGAAGTGTCCTGCACCTGGTGGTGATGGCCACCCTCCATTTATGACTGTTGAGCACTTCAAATGAACTGAATTTAAACTGTCTGTTCATCGGAATTTACTTTTAAGTAGCTTTGCCATGCTAGAGGCTGCCACATCAGCCAGACACAACAAAACGTTGCTGAATAATTGGAAAACGGTAACGCCGATCTGAGTATTTAATTTCAGACAGTTTTGCTTTAGAAAAGAAATTTCAATTTTTGCTTCAAATCACTTTTTCTCTATTTATCCATTTTGTGTGTGTGTGAGTGAAGGTCAGAGGTCAACTTCACATATCTTCTTTCATCACCTCTACCCTGTTTTTGACACAAGGTCTCTCACTGAACCTGGAGCTCATTGATGGCGGTTAGCCTGGCTGGCTAAGAGCCCTAGAGATGTGCCAGTCTCTTCCCTCACACCCAGGGCGGGGTTGAAGGCTTGTGCCTTCACATTTGGCTTTTATGTGGATATTGGGGATCCAGACTCAGACCCTCAGGCCCAGCAGGCCCTTTGCCCCACTGAGCCCCACCAGCTTCCTTCTCATGCTTTTTTGACCATCACAGAAATTGTTACAGCCTGAATGTTTTGAGTAGAATGATGCAATACAAAAATTCCTTTGTATTTTTCGTTGTGTAGTTTGCGTTCCTTTTAACTTGAAAGGCTTGTGTAGCTGTCGTGTGACGAGAGGGCTCTTTAGCACACCACTCTTGTGGTAACCTCTCAGTTGCACACTTGGATGAAGAAGAGGTGACCGCATAGCTGTGTGTGACTTGTGCTCACTCAATGAACTGACGAGACAGGTCAGAGCAGGGCTGCCTGACATGTCCTCAGCTCAGACTCGGCCTCTCCTTTCCTTCTTTGTATCCCACAAACCTTGCATCTCACATAATGCACTAAGAACGTTCTGGTGTGGTTGAAAGAACATTTTTTTTTTTCAAGAGAGGGGTTTCTCTGTGTAACCCTGGCTGTCCTGGAACTCTCTTTGTAGACCAGGCTGGCCTCGAACTCAGAGATCCTCTGCCTGCCCCTGCCTCCCAAGTGCTGGGATTAAAGCCATGTACCACGACACCTAGGTGAAAGAACATGAATTTGTTTTAAAGATTTATTTATTATTTATACAGCATTCTGCCTGCACGTGTGCCTGCCAACCAGAAGAGGGCGCCAGATCTCATTATAGATGGTTGGATGGTTGTGATCTACCATGTGGTTGCTGGGAACTGAACTCAGGATCTTTGGAAGAACAACCAAGTTTCTTAACCTCTGAGCCACCTCTCCATCCCACAAGAACATGAATTTTAAAGACAATTTTAATGCCTACTACTTAAGAAAAACTGTTATATCTCTAAATATTTAATATTTTATATTAATGATGCTGTGATTAATATTTTTCTATTAGTAATGTTGTGGGAATATGTAAGGGAATATATAAAGTTGTTGATTAAACGATATGCTTTTGGAGGGGGGAGGGGCCAGGTCTCTCTCACTGTTTATCCCTGGCTACATTTACCTCCTCGGCCTCTTGAGTGCTGGGATTACAGCTGTCAGCCACTACCCCTAGCAAGACAATCTGTTTAGAGCATGTTAAATGCTTGCTTTCATTTCTTCCATCTGAATTATTTTAAAAAACGCTGTTATAACTGATTGAAGGTTTCCTGTTTTCACGACACTCACCCTCACTGAAATAGGTTGGATATGCCAAGTCTATTTCGAAAACATTGTCAATTTTCCTGATGTCCTGGCTTGCAATTCTAGTCTCTATTGACAGTCTTTGGGTGTTAAATACTAAGAGATTCTGATCTTTGGAAATTAGGCTTAGACTGGAACAGAGATACCCTATGCTGGATTTAATGTACATATATATATATATATATATATATATATATATATATATCAAACTATGTATATAGTGTACATATTATAGACATATACAAACATGTATATATTACACACATGCACATTCACATACATACATACTCATACATAGGCATGCAGTTGTTTGTTAGTATCTACAGAGGACCAACTCTGGGATTCACACAGATCTAAAATCTGAGGCTGCTGCAGGTCCCTAAACAGAATGGCCCAGTGTTTGCATATAAGGTGTTACACAGTGAAATTTTAAATCATCTTCAGGTTACTGCAATGCCTAGTTAACGGTAAATGTCATGTAAACATTTGTTGGATTGGATTTTTTAGAGACTCATAGTAAAGCATCTGTACACATTCAGTAGCGACCATTGGTTAAATCCACAGATGCAGACTCTGTTTACTTGAGGACCAGTTGTCCATAATCACTACTATATTACTGTGAATCAATCCTGTGATGGATGATCAACATAAAAGAATTTAAAAATACCGCTGAAGAAATATGCTAGAAATATTTTTTCTTCACTATCAGTTGCTATTCAGCGTAACCCACTTCACCTTCAGTTGCTTGAGGGCCTCTGAAATGAACTCCCTCAGGAGCTTTGCTCCCTGGGTCCTCCATGCTTTTGATCTTACAAGCAACAATGCTAGCCATCCAAAAGATGGACTGAACCCATGATTAGCAAATTGAGTACTGAACTCAGGTCACCAGGCTTGACAGCAAGCACCTTTTCCCACTGATCCCCCTGCCACACACACACACACACACACACACACACACACACACACACACACATCAGATTTAGGGTTCTATGGTATTGGGACTTCCATTTATTATACCTAAGTATAAAATGAAATTCAGTCTTTTTTTTTTTCTGGTGTTAAAAGTGGTTTATTCAAGTCCTTATATCTTTTGTTCAATGTCTAACAAACGGCTATAAAAATTCAACTCCATTTTGCTTAATGACCTTGCAGAACTCCAAGGAAAAAAGGTGTCTTGTGTCTCCACACCAAAACTCTCAGAAGGGCAGCGCCTGAGTGATTTGACGTTTGGATGCTTCTTGTCCCGAGCAAAGAGTCCTCCTCACGTAGTAAGATTCGAGGGAGTGAGCAAGACGGCATCGAAAGACCTCGAGTTCACCGAAGAAAAATGCGTAGAAGGTACTTAAAAACTAGAGCAGTCTACCTCAGGCTTTTCCAAAAAAGAAAGCATCATTCACTAAGATTGTTATTCGAATTATGTTTACTTTTCCAAGAAACCTTTTCATCCCCTTTCCACTGTCCAGCAGTCAGCGGCGCGTGGCTGAGGTTGCCTGTGCCGAAGCTCTGACTCACTCGAACATGTAACCAATACCTGCCACAAAACACGAGGACATGTTTGTTCAACCTCTCATTCCTTGGTCATGGGGTTCATATTTATGTTCTCAAAGTTCCTTTTCCACTCAATCTGAAGTTTTAAGTCATTATGTATGAAGCTGTTGGTACATTTTATTTCTCACAGTGCTAACAAATGGAATCCATCTCTAAAGGCATTTAAAGAGGTTATTCTGATTATTAAAACACATTTTAGTTAAACAGAGAGTGGTGGAGGAATGCTTTTTCTGTGAGTTTGTGCATTTCGTGTATTGAAATGTGAACACAAAGTCTGTTGCTTAAGTTATGGCTTCCTGCTTACGGTTAGGCATACACGATGCTGACTTTGAAGATTAGTGGGAAGGGTTGTCTTGGCTTCATAGGCGCAGTAGCATTAATAATTGCTTCTAAAGTGGAATTAAAGGCATTGGGGTTTTTTGGCAGCTTCTTTGATGGTCAAATGCACCCCACTTCACACTCTGCTCTTTTTCTCTTTAGATTGTTGACAACTTTCGTTCCCCAACATACTTGTTTGTAAAAAGCAATTTATTTTTGCTACAATTAAGTTGAAGTATATGGGTGTTTTTTTTTCTTTTCTTATGTAAGTCCCCCCCTTTTTTTTTCAAATGTGCTTATAAAGGTTTAAAACTAACAAAGAATAGTATACGTTGCCCTTATTCACGTGAAATTGCCAGTCTCTACAGTGTAGTTGTGACAGGCAGGGGAATGCACATATGCACATAGTTGTGTAACCGTTTCATTATTAAGGCAACCTGCCAATGTCGTGTATCTCCCTCTAGAGATGGAAATTGCAGAGAAGCCTGCTGATAACCAAGTCCAAGAGAGCAACAGAAGCCAGGGAAAGTTGCATGAGACTTCTCGCAGCTCAGAACAGAACCGGAAAACCAGAGCAAGCTTTGCGACAGATGGTGCCACATCCCAGAATTCCGGGCTTCCAGGGAGTGACTGGAGTTCTGACGAGGAAGACAGAAGCAAGGGCAGATCCAAGCCCAGGCGCACGTCCACTCTTTCCAGCCACACGTCTGAGGAGGGCCTCCAGTGTGGTGAAGCGTATCTCACTGCATCGGATGACAGCAGTTCTATTTTCGAAGAAGAGACTTTCGGCGTTAATGGGCCAGAGCACAAGAAGCTATATTCTTGGCAGCAGAAGGCACCATGGAAAGCTCAGAATAGCCTTGCAAAGGGGAATTCCCAGTCACGGATAAAGGAGCAAGATAGTTCCTCAGATGAACTGAACAAGAAATTTCAGTCCCAAACACTGGACTATTCATCCTCCTCAAGTGAGGCCAACACCCCAAGCCCTATTTTAACCCCAGCGTTAACCCCCAAACACCCTAACTCACTGCTCCCTAGGAAAGGAACACAGTTAGTGCCTTCCCTGTACCTGCCACCCCCAAAGCTAAGGATACCCAATGTTTTCAGTATAAGTGTGGCACTCACCAAAAGGCACCTGAGCCAGCCACAGTTGTGTTCGGACCGGATGTTTGGCACGAACAGGAATGCCATAAGCATGATCCGACCACTGAGACCTCAGGAAACGGATCTTGATGTGGTTGATGGAGACAGCTTGGAGGTTGTGGAGAGCATGGACACGGGCTGCGACGATGGGTTGTTTTCCTGTGACTCCCCAGATGGTCCCTTTGCAGATGACCAGGAAAACAGTGATCCTGCAAAGAAGGCCTCAGGCAAACCGCCCACTCCTCCTTTGCACCGCTTTCCCTCTTGGGTAATTACATTCCTGTGTGCAGCTCCCACACAGGGAGCTTCTTTCAGCAATCTTCTCAGGCTTCACACTCCTGTCCCTGTTGCTTTTCAAATCCAGTGTTGTTCTGACAGTTTCTCTTCCCCAACCGTGTTCTGAATGATTGAGAAACAAGACAGGTGGGAATTTAAAATATGACTTTACTTATAGATAGGAGTGTTGGAGGGCAGATGAGCTTTTCAGTATTAGAATTTGGAATTAGATTTGTGGACCCAGGCCTAAGCTGGAGCTAGATCACTGTGGCTTCCTCCTGGAGGAAGGGAGGCCAGGCCCCCTCTAACTCATCCAATATGAAGCTTCTTGTTTCCTCAAGGAAAGGAGAGAGGATAGGTGCTGGGCTGTGCATGCAAGGGAAAGTGAGTGGGTGTAGAGAGCTCAGCGAAACAGAGGGAGGCATGATGGGGTGGGGAGGAGGGGTTCCTCTAGCCAAAACTTTAGAGCGCTTCTGCAGGAGCACCTCACCCTATCGCTTGGGGGTTCTGAGCGTCGTTAGTCACTTGATGTAGAGAGATTTCACTTTACCCGCCACGAACGTGTAAATCCAGTAAATATGTCAGCTACAGCATCTTCCGGCTAGTCTAGAAGGGACTTGAGCTTTCTATGAAAACATTGACTTTGACTACAAAACCAACCTATCAATTACGTGATATTCCTTGGGACTATCTACATTGCTTGATTTCTTTAAAAGCAAAGTCTGTCTTTAAACTTGCAGGTGCATGTGTTAACGGAAAGCAGGCGTGCCATAGTGCACGTGTAGAGGTCAGAGGACAACCACAGGAGCTGGTGCTCTCCCACAGAGCAGGTTCCGAGGATCAAACTCAGATTGTCACACTTAACTACAAGCACCCCCGGCCTCTGAGCCTTCTCACCAACCCCAATATTCTATACTTGAAATTAAGTGAATTGTTATGTTTCGTAGACTTATGTTTAACCTCTGGCTTCAAAAGAAACATCTGGGTTGCCAGAGATCTTGGGTACCTGAATCATGTTCTTTTATTGTGGTTGTTTTATTGAGTAGCTGCTATAACTGTAAACAAATTATGATGACCATGGCTTTCCTAATATAAATTCAGAGTTAGAGATGTGTCTGCTTTCTCTTTACTTTCAAGAGGACATTTTTCCTTTTGGGATCCACATGAAGTGGCCTCCTGTTTATTGCTAAATTCTTCATGGCACAAAAAAAGTAGAAGCCAATGGCACGTGGGTCTCCAGAATTCTAGTTATGCCACCCTTAGGCAACAAGGAGCCAAGATTTGGCTTCTTTTGTTATGTTGAAGACTTCCAGAGATTGATGTTAAGCTTTCAAGTTCATTTTCTTTGGCAAATTTTACCTTTTCTTTCTCTTCCCCTTTTCAAGCTATTTTTGGTCCTGGAAAAGTAGTATTTTGCTTTTCAAATTTTCTAATGAACTTAGCACAGGCAAAAGTTCCTTGGCATTTTCAGGTTTCCAGGTGATGTTCAGCAGCTTCCCTGGCTGAGTTGGAGTATCATGCAGAACGTAATAGTCACTCGGGTAGGACAGCTGTGATCCAGAAATACCTCTGACGGCCTGCTCTCATGGCGACCTGGTTTGGCTCAGCTTGTCCTCGCGTCTATGACTACGCTTTCCACTTCCTTCCTGCTTCCAGTTCTCTCATGCTCACATGGACTCCAGCTGCCTCGAAGCTCCCGCTTAGATCGCCTTAGCATGGATCTCTTGCAGTTAGGCTCTGTGTGATCCACGTGTTCAGGGAAAGCACAGCTTCTCCATTCTGTTAGGCACACACCCCATCATGAGAGATCTTGCGCCAGTATTTGTAGCCACTGGCCAGCCTAAAGCGTGGCATCAGCTGTCTACTGTTTAGACCTTTTATTAAAGGCATGGCACGTCGATTTATGCACTGGGAACCACTGGGGACCTTTTTCTTGTTAGCTAGTGATTCTAACCTCACAGTGTCCATTTCAGAGCTCTTTCTTGGAGAAGAGGAGCAAACACAATAGGCTACTTTTGGAACAAGATAATAATTCTACTGTAACCCTCAGCTCCGTTTATTACTTGACTCAAAATCTATTTTGTTTTACCGAAATGTACACTGAAATAAGGAGATAGTAGCATTTAATGCTCTGCTATGATTCTCAATGTAAGGTTTTTTCCCTTTTCTCTTTTTCTAACCATGGTAATGCATATTAAAGAAGATCTGAGTGTAATCAGTGATTGTGAGCAGTTTTTGGCTTCATGTTACAGCTATTCAGTGTTTCCCCCTTTAAAAAAAAACTTTTAACCACATGTAGACTGTTAGGACGTTAAAGACAGTGTTTATCTACCTCAGTAATTGTGAATAATCTGTCTTGTTAATGATCAGGCTTGTTCTTACATTGTCTACAGAAGTCAAGATACCAAGCGAAAGTTTGGGAACAAAAATAGATAATGAAATAACTAATGAATGGGGGAAAATCTCTACAAGTTTTCCACAATGGTGTATTTTATTGGCACTGATGAGTTTTGTGATAACTAGAATTTTGCACTCTAGTGGGTGTTATCTGAAGGACAAATGAAAAATGTGCTCAGTATCATAATTTCTTGGCTGTAAGCACCTGGTTCAATCTCTCTTTTGTATTAGGAAAGCAGAATATATGCTGTAGCCAAGTCAGGCATTCGAATGTCTGAGGCCTTCAATATGGAGAATGCTAATAAAAGTAAGTGGTTTGCTTGTTGTGATGTGGGTGAGCCTTGAGGGCTTGTGCGTGCAATAGCTCAGAGCAAATGTGGGGTGCGGCCACAGAGAGGCAGGAGCGTAGGATTCTGTGTTGACGAGGTTATCAAAGCAACCAGTTACAGAAACAGAATAAAGGAGGATGGTCACCAGGAGCTGGGAAACTGGGGAAAGGGAGATGCTGTTTAATGGGTTTAAAATTCCAGATGAAAAAGTTTCAGAAGTCTGTTTTACAACAAGGTGAATAAACACCACCCTAGCGAATTATACACTTAAAATGGTTAAGACGATAAATCTTATTGCTTGTGACTTTATAAAAAAAAAAGTGTAATAAAGGGGTTTTTAAACTATTTTGTATTGCTGTTTCACTAGGCAAGACTTTCCTAAATGTTTAATGTTACTGGAATAATGGAATTATGTAAGCGTTTAGGTTGCTGGTTTGTTCTAAAACTGTTGTTCATTTTATTTAGGATAAAGTCATAAATATATTCAGTCCTGATTTAGAATGAACTTCACTATGTTTTTACCCCCCCCCCAAAAAAAAAAGCAAAGTAGAGAGACATGGGCATTTTATCTGTTTAAAGCTACAAAAATTATAAAAATATTGGATTCTATGTCATTTTCCCTGCTTCCTTCAAAAAATTATTATAGAAACAGTCATTTCCACTATGAAAAATTAAATAAGGCCAACACTTGGTAGGTAAAAGCAGGAGCTAAAGGCTAGCCTCAACTACATAGTTGGGTTCAAAGCTAGCCTGGGTTACATGAGATCCTATCTCAAAACATAAGACAAAAAAATTCACACACAAGTGTCTAGAATAAGGAAAGAAACCCCACCTTGGCTCTTTTTACCTCCCACCTATCTGCCTTCCAACTGGTTCATCTAGAGAGGTAACATCAGCATCAATGTTTTTAGTTATCTTCTGTTCTTAATATTTAGGAAAGTATATTCTAACCTGCCAACACTGGAGTCTCCTGATGACAGATCTTAAGGATGATAATGGTTTAATGCCACGTCAGAGATAGGGCTCCAAATCCTCAGAGAACATCTTCAAAGAACCCACTTCCTGAATCAGCCGGTGGTCTTTTCTGTTGAGCTCTGCACAGCTAAGCACAGTGGAGAGGCTAGAGAAAGGCATGCCTCTTGCTGTCAAAGGGCTAACAGTCTCACTGGGGAGGTGGCATATGTGAGGAAATGATGACCCATGGGAAACAACATTTGTAGCTGGGTGTGGTGCCTCTAATCCCAGTGATCAGGAGGCGCAAGCAGGAGGATCACTACCAGTTAGAGGCTAATCTAGAATCCACCTACAGTAAGGCTCCAACAGAAATAAACAGAAATTTAAAAAGCCGAGATGTAAATCTGGAAATCTCATAGCTCATAAAGCAGACCAATATTAGTAGGCACCTGTTAATCGGATTTATTTTTAATATATATTCATAGACAATAGAGCAGTGTACTAGCTGGGAGGTTTTCTTTAATGTTGTTTTTTGTTTCAGATTCTGCAAACATACCTTCATGCTCTTCATCAGGCCTTTATACGTCTCTGATCTACAAGAATATGACAATCCCAGTGTACACAACGTTAAAGGGGGTAATGAGTGTGTTTCTCACTGTTAGACATTCGGTTCTCTTCAGGATGTTCGGGGAAACTTCCTTCAAGCCCCAGATTTCACTCGCAACATTTTATACAGATTCCCCCTTTGCACAGCCTTAAAAGTTAACGTTAATATATCATAAAGAAGAAAGGGAAAGGCCTGGAGAAGATGATTATGATGTGATTCTCCTCGCCCTCACCCCAGGCAGTTAGCATATTATTAATGATGCAATGGAAACTCCTAATTTAGAAAAGCCTTTGTGCTCCTGCCAGCGTCCCCTTCTTTTCCAGAAGAACCTAATTAAAACAAGGACTGTCAGATACGGACAGTCTTATATTTTCAGGAATCTTTTATAATTGACAAATTCCTAGCTAATTAGAATCTAAGTTTTTGAAGATGGATTTTCATGATGTCAAAATACGCTGTTATCTTTCTTAAAAAAAAAAAAAATGCGTCCATGATCGTTTTCTGTAAAGCATCGTGTGTCTAGACAGGACAGCGACTTCAGAGGTGGAAACAAGGGGTCTGTTCTGCTTTTCTTTAGAAGGCGACGCAAATAAGCTGCAGCCCTTTCCTGGATGATTCCTCTGGCTCCGAGGAGGAGGACAGCTCCAGGTCCAGCTCCCGGACTTCGGAGTCGGACACGCGCAGCCGCAGTGGGCCCAGCAGTCCCAGGGCCATGAAGCGAGGTGAGGGGAAAGCACGCTCACAGGGCGCAACGCCAGCACGTTCTGAATACTGATTCGGGACTCGCCTCCGTAGGATTTCTCAGAATACACTCTCTAAATCACAGTGAAATGGGACGGAGACATTTATATCCTAGTGGTAATTTTCTAGTTCATTCTCTGTGGTTTCACACTAAACAGTCTTTCATCATCGCCTTATTAATGTTACTAGTATATTACACTATTATAAAAAGAAACAATTGGCCAAGAGGCAGTTACTTTTTTTTATAGTTACCTTGTGGCATGCTGACTGATTAGCGGGAAAGACTTACTATTGTTAAATGTCAGAAAACACACCTGCGGGTTTCTGTCGGTTAATCTGACAGTAACGTGGAAAACAAGTACGACTTTACTTTGTGCATACATATAACTTTTACCAAGTTTTGAAAAACTGTATGTGTGCATGTGTGTCTACTCCACACATGTGAAACCCAGAGGACAACCTCAGTGTCGCCTCCCTCTCTGAGACAAGGTATCCTGTGGTTCAGGCTTTAGTACAGCAGGCTAGCTGGCTGGCAGCCTCTAGGAGCCCTCTTGTGCTGGAGTTACTACCAGGTCAGGTTTTATGTATTTAGGGGATATGAACTTAGGCCCTCGTGCTCATAGGTGCAAGTGCTTTCTCCATTGAGCTGTCTCCCCACCCCAGCTTTGAGTAACTTGTGTGCACAGGAAGAGGTTACAGGGAGATCTGATCTCAGCTAGTGGAACCTGTACTTAAGGAAAGTCTCTGTGGCCTTGTATATGTGTTAGTTTTCAAACTGGCTCGCTGGGAACCGCTGTTGCCTTCAAAGCCATAGGCTGCAGCTGGCGTGGCTAAGCTTTCTCAGTGTTAGTGTTTGGGCTTCCTCCAGTTTCCTTGGCTCTCTGTGGTCAGTCAGGTTATGTCACATTGTTGCCAAGAATACAGCTGCTCTGTTCTTCATAGTAGCTGACAGGCTACTCTTTTATCTTTGATCTCATCCTCTCCTTTCTCTTCCCTTGCTCACAGACCCTGTTGTTTATAATTTAAAAAGAAAATCTATTTCGTTTTGAACTTGATCAGTAGCTCAAATTTGCTTTCCACAGCCTTTCCTCTTGTGCTCACCTCCGGAGTGCCAGGCTTACTCATATGTGTGTCCAAGCCTCCTCATCACTCTGCTCCAGCGTGGCTTCCCTAGTGGGATCCGCCCTTCCGTGGTTGTTCAGATTGCAGTCCTTGCCCTTCCGGGTTGCCTGCTCTTCCGGGTGCTTTAGTCTGCTCCACATTTCGTTTTTATAGTTCTCACTACCTGCTGGGCATCCCTTTCCCTTCACTGGACTCTGTTCCAAGAGGACTCAAACGTTCCCTTTGTTGTAGGCCATAGCCGTAGCACCGAGGACAGGGCTTGGCACATTGGCCTTGGGCTTGGAATCGGAGCTTTGCCCTCCAAAATCAGCCCTGACTAGTTATTTGACTTTGCATAACTTCTGCCCCCTCTGGGGCTTTGACGACTTAAACAGTGAGGACACCGGCCAGGATGCTCTCTGAGGTTCCTCATGCCCGGCGTTTGATTCATACATGAACAAGTAGGCAAAGGCCAGCATTCTATTATTGCATGCCCTTTAGCAAACACTTTTTAATGCAGAATGGCCTTAGTTTTTTATTTCAAAGTAATTAGACATCTCCGGTTGTATCTGTCATCTGTATATGGCTTGTAACTCACAAGACACTTTCTAGAGAGTCAACTCAGTTGGTGTGAAAAATGTTCCCTCTGCTTTTGCTTCATGGTTGTTGATAGAAATAATATGCTTATGTCTTTAAGACTTATTGCTTATCTTTAACGAGGATTTTTAAAGCCAGTAAGCTGGTTAATAGTTTATTGGACTTTCATGAAAAATACTATTGAGGTATTTGTCTATGTGTCAATATAAAATACACATATTTTTAAAAATCTTTACTAAAAGATGCACTAGTAAACTTTGATAATATTTTATATATGTGAGAAAACTCACAATTCCAATCATACCAAAATATTATTTATGTTCTTTTTCTTGGAAATTTGCATGGCGGTCCCAAACCCTGCATTCTGTTTCCTGCAGTAGAAGTCTCCATGGCCGGAGGAATGGGAATAAATCTTGGGAAGGGCGGTTTATGACGTAGGAGTTAGTGTTGTCTGCAGGAGAACTCGCGGCTGCTGTTGGTCCAGGCCAGTCTGAGATACTGACTCGATTTACGTGTTTGCTTTCCTAGGCGTGTCTGACTTGTCCGTGGCTTCTGAAAGCGACTACGCCATTCCTCCCGACGCCTATTGCGTTGACGCTGAGTGCTCGCAGCCCGAGCAGAAACTCCCTAAAACCTGCTCATCCTCCAGTGAAAACGGGAAAAATGTAAACGTTGGATCAGACTTTGAAAAAGAAATTAATGACTCTTTTAGCTTTTCCCAGAAGGAAACAAAACCTCATTTTCGAATGTTTTCTTTTCATTAGGAGCCATTAGAAAAATCTGGCTATCTGCTGAAAATGAGCGGCAAAGTCAAGGCTTGGAAGCGGAGGTGGTTTGTTCTTAAAGGTGGCGAATTGCTTTTCTACAAGTCTCCAGTGAGTGGGCGGCGCGCGCCGCTGAGACCCGGATCCCTTACCCTGTAAAGCAGACCCCAGCTGGTTTCTGAGACCCGGATCCCTCACCCTGTAAAGCAGACCCCAGCTGGTTACTCTTTCTGTAATAAACAATTAGTTATGGGGCCTGGAGAGACGTCTCGCACTGGCCCCGCTGGCAGAAGATCCTGGGTCCGCTGCCAGCACACACAGGGCGGGCTCAGGACTCTGTATCTCCAGTCCCAGAGGATCCCGCGGCCTCTCCAGCTGTTACAGGCGCTACGTACACACACACAGACATACATGCAAGCAAAACATCCATACACAGAAAAGAAAACTAAAGGTTAAAAAATTATGAGTTAATGATACAGGACATCTCCAGTAGTTGCTTTTATAGCTGCTGATCTTTCTGTTTGCTTCTCTCTCCTTCTCTGCAGAGTGATGTAATTCGGAAACCGCAGGGCCACATTGAGCTCACAGCATCCTGCAGTATTTTAAGGGGCGCTAACAAGCAAACGGTTCAGGTACACGTCTTTTGGATTTATTATTCCTTTGGTACCATAAAAAAAAAAAAAAACAGTTCTCGGTTGAGAGTAGATTGATTGATGCTTTTTTTTTTTTTTTATTCACTTTAGAATCAGTTTGATGCTCAAAGGCATGTAATAATCCAAGGGTGTTTGGTTAAAACTGTACAAGATTCCTGCAACTAACCTGTACCTTTACTCCTAGTGTTTTTTTATTTAATCTGCCGGGCGTTTTCAGCTCTCAACATATCAAGCCATTTTAGGGGGGAGGATTATCCAGTAAGTGAATTTTGGAGAAGTAGTACTATTGAATTCAAGAAGGCTTGTACTTTAATATGGAATTGGACAATGACAATTAATTCTCCCATAAATTTCAAGAGGGAAGGGGAAAACTATTGACGACCAGAGGCCCCGTGCTGCCCAGTGTCCTCAAAGGTGATGCTGTCTTACCCACACACAAATCTCTTAAATTTCAAACAGGCTCTTGAGATAGTCTGATGTGTCTGAATTCAGACACTGCTTCAGAAATGTTTCAATAACTTTTTTTTTTAATGAGGGGGTGGGAGAGAGAGGCCTTCAAGATAGAGTTTTTCTGAGTAGCCCCAGCTCTCCTGGAAGTCATTTTGTAGACCAGGCTGGCCTTGAACTCAGATCTGAGTGCCTCTGCCTCTTGAGTGCTGGGATTAAAGGCCAAGCCACTATTATGAAGATGATGATGATGATGATGATGATGATGATGATGATGATGGTGATGTTTCGTGCCTGTGAAGGGAAAAATTTTTCTAGAAAGGTTCACGGGTGATGCTTTCAGTGGACCAGGGATGCTCGGGATTAAAATGGATGAATGAAAGAAAGCTCTGACACAGAGCGCTGACTGTCAGGAATTGATTTTAAAGTCCTGAAATATTTGGGAAGTTGGCAGCACCGTTAATTTGAGACTGGGCTATTGTGAGTTCTTGCTAAATGGTCACGTGTAGCACCAAGAATTGGTATTGAATTGTTCTCATTTGTTTTTAGTTTGCTATCCCACTTCTTCTCCCCGTGAAAGTCTTGTCTTGCAGTGTTAGCTTTGGGTTTCTTCATCACCACCTCCAGTCTTCCTGCTCATTCCAGCAACCTAGAGCTTGTCACACTAAAGGGAGAAAAGGAAAGTGACAATTAAAGACATAAAACTGCAGCCCTGGAGTTAATCCTGAGAACAGTGTCAGGCACATGGAAAAGAATTGTTTTTTAAACAGGTCTTGCTTTGGGTTTATCTGTAAAAACAGCATAGGACTGGTCATCGGTAAATAGTGTGTAGGTAGGTGTGTCACACCAGTCCATCTGTCTTCACATTGGCAGAAACCTTTCCTATGGGGTCTGGACACCTTTGGGAGCCTGTGCTGGGGCTGAATCCTGGGCCTTAGCTGGAGCTGCGGCCTCTGCCTTGGTTTGAACCTTGGCCTTTGGTTGGCAGAGTCTACGACCCTTAGCGGTATAGCTTTGAATCCGTTTCCCAAGCATGGGTGAGTGATGAAAGCTAAATGGCTGAGTTTGCAGCTGGGACCCTTTGGCGTCTTGGGCTTAACGGCCGCAAGTGTCACAGGGGCTTTGATGGCCTCTGCTTACTCACTCATTGCCTTTGCGTTGTTTGACTGCATCTTCTTCAGGCCTTTCTTGTTGTGTTTCTTGGCAAAGCACATGCTCCTCAGGAACTTGGGGTCCACCCCTTAAGAGATTCCTATCTTTGTGACCGGGGTTTCTTGATGCCATTTCTGTGCCATTTGTGGGACTGGTTGTGTGTGGTGTGGCTCTTGGGCTTGGCCATATCTGCATGGTAACCAGTGGCTCCTGTGGCGCCTGGAACCGGAAGAGAAAGAAAGGCCCGCAGCACCCAAGAAAAGGATTTTAACTGAATGGTCAACACTCTCACACAGTGGCAAAAGAATTCTACATTTCCTTGGAACCAGAGATTTTAGGTGTACCACGATTGCTTTTCTGTCTATAAGAATGCCTGGCCGGACATGGACTAAGTCATCAGTAGCGCCTCTCTTGTTCCTTATCCCATTCTAGCTTACCACAGAGAAACACACATACTTTCTGACTGCTGATTCTCCCAATATATTGGAAGAGTGGATTAAAGTGTTGCAGAATGTTCTTCGAGTGCAAGCTGCTAACCCTCTTTGCCTGCAGCCTGAGGGCAAACCAACAGCAAAGGGATTGCTCAACAAGGTAGGACTCTGTACACATAGCTGTATCCTAGGAAGCTCTTTCATAAGCTCCATCTGTCATGTTCAGATAATATCTGCATTTAAGATTTTGTTTGGGGGTAGGAAGTGTGTCTTTAAGTATAATGCCCAAAGGGAAACAACCCACAGAGATGGAAAAAAAAAAAGATAAATTTGGGCACATGCAAAAATATAAATGAAAGAATTTGAAAAGGTCATTGAAAGGTGTGAAACCCAGCTAATATTCTTAATATGTAATAAGTGTGGGCTGGCAAAATAGATCAACAGAGAAGAGTGCTTGCTGCTAAGCCCAAAGGCCTGAATTTGATCCCTAAACTCCACTTAATGGAAGGAGGGAACTAGCTCCCACTAGTTCCTCTGACTTCCATACACCTGCTGAAGCATACAAACACACACACACACACACACACACACACACACACACACACATTAAATAAATAACAGAGTAAAAAAATATTTAACAAGCCTTTTCTAATTAGTAACTGAGGAGTGGCTAAAAAAAGCCAAAAGGCACAATGGAAGAGAAGTAGATACAGTAGAACTAGGAAGAAGTAGAAAAGATCAGTGAGCACACTGTGCTATCTCTAAGAATTTTTAACACACAAACTAATAAAATCGTTATAATTTTTAAAATCTGCTCAAAGGAAAGCTTTTTTTTAAAAAAGCTTTTTTAAAACAAAATTGAAACCCAGTATTGAAATAAACTAAGTTTGCTAGAGTGTTACTCTGGAAGACAGTTTACCAGTGTGTGTGTGTGTGTGTGTGTGTGTACATATGTATGTGTGTGTATATGTGTGCCTATGTGTGTATGTATGTGTGTGTATTAGTGTGTATGTGTGTATATATTATGTGTGCCTGTGTGTATGTGTGTTTGTAAGCTAGAAGTTCATGCCAAGTGTCTTTTTCAATCACTCTTCACCTTGTTTGTTTGTTTTTCTCACTGAGCCCAGAGCTCAGTGATCTTGCTAGACTGGCTGGCCAGCAAGCTTCGGGGACCTTCCTGTCTCTGAATTCCTAGCACTGGGATTATAGGCAAACATGCCTGCCCTGACCTTTCGCATGTGCTGTAAGGCTTCATGCTTGTTGTAACTCAGGCTTCATGCTGTGGCAAACACTTTTCTGAATGAGTCATCTCAGTCCTGTTTTGTGTTTTTATTTTTTAAAATTTTTGTAAAATACTCACCATGCAAATGTTTACTTAGTTGTCAAAACTTCCTGGCATTGTGGAAAATATACTTTTTAAAATGAATACAATGCTGTTCAGTCAAGTCCAGTGATATGTGTGTAATAACACCCAATGAAGCCCATTATTTTATATGCTGACTACATTTTTAATTTAAAAACAACCTAGAAAAGAATAGCATACTGTCACTGGGTGGTGGCCCACGCCTTTCATCCCTGCACTTGGGAGGCAGAGGCAGGTGAATCTCCAGGTTCAAGGCCAGCCTGGTCTTACAGAACAAGTTCTAGGACATCCCAGGCTACACAGAGAAATCTTGTCTTGAAAAAAAAATAATAATAGCATACTGTCCCATTCTTCTGATAGCTTCCTAAGCTATTGAAAAAGAGGGGTTTGTAAGCTTATTAATAATGACATTTAAAAAGCACAATTACTGATGCATAAGAAGGTCATAAAGGACCAACGGGGTATTGCAGCAATGACTCCTCAGAGCCTTGACTGCATTGCATATCGGAGAGGAGTTATATAGTTATATCAACTGGCAGTGGGCAGAGAAGCCAGCCTCTGGGAGGAGACGCGTGAATGATAGAGCAGAGCTCCCTGGGTTAGCAACCTAGGAGAAGATCAGAGAGCTTTTTGTTGTTTGTCTTATGGCAGGTTAAGTACTTGGGGCTTTGCGAAGGATGTCTAGAGCGCTTCGGGGTTGGTCATGAGGATATGCACACTGTTAACAGCTTGCTCTGCTAAAGATGAGTTTGTAGGAGGCGTGGTGGAGAAGAGAGGCTCAGAGCAGCTGAAGCCGTGGCTCTCATGGACATGAGGCTCTGAACCGTTACGGGAAATGAGAAGGGAGGTTGCATTTGAATGGTGGCTGGCAGTTAAGCCAGTTTGTTTGTAGCGGATGAGGAAGTAGTCAAGGTTTTTTATAGGTGTCCAGATGAAGGATGGACTAGAGATGAACACTCGTGAGAAGAAAGGAGAAGCTTTTGGGAGATGGACAGGCTGTCTGGGAACAAACCGATGTTTCGAGTTCCTTAAAGACACCTTCCCTAAGAAACACCATGATGGCTCAGTGGGTGGAGAAGCGTGCCACATGAGGCTGGCAACCCGAGCTCAACCCCTGGAACCCGGTAAAGGTGGAAATTACCTCTCAGAGCTTCACATGCATATGATGGTTTACACACACACACACACACACACACACACACACACACACACACACATGCACGCATGCACGCATGCACGCACTCACTCACACCCATATCCACACTCACACAGTAATAATAACTAGTTTTAGAAAGCCTAGTAGACAACAGAATGCAGTCTACGCTGGACAAGAGAGAGCTGCCTGAGAAATAAGGGCTTGGGGACTTGGCATCATTTAAGTGACTGTTAGAACAAGGAAAATGAGAGAAATCAACTGGAGGAAAAAATAATGTTGATATTCAGAGTAGGGGATGGAGAATGGAACACTCCAAAATGTAGGGGATGTAGAGGCATGGATGAAAAATCCTGAGGGCCTGGGAGCAGAACCCTTGAGCAGGACGGTGGGGTCATTGGGTCATACCTGCTGTGCTCAGGGACAAGAGCACACTGCAGTGGAAGGTAAGCGGGAGGAACGCGTAGTGAGTCTACAGCCTGCCCACACTCTCCAGAGCATCAGAAAGACTCTGATCTGGGGGGAACATGGGGTCAGAAGAGGAGGAGAAAGACATGTGCCCTGTATTTATAAGCTGAGGGGAGAAGCCAGGAGACCTGGAACATTAAGATCCAGGAGTGAGTGAATGGGGATCAGGGAGAGGCAGGATGGAGGGGCTGGCCGGGCAGGAAGTGAGAAGTGGGGACAAACATCTGTATTTGATGGACAAGGAATGAGGTCACTTATCATGTCCTCGGTTTTCTTGTTCTGCCTAAGGTATTTACTAGGAGTGGGTAAAAGGGTTGGGTGTAATCACAGAAAACGTGATATAGCCAGAGACATTTGGGATTTATACGTATCACTAAGGGTTGACTGAACTGTAATGATTGGAGTTCATATCTTTAGTCAATGCCCATATTAGGAGCAGAGACTTTACAGTGTAAGGACAGGAGCAGAGTGACTTAATATTATTATTACTATTACTATTATTATTATTAAATTTTTCAAAAATGAAATAGATTTGGAAGAATTTTTACAGCAAACATCCGTGTTTCCATCACTTGGGTTCTAAAAGTGTGTGTTTTATTATAAACATTTTTTATTATAAATTTTCAAATATATGAGAGTAAAGCATATAACATTCCTTGACAGATTCACCATCAGTTCCAACAGCTGCTAGCTATGGCTGACATTGTCTCAGGACACCCTCCTGTCACAGTTTTCTCCTCATATCCTCCACTGGGCTATTTAAAGGCAAGCGGAAGTGAAGTTTTGTTGGATGGGTCTGTTGGCGCATAGGAATGCAATTTGGCCATGGGCCCTGGAGCAAGAGTTGCTTTACAATCAAACACGGGATCCCAGGTTGGCAGAGAAGAAAGAGACCAGGCAGGAATAGAGAAACTAGAAGATGGTTGGATCAAGAGACCAGAGGCAGGAAGACAGTCAGAGAATAGCAATGGTCTGAGTGAGAGGGGGCGGGGAGTGGGAGGCGATGATTGATGACTACAGAATGTAAGCTGTAGAAACGAACCTTCTCCCAGTGGAGAAGGGAGCCTGGCTGTGAAGACAAGGGGAGGGAGACATGAAAACTAGCACAGTTGATGGGAAATGGAAAGAGCACAGCCGAAAAGAAGCTTTAGCTGAGGCAGCACGGGGAAGAGCTGGTGAGCCACGCTGTCTAGGCATGACCTGTGTGAAGAGAATAAGTTATTTCAGGCCCCGGGCCTCAGCGTCCCCATCTGTGAAATGGGAGATAATCATAGCGACAACCCCTTAGGGTGTGAAAACCATGAAACATATTTCATTTAAACATGAAAAGTGTATTCAGACAGTACCTGGCACATTGAAAGCACTCAGAAATGCTGGGTATTTCCAGTGGAGTTTCTTGTAGATACTGAAGTCAGCAAGGCTGGTGATGGGATTTGCACTGGAGACACTACAGGAATGAGATGAGGGGAGGGGAGGGGACCAGGGAGCTCGTGTTTTGTGTGTTAACAAAGGCTTAGGGTAAATTCTGTTGTTTGTTCTCAAACTTTCAACATCACTGATATGGAAGGCTTTTGTTAATAAAGCAAGGTCAACAATCAGTTTTTAAGTTATTTGGTTCGCCAAGCTTTTGAGGTTACCTTTATATCTCCATCAGGATTTGTCTAGTAGGATATGTTTTGTGAAAATGCTTTCAGATCTAGAGTTAGAAGAAATTCTAATGTAAGGTGTATGCAGAGAGATGGCCTGTGTTTTTATTTTTAAAGCATGGCTTTTATAGTAGCTGGTTCTCGCTTACTTTTGGTTTAGATGCAGCAATTGTTCTGTTTTAAAAATAAATCATTTCCAAAGTACACAAATTATACTCCGGTTTTGAGGAAACTTCTTTCAGTGCTTTTTAAAGAAAGAGGAAACAGTCCTGCAGAGCACTGTTTAAAAGCCAAGGATATTCCTCTGTAAATATATGTTTCCAAATTTAATTAAACTGAGGCATGTCTTGCCAAATGAAACATTTTTGCTGTTGTTGTTTCTCAAGAAGCGTTCTAAATCCATCAAAACATTAGTGCAGGGTTATTTGTTTAAACCATGGCTTTGGATGCTTAGAGATGAGCTGGTTTTGTGGGTATGAGAAAGGCCATGTATTTGACTCTTTATATAGTGAGGAAGGAAGCATTTATTGCAGTTACTAATATATTTCGATTTAGGTGTTGTCTCATTTGGTCAAACAATAGCCTAGGGAGGCGTGTAAGTCACTTGCCTGAGGACACCAGTGAGTGCGTGTGTGAGAGAGAGAGACTGTGTGTGTTTGTGTATCTCTATCTCTGTGCGTGAGTGTGTGTGTGTGACTGAGCATGTCTGTGTAGCTCTGTGTGTATGTGTCTGTGTGTGCGTGTGTGTGATTGATTGTGTCTGTGTCTCTGTGTCTGTGTGTGCGTGTGTGTGATTGTGTCTGTGTCTCTGTGTCTGTGTGTGATTATGTCTGTGTATCTGTGTCTGTGTGTGTGTGTGTGTGTGTGTGCGCACGCGTGTGTGGTTTTGTGCGTCTGTATGTGTGTGAACAAAATATTCTAGATAATCTTTATCTGCCCACTGTTGAGAATGGTTTCTTCATGTTCTTGTGGAATGGAGGATATAGCAGGGCCTGTCTGGTGTAGACTTTAATGCCTATGCCCGAGCAGGACTGGTGCAGGTTGGAACACACAGTCCAGAGCTACGACCCGTCCCAGTACTCATCTAAACACATGGCAAGATGTTCCCAGCACAGACTGTGAGCGCCTGGGGAGGGAGGCTGTGTCTCGTGCTTGTCAACCTCCGGCTCTACACAGTCAAGGGCTACATTCGGATGCTGTCCACACGGGCCAGAGTGGAGCAGGTCTCAGCCTCAACACAGTGACAGCCCTTAATGGCACTGCGCCATTCTGTACGGTTCCTTCCAGACAAAGCAACACATTTTTGGTTTTTTTTTTTTTTTTTTTGGATTTTTTTTTTCTTATCAGTTACATTTTATTAACTATGTACCCCAGCCGTGTCCCGGTCCCTCATTTTCTCCCAGTCCCTCCCTCCCTCCCTCCCTCCTCTCCACCGTGCCCCTTTCAAAGTCCACTGATAGGGGGGACCTCCTCCCCATTCATCTGATCCTGTTTTATCAGGTATCCTCAGGACTGGCTGCAAAGCTCTCCTCTGTGGCCTAACAGGACTGCTGCTCCCTTGGGGGGTGGGGAGGCCAAAGAGCCAGCCATTGAGTTCCTGTTAGAAATAGTCCTTGTTCCCCTCACTATGGGAAACCAATTGGTTACTGAGCTACCACAGGCTACATCTGAGCAGAGGTTCTAGGTTACATTCATACATGGTCCTTGGTTGCATGTCAGTCTCAGAAAAGACCCTGTGCCAGATATCTTTGGTCCTTGTGGAGCTCCTATCCTTTCCTCATCAGTCTAACTCCCCTTCTTTCTTATGATTCCCTGTACTCTGCCAAAGGTTTGGTCATGAGTCTTTGCTTTGAAAACACTGCTAGGTAGAGTCTTTCAAATGCGCTCAGTAGACTCCTGTCAATGTTCAATGCGTATCCCATCTGTCTTTCAAAACGAGGATTGATAATCTTACCCCATGTCCGCTCTCTTGATTATCTTTTTTAGGTGTATAGATTTCATTATGTTTATTATATCTTATAGGTCTATATAAGTGAGTATATACCGTGTTTGTCTTTCTCCTTCTGGGATATTTCACTCAAGATGATCTTTTCTAGATTCCACCATTTGCCTGCAAATTTCATGATTTCCTCCTTTTTGATTGCTGAGTAGTATTTCATTGTGTAAAAATACCACAATTTCTGTACCCATTCCTCCGTTGATGGACATCTGGGTTGTTTCCAGGTTCTGGCTATTACAAATAAAACTGCTATAAACATGGTTGAGCAAATATCCCTTTTGTGTACTTGAGCAAACTTTGGGTATATACCTAGCAGTGGTATAGCTGGGTCATGAGGAAGCACTATTCCTAATTGTCTTAGAAAGCGCCAGATAGATTTCCAGAGTGGTTGTACCAGTTTACATTCCCACCAGCAGTGGAGGAGGGTTCCCCTTTCTCCACAACCTCTCCAGCATGTGTTGTCCCTTGAGTTTTTCATTTTGGCCATTCTGATGGGTGTAAGGTGATATCTCAGGGTCGTTTTGATTTGCATTTCCCTGATGGCTAATGAGGATGAGCATTTCTTTAAGTGTTTCTCTGCCATTCGATATTCCTCTGTCAAGAATTCTCTGTTTAGCTCTGTTCCCCATTTTTTAATTGGATTACTTGGTTTGCTGCTTCTCAGCTTCTTTAGTTCTTTGTATATACTCGATATTAGTCCTCTGTCAGATAAAGGGTTAGTGAAGATTCTTTCCCAATCTGTAGGCAGGCGTTTTGTTTTGATGACAGTGTCCTTTGCTTTACAGAAACTGTTCAGTTTCATGAGGTCCCATTTATTGATTGTTGCTCTTAGAGCCTGTGCTGTTGGTGTTCTGTTCAGGAAGTTGTCTCCTGTGCCAATGAGTTCTAGGCTGTTCCCCACTTTTTCTTCTAACAGATTTAGAGTATCTGGTTTTATGTTGAGGTCTTTGATCCACTTGGACTTTAGTTTTGTGCAGGGTGATAAATATAGATCTATTTTCATTTTTCTGCATGTGGACATCCAGTTGGACCAGCACCATTTGTTGAAGATGCTGTCTTTTTTCCATTGAATGGTTTTGGCTTCTTTGTCAAATATCGAGTATTCATAGGTGTGTGGGTTTATTTCTGGATCTTCTATGCGGTTCCATTGATCCTCCTTTCTGTTTTTATGCCAATACCATGCAGTTTTTATTACTATTGCTTTGTAGTACAACTTGAGATCGGGGATGGAGATACCTCCAGATGATCTGTTGTTGTACAGGATTGTTTTGGAGATTCTGGGTTTTTTGTTTCTCCATATGAAGCTGAGAATCTTTTTTTCAAGGTCTGTAAAGAATTGAGTTGGTATTTTGATGGGAATTGCATTGAATCTGTAGATTGCTTTTGGCAGGACGGCCATTTTCACAATGTTAATCCTACCAATCCATGAGCATGGGAGATCTTTCCATCTTCTGAGATCTTCTTCAATTTCTTTCTTCAGAGACTTGAAGTTTTTCTCAAACAGGTCTTTCACTTGCTTGGTTAGTGTCACCCCAAGGTACTTTATGTGGTTAGTGGCTATTGTGAAGGGTGTTGTTTCCCTAATTTCTTTCTCGGCCCTTTTGTCTTTGGTATACAGGAGGGCTTCTGATTTTTTTTTTAGTTGATTTTGTATCCTGCCACTTTGCTGAAGGTGTTTATCAACTGGAGGAGTTCTCTGGTTGAATTTTTGGGGTCGCTCATATATACTATCATATCATCTGCGAATAGTGACACTTTGATCTCTTCCTTTCCGATTTGTATCCCCTTGATCTCCTTTAGTTGTCTTATTGCTCTGGCTAGGACTTCAAGTACTATGTTGAAGAGGTAGGGAGAGAGTGGGCAGCCTTGTCTTGTCCCTGATTTCAGTGGGATTGATTTAAGCTTCTCTCCATTGAGTTTGATGTTGGCTATCGGCTTGCTGTATATTGCCTTTACTATGTTTAGATATGTGCCTTGTATTCCTGATCTCTCCAAGACTTTAAACCTGAACGGATGTTGGACTTTGTCAAATGCTTTTTCAGCATCTAAGGAGATGATCATGTGGTTTTTCTCCTTCAGTTTGTTTATGTGGTGGATTACATTGATGGATTTCCGTATGTTGAACCACCCTTGCATGCCTGGGATGAAGCCTACTTGGTCGTGGTGGATGATATCTTTGATGTGTTTTTGGATTCGGTTTGCAAGTATTTTATTGAGTATTTTTGCGTCAATGTTCATAAGAGAGATAGGTCTGAAGTTCTCTTTTTTTGTTGGGTCTTTGTGTGGTTTAGGTATCAGGGTGACTGTTGCTTCATAGAATGAGTTTGGTAATGTACCTTCTGTTTCTATTTTGTGGAATAGTTTGAGGAGAATTGGTGTGAGCACTTCTTTGAAGGTCTTGTAGAATTCCGCGCTGAAACCATCTGGCCCAGGGCTTTTTTTGGAGGGGAGACTGTGAATGACTGCTTCAATTTCCTTGGGGGATATAGGGCTGTTCAGTCTTTCTACCTGATCTTGACTTAATGTTGGAAGATGGAATCTATCAAGAAAATTGTCCATTTCATTTAGATTTTCAAATTTTGTAGCATATAGGCTTTTGTAGTATGACCTAATGATTGTTTGAATTTCCTCTGTGTCTGTAGTTATGTCACCCTTTTCATCTCTGATTTTGTTGATTTGGATAGATTCTCTCTGCTTTTTAGTTAGTTTGGCTAAGGGTTTGTCTATCTTGTTGATTTTCTCAAAGAACCAGCTTTTTGTTTCATTGATTCTTTGAATAGTTTTATTTGTTTCTAATTGATTGATTTCAGCCCTGAGTTTGATTATTTCCAGCCTTCTGCTCCTCTTGGGTGTATCTGCTTCTTTTTTTTCTAGGGTTTTCAGTTGGGCCATTAAGTTGTTTGTATGTGCTAAAGCAACACATTTTTGAATGAAATTTTTTTTCTCACCTGGGGAAATCACCAGGATTCTTCAGGTTTTAATCTTCCTCATTTGAACATTAATATGTTAATCCAGAGAGCAGCTGGGTAATTGGAAATCTTTGAAGTAAGGAAACTATGAAAGAAACTTAATTGTGAACTCGGCTTCTTATCCTAGGCCAGCCTTCCTAATGCTGCGACCCTTTAATACAGTTCCTCATGTTGTGGTGACCCCCAAACCATAAAATTACTTTCATTGCTACTTCATAATGATAATTTTTGTGTTACAAATCATAACATAAATATCTGACATGCAGGATATCTGATATGTGATCCCTGTGTAAAGGTCCTTTGATCACCTCTCCAGAAAGGGTCATGGCCCACAGGTTGAGAACCTCTGTTCTAGTTGAAACCCTTGCCTGTGACACCCAGCGAACTCTCAGGAAGTATTACATGACGCACTGTAAAGCAAGCAGTCTGTGCGATGCGTTAGCTGCTGTCACAGGCAAATCTCAGGCGGCGTTTGAGCAGCCCGCTCAGAATCCCAGGTCCAGCTTGAGCAAGCACCTATTGGACCTCACAGAGAATGTATAAACCCCGCTGCAATTTCCCAGACTTCTAACCTACCTTTTAATCCACTGAAATATAATTCCAGGTGAAACACGGCTACTCCAAGAGGGTCTGGTGTATGCTTGTTGGAAAGATCTTGTATTATTTTCGTAGTCAAGAGGATAAGGTATGTATGCATCTTAGTATCCCAATGAGAGAATTTTCCTTTATGGTGGCTTAAAAACTTTTCTTTTCTTTCTTTGTTTTTTTTTTTTTTTTTTTTTTTTGCTTTTCTGTTGCTAGGTAAACCTATAGAATTTTTGGTAACTGGGAGTTATCACTAAGGTAATAAACTGCTTGTCCTGGATGTTAAATTTTAGCTCAATAGCTTGTACCCAGTGCACTTTCTAAGCTCCAGAGGAGCAAAGCCTCATTTTAGTCCACTTTGCCATGATTAGGAAGGATAGCCAGGGGAAGAACAGGACTCCGGACCGGTGGGCCCACAGATGCGTGGCTACCACTCACCCGTCAGCCATTTGCATGTGTATGTCCTGTCTGCTCATTTTAAAACTGATATCCCCCTCACTCCCAGGAACTTGAGTAATCTTCACTTTGAAAGTAGAAAGATGGGCATCTACCGAAGGTGAAAGGATCACAAGTCATTGTGGGCACCCAGTCACCTTGGTATTACTGTAACGACATGAATTTAGCTAATACAGATGCCTGAAGCACTTGTATACAATGACCATGTCGACTCACAGAAGAGAAGCATGTGGCTGGTTGGTTAATGCCCCTAGCCTCAGTCCAGTGAGCATGTGGGTCAGTTATTTCCCTGGTCCTTTTCCACAGGTGGTACTCTCAGGTCTGCAGCCGTGTTTAGCACCCAGGCCGTTGTTCTTGGTATTGCCAGGGGCATGGGAGGTAACAGTTGCAGCCATCAGGAAGGGTGTGTCTGGAAGGGAGAGGGAAGGGCTTGTATAGCAATGCTGCCTGAAGCTTTAGGTCTGAGCCCAGCACAATGCATTCAGCATTCCGCGCTGAACTCAGAGCTGGAAAAAATGGGCGTTGAAGGTTTGATGTGGCACTGGGGACACGTGTGACTTTCAGGAAGGTTGGATGAGTGAATTCATCTTTAGAAGAGTTGAGGGAACAGAGGGCAGGGACATGGCCTGATGACCCCCTTCCCCTGGATGTCCCACTTCCTGAAGTTGTAGAAGCTCTAAAATGGCACACCAGCTAGGGACCACATCCCAACACATGGGTCCTTGGGGACAATACTTCATATCCAAACCAGAGCATACAGTGACCCCTGTAATGTAAAAAATGACTGTATTAAATATTGAGGTGATGAGTTCTAGAAATTCATAGCTTTGCTGGGCCTTTTTTTCACCTTTCTTTTTTTCCAAAAATGTAGATACGTTTGCATTTTTCTTTTAGAAGTATTTTTTTTTTACTCAGTGCTCAGATTATATTTATTATTGATTTAATGAGTCAAGAATCATATTTTGGGGCAAGAGAGAGAGAGAGCAAAGCACTGGATGCTCTTTTAGAGGACCAGGCTTGGTTCCCAGCACCCACACTGAGACACTCACAATCACTTGTAACTCAAGTTCCAGGGAATCTGACACCCTCTTCTGGCCTCTGCTGGCACCCCAGACACATGCCATACTCATAGAGAGACAAACACATACATATAAAATAAAAATAACTTTTTATTAAAAAGACTGTCAAAAAACACATTTCATGTGAAAGACGATGTTTAATTAAGTAAATTTTTGTATTAAGCAGCCGCTAGATAGATGTTATTCTGTTCTCTATGCCCTATCTCAGTAAGATCTTGCTTATCTTTGGATGCTAAAGGAAGTAAAAAGTTCAACCATGTGAACAGCTCTGACAATATTCCGGGCAGAGGGAGCACCAAATGCAAAGGCCCTGAGGCAGGAGCATGCCTGCTGTGTTAGAAAGAGTGAGGTCAGTGTGACTGGACTGGAACACACTAGGAAAAGGATAGTGGGAGATGAGGTGAGGTATATGACAGGGGCTGAACCATACAGATCCCAGTAGGTCAAAGTTAAAGATGCTGGCTTTTAAGGGAGGCAAAAATTTTCCCTATGTTGGCTGGGTTTTTGGTAGGCCTGAAACTGACCTGAGACAGGTTATAGGAGAAAAGTGTACAAGCTTATTGAACGTAAGTTGTAGAGGACACATGCAGGCTTTGTCAGGAAATGAAGACCCATGCATCTGTGAAACTGGACGAAGGGCAGGGAAGACAGAAAGGCCCAGAGCCAGGCTGTGGTAGCTAACTGAGTGAAGCACCTGGCAGGCCAGGCCAGGCAAGACTTCTGTGTGGGCTCTCCAGGTCCTCAGCTTCTCATCTGGCTGTTAGGAATGTTGTTTTCAGCCTATCACCAAAAGAGTATCTTCCATATGGAAGTTTTCTCTCCTACTTGAAAGAAAGAAAGAAAAAAAAGAAGTCAGAGTGCTTCTTAAACTTTGTGGGTTTTTATTTTATTTTGAAAACAGCTATAATACAAAATAATCTTTTATGCCAAAGAGATGTCTTTGGTACACCATGTTCTGGCCCCTCCAGCTTTTACTGGGAGAGAGACAAGGTTCACTGGAGGATTTTGAGCAGAGCCGGCAGCAGCACACACAGGGACACGGGGCTTCTATTTAGGAACAGACTGAAGGGAACAAGGAAGATTCTAATTAGGAGACTGTTAGAATGATCCAGGCCAGAGACAGCTGTGACTGGTAGAGGTGCTGACCCTATTCAGAAGAACCACATATTCTGAAGGTCTTGTGGATGGGATTTCTGTTGGGGTAAGAACAGGGTCAGTGATTGCTGTCAAGATTTTTGGCGCAAACTTTTGGAAAGATGAAGTCACCGAGTGCTGTGGGGAAGGCTGGGAGGAGCAGGTGCTTGAGGTAGACTGGTCGACGGGAGTTGGAGACGCCCAAGGCCAGACCATGAGTCTGAAGTTCGGCATCTGGGAGTAGCTAACCGGGATTAGAGCCATGACGGTGGATGAGGTCACCCACCGTGTGTGTAGGTGGTCAGAACAAGGAGTCCAAGCACAGAGCCCTGGAATGCATCGTGGAAACAGATGATAACACAAGTCCTGTGGTTAGAGCGGGCTTTTTCGAAGCCTTGCAGCCAGGCGTGGTGGTGCACGCCTGTAATCCCAGTACTCAGGAAGCTGACATGGGTGATGATTGCAGCGAGGCAGTGTCTCAACACCCTTCCCCACCAGAAAAAAAAAAAAAGTCATTCCCGCAATTGCAAACCTGGCCAAATATTTTAGAAGCTATAAATCTGAAGAATGTTCTGCAATGTCCTTAACTAGTGTAAAAGTTTCAAAACAGATCTGCTGAGTGACTAAGGTGGAAGACATATTTATGTTAGTCAGTACAAGAACAGATAAACTGTAACAAAATGAGCTGCAGGAAGGTTTTCTTTCCTTTAAACGTCAATGGAAAGAACCATAGCTTTTCCCAGGGATGTGTTAGCACGCTTTGATAAATGGTCTGAGAAGAGTAGACACTTAGGGGGTCTGAGGCAGCCTCTGTGCCAGGTGCGTAGATATTTTCTCTATGAACAATGTGGAGCCTGTGTCTACACTCCCCCTTTTGTTCCACTAGCTTAACCAAACCATTCATCCATTCTGTGAGGACAGCTGAATCCAATGAGTATTTTGGCTGAAATATAAACTATACCTTGAGCAAGGAATCAGTCACTTGAGTCCATTCTTGTTATTTTTTTCTTCAAGTGTTAAATGTCATTCGGTTGTTTCATATCGCAGTTAGGGTTTCTGCCCATTGCCATTATAGTTGTAACCAGCTTGACAGTTGGATTCCAGCGAGGAATTCCTTTTTCAAAGCATGCCTTTTAGAAGGAAAAATGAAAAGGACCATTATAACCTATAGTAGGGAAAGGCTGAGACAGCACCTTCCTTACCATCACTGACCTTTGCTTCAGTTTCCTCTAGGTCAGATCAAACTGTGGGAGGCGAAGGTGGAGGAGGTGGACAGGTCCTGTGACTCCGATGAAGATTATGAAGCCAGCGGACGCTGTCTGTTATCCACTCACTACACCATCGTTATCCACCCCAAAGACCAAGGCCCAACTTACCTGCTGATCGGATCCAAGCACGAAAAGGTATTTAACGTCTTCTCGGTTGATCTAAAGTGCTTCAGATGTTATACTTCAGGTACTGCTGATTTCAAGCCAATTTTATGGAAATAACAGATTTTTTTTTGGGTGGGGGAGATTCAATTTCTGTTTTCTGAGATTCTCTACCTCTCTGGAAATAAGCCTTATCTAAACATGCCAGTCTTCAACCTACTGACAAAAGTTGTGTTGAAATCAAAATTAATTGTGACAGTGGGGGGGACAAAAGGACCTTTTGTTTAAAAGACGTGACCCTCACAGGCTGGACCTTTTTCGTGACTCTGAGGCCACTAACATTTTTTATTCTTTTTTTTTTTTCAGTAAAAACTTTGGTTTAGAGACAATAAAAAGTGAATAATTATATTTGCTATATGTATGTAACTATGTGTGATAAAGGGAAAATCACAAATTGATGGGAAAGAAATGAATTGTAATATTTATTATATATAGTAGTATATGCTTGCTGTATTTTTGTGAAACTGGCTTTTAAGGAAAACATTAATTTTTCATTTTATACAATTGTCAAAAATTAAGTTCTGGCTGAATTTGAAGAGCTAGCAGAATGTAATGAATTTTTCCCTTACAGAGCTCAGTGCTTTCTAAGGAAATACACAATGTAAGAAATTACAGTGGCAATGGTTTGTAAGCTTGACTTTAAAATGTAAAATCCAAGAGCTTGCTGCTCCTGCACAGTGCCCAGTTTAGTTCTCAGCACCCACAGCCATCCATGGCTCCAGTCTCAGGGGCTCTGACACCCTCTTCTAGGCTGCAAGGGCATGAGGCAAGTATGTGGTACATGCAAACAAAATGCTTACGCATATAAAAACAAATATTTTTTTAAAAAATTAAAATCTATTATATCAAGTAAGATCATAAATGCCACTAAAATATGTCACAAAAACCCCAAGTGGTCCCTGTGAGGCTCCTATGTGTTTTAATACGTAAATAGTAATTTCTTACTGTGGGTGGTTGTATTTGAACACATGATTCAGGCAGAATACTCCATAGGCCTCTCTATCTTTACAGCCATTACTTGCAGGAGATGGTTTTGTTTCCATTTACAGAGAGAAAAACAGAAGCACTTTCCTGCTGAGGTGTAGGCCACTTCTCTGACTCCTGAATCCAGGCTCCCAAACCTTGCATTTACTGCTTCCTGTTTGATTATATATTTACATGTATATATAGATTACATTTCCAATAGAAAAATGAGAGATGGCCCACTGAACAACTTACTAAAGCAGTTAATCATTAGTAAATGTAATTTTGTTGGAAAATATGAAAAATGACAAAATTTTCAAACTATCAAAGATTTTAAAACCTTTGGACTCCTTCATTTTATTATGCTGTTCTCAGAAGCATGTATAGAATATAGTGAAAAGTGAGGGGCAGTGTGAGCATGGCTCAAGAGAGCCAGCCCTCATCGGGAGCTTGCCAGCAAGCCTAAAGCCCTGAGTTCGAATCCCTGGAACCCACATGGTAGAAAGAGAGAACCAACTTCCTCAAGTTGTCCTCTGAGCTTGTGCTTGTGCGCGCGCACACACACACACACAGACATTAAAATGTGCAAATTAAAAATTAAGGAAAGTTCTTTCTTCTCTGTCTCAAGGTTTATTTGTTTTTTGTTGTTGTTTTGTTTTGTTTTACTGTTTTTGCAAGTTGCTCCTTGGCTTAAGATCAACGGGCCATCCCGGCTAACATTGCTGTTGACTTGTTCTCTTTTGAAGGACACTTGGCTCTATCATCTCACCGTTGCGGCCGGAAGTAACAATGTAAATGTCGGATCCGAGTTTGAACAGCTGGTTTGCAAACTGCTCAACGCAGAGGGAGAGCCGTGTAAGTTCCTGAGCACACAGGCTGTGGAGTTCCTGAAAGCCGGGCCCAAACCCTTAGCCGAGTGGGGCTTTCACCTTTGGGTCACTCTTTCCCTGTGGCGCGCCCACCCCGGCCCTGGCTTTCTCGTAAGGGGCCAGAAGTCTTAAGGCTCCAGAAACGTCAACTTCCTTCGTGTTCTGTCCTGCCAACCCTCTGCCTCTGTGTACGTTGCTCCTTTTGTCTGGGGCGCCCTGCCCTTGGCACCTCTCTCTAACGTGATGAAATACTGGTTAGGCTTAGAAGGTCCCTCAGCCAGCCCGCTGCAGGGTAGAGTCAGAATTTCAAGAGGCACTTGATCAGTGTTGAAATTAAGTCCCAATTCACCTTCCCATTTAACCCCTTTAAGGCATTTGTAGCTTTATATTGACGTTAACATATTATTAACTTTATGTTGCTATAACGTATTATTGCATTTCTTATTGCTGTGATCAAATAATTGAGAAGCAGCTAAGTATTTGAGTTAAGTAGGAAGTTAAGGTCGGAGGAGTTAATCTGGGCTTGCAGTTTGAGGGGATACAGTCCGCTGAGTGTGGGGGGAAGGAACTTTGGCAGTAGATGAGGTGGCTGATCACATCATCTCCTTTCTCCTTTTTATTCACCCCAGCCTGTGGAATAGTGAGGCCCAGGATTCAGGGTGGTTTTCCCTTCTCTGCTAAGCCATCTGGAAATGCCTCGCAGACATGCCTAGAGGCATAGTTCTAAATTCTGTCCTGTCGAGATTCAAGATTAGCTGTCATGTAAGGTTTTCCATTGAGACTCTAGAGTCTGTTCTGTGTTTAACTGACAGAGAACACATTACATGTGTACTGACCCGTACTGAAGCAGTGATAGGATGGACTCTAGAGCTTGGCACATGCTCAGCATGCTCTGCCACTGAGCTCCATGCCCGGCCATAGCGCAGCCTTCAGGGACGACTTCATGTTCCTCATTATTTTCATACCTCCTCCTAGTAGGCTTCTCTCTAGACCTTTTCCAAGATCCTTATTGTTGAAGTTACCTCTCTAGCCGGCTCACTACCCATTGGCATGTGTGAGCAATGTGATGGCAAGTAGAATTGTGTCAGTTAGCATCAACTCTTCTGCATTCACATCCTCCAGAACAGAAAACATGGGAACTGCAGGGCACTGGTGCTGAGATAAAAACAGCATTGCTGGGAGGCTTTTTTTTCTTAACCCTTGGGAGAATGTGAGCCAGGCCTGAATGAGCTAATGGAGCCAAGCATGTGAATCCTCTCGCTCTGCTCATGTGCTCTTCTGTGTTCAGCTTCCCAGATATGGAGACATCCTATGCTGTGTCACAGCAAAGAAGGGATCCTGTCCCCTCTGACCACACTGCCTTCGGAAGCTCTGCAGACAGAGGCCATTAAGTTATTTAAGGTAAAAATTGTCATTTGTTGGCAAGTCATGTAATTAACTGACTGTAATCATTTATGTTAATAAAGTTTGAGTCTAAGAAAATTCAAGCCGTGATGGTGGTGGTGGTGGTGGTGGTGGTGGTGGTGGTGGTGGTGGTGGTGAGGGAAATGAAGACTCTGCCACTGAGCTAAATCCCCCAGCCGCACAGTCTTTTGAGGAACATGCAGGATGATGCTTCCTCAGGAGGCTACTGTACTTTGTGTAGGAAAGGGGCACGTGGGCATTTTAAGGAGGGCAAAGGAAAGTATTTAACAGATACAAGCTGAACTTTGAGATGAAATGGCTAAAATGAATGACTGACTGGGTAAGGCAAACATTAGTTTTAAAGCTCTGTTATTAGACAACAGTGTAATCACTGTCTTCCAGATGACGTGACCCCTTTACGATTATAAAATGACCCTCTTTATCTTTAGCAAAAATCCTTTTGCTCTGAGTCTTCTCGGTGTGCTATCACAGTAACCACTCTAGATTTCTTTTGATTGGAGTTGTCAGAATACATCTTTTTTCTTGTTTTAAATAAAAACCATTGCTAAAAAAAAAAAAAAAAAAAACAACCAGAATGGCTATGATTTGTGCAAAATAAACCCGATCGTTCCTCACTTTGACCATATTCTCCTCCTTTCAGACATGCCAGCTTTTTATAAACGCTGCGGTCGACTCCCCCGCCATTGACTACCACATTTCTCTAGCCCAGAGCGCTTTACAGGTCTGCCTGACACATCCTGAGCTGCAGAATGAAATTTGCTGTCAGCTTATTAAGCAGACAAGACGCAGACAGCCGCAGAACCAGTCAGGACCATTGCAGGTGCATATTGGTGCAATTTATCATGTGTCTTCTGATCGTGAGAATGATACCCGCTCAGTGTAGACATCTGGAAATACAAGTATGAAAGGAAAATGGCCATTGATATGTTGATGTATATCCTTTTGGTTTACTTGTCTATCAGATGCTTGTATATAAGTGTGCAAGTGTATAGAGGTTATATACTCTGACAGTGTTTCATGCCAGAGTTACAGTGTGCGTATTCCCTTCTAAAACCGTAGAATATGACCACTTTTCCCATGTCATTAAACATGCTTCAGGAAAAAGTGGAAAGTTATGCTTTTAATGGTCACTTTAGGGACTAGCGAGATTGTTAAGAGTATAAACTGCTCTTCCAGAGGAATAGCGTTCAGTTCCCAATGCCCACACCACACAGCTCACAGCCACCCATAATGGCTTTGGAAGCTGAAGCGCAGAATCTGCCCTAAGAGCTTTTCTTTACTGCTCCCTCAGCAGGGAACAACTTCCCCTGCTCAGTAGCGAGTGAGCAGCGTCTACACCCTGTTTTGCAAATGCACAGCGCCTTGCAATACTCCCTCTGTCTTTCACCCAGCACTGTTTTTCTTGGATCCCCTTCTGCCTCCCCAGGGTTACACTTCACAATCAACCTCAAACTATATCTTCCCAGTAAGTCTTTCCTTGGTGTGCCCAGCCACTACCTCCAGGTTATAAAAAGTTCATTCATGGTGTATGTTCCATTATAATTTGCTGAGGGTTTATATAAACTTTTCGTACCAGATTCTGCTTCTCAAGGACAAGACCCATCCTTCCCACATTTTTCTGTAAGATAAGATTTTTAAAAATATTGATGTTATATTTGTTTAATGAGGAAAAATACATACAAAAGAGAACACTGGGGGGGGGGGGAGTCACATATGAACCTATCACCTAAATAAATCTGGTAACATTTTATACTCTGCTCTTATATGTGTATTATAGTGAATGGGGGGGGTCGGAGTATACAATTTTTATTTTTACTTTTTTACTATTTCGTAATCTACTGTTCTCTAAGTTCTGTTTCAATGGAAAAGTAAAAACACACAGGCCCAAAAGAGAGTGGCGCCCCTAATCTTTGCGTGAGATGTCAGGAAGAGACACTGAATCTACCGGTAAGCTTTGGTCCTGCAGCTGTCAAGAGTTGGCGCCACTAGGTGGGCCTTGTTCTGACCCAAGGTTGAGTTGTTACACTTTTAACGTAATGTAAATGCTCTGGAGAGATTATGTGGAAGAGGCAAGCCGTGAGGGTTAAGAGAGTCACTCACCCTTTGCCAGGCACACTGCTCTGAAGCGTGCGGCTGGTGCGGTCTCTAATTAACGGTGCTTCTCCTTACCCAGGGCTGGCAGCTCTTGGCCCTCTGCGTGGGTCTCTTCCTTCCCCACCACCCTTTCCTGTGGCTCCTCCAGCTCCATCTGAAAAGGAATGCCGATTCCAGGTGTGCAGAACGCTAGCCAGCTGAACTATTTATGTGGCCTCGAAAGTCTACCATAAATCCTAAGTATTTAATAACCTCCCGGGTATATTCTCAAAAGAATGAGTGAAGCCAATATTGAGACAATAGGCCTTTCATTGTCCTTCATGTAGAGCCCAGAAAACATTCCCTTTGTCACGTTAAATATCTTATGCAGGATTGCTAGGAAAGCTTGAAGATCTTACAAACAACATTTTTATGTGTATGTTGCAAGTTAGAATGACTTGGCATTCATGGGCAAAAGCAACTACTTTGCTTTCTTAGTTTCCCCTTTCACTGTTCTTACCTGAAATAGATTCTTTTTGTGGATGTGTTCCCTCATGGTCTTCTTTTGTTTTAAAATTGTATTTGAATTGCTTCCGATTTTTTTTTCTTGAAAAGGATATTTAAAACCTAATTATTAGAATGATCTTTTTAGACTAGGGTCTAAGGCAGTATGCCAAGGCCTTTCCAGGTTTATCTTGTCAGCTGAGAGAGTTTTATGTGAGGTGTTTTTGTTGGCTTGATTAGTGGTGCTGGGGCTCAAACCCAGGGCCTCCTGAATGCCCATTGAGCCTCTTCCAACGGGAGCACACCCCAGCCCAAGAGGCCCCCGTTAGAGTGCTAAACAGACCTTGGGAATAGCACATACAAACATACAAGAGAAAATATCCCTTGGTCCATAATCTACAGTCTAAAGAAGCTGTGATCAAGGTCATGTGACCATAGTCATGTGACTATAGTGCCTGAGGAGGTGCTGACGAAGGATGACACCACTGAGCCTGTCTTGAAAGCACTTGAGTATAAATGTATTTAGAAATGTTATTTTCTTTAAACAAAATAAAATTTGTGTTTAATCGTATGCTGTATATGAAGAAGGGTAGATAAATTCTTGACCCCACTTGCATATTAATGTAATTGAATGGTTTTGCTTAGTGTATTATTTATATAATACCCTTTTTGTAGAAGGCGTTTTCTTACTTTGTTTAACAGTGAAATAATCTGCATGCTCTTGAAAAGAGAATGCTGGGAAGCTAGGGGGTGTCAGTTAAAAGTAGAATGATTGCCTACCATGCCTGAGACCTGGGGGCGTCAATGTGGAGAACTCTGCCCTGAAGCTTCGTCATAACACATTACTCTTTATACATTATCTTCTTTCAATTTGTTAACCCAGTGATTATATATTGAGTGTATAATTACTGGTAATTTAGAATTCAGCTTGTGATTATAGAAATGCAGAAAGATGAAAAAAAATCTTCATGTGGATGTTTGAGTCAGTTGCAAAATTAGAGAAATTGAAATCCAATGACATTCCCAAAGTTTGATAGTACTGTGAAAGTTGTATGCGTTAGAGTATTTTAATTAAATTTATTCTGAGGTTTTTACCCTAAGTTTTGCACTTCAGGACAGAATTTGGGAAATATGCCATTTACTGCCAGCGATGTGTGGAAAGAACTCAACAAAATGGAGACCGAGAGGCCAGACCCTCAAGAATGGAAATCCTTTCCACCCTTCTTCGAAACCCTTACCACCACTCGCTGCCCTTCAGCATACCGGTGCACTTCATGAATGGGATCTACCAGGTGAGTTCCCCTGCCAAGAGACCAGATCTCTGAAACAGCCAAATCTTAAAGCAGAGTGACACCCAAAACAAACCCACACCGGGCAAAGCCGAGAACGATGGGGGTCAAGTTTTCCTCACCGGTGGGCCTGCAGTGCACTGAACTCATGATGGACAGCCCAGGCACAATTCTCATCTGTCTTAGAATCTTCAAATCTCAGGAATTACCTGGTAGCATCCCTAGCCTGCCCCAGTTCTCCGGTCCAGAAGATCATTGGTTACCGAGTTAGCAGTTACAAAGTTCACAGTTACTCTTCCTACCCACAAGCCTTTCATCTTGAGTTTCATCCCCAGACCCCACGCTCACAAATTGTCCTCTGACTGCTACACAACTTGGTGTGACACATGCCACACAGACATACACACACCAAACAAAACAATTAAATGTTTTTGTTTAAAGGATAAACATTTGATACATAAAGGTGTTCCTTTACTTAAATGAATGTGTTTTCTTTCATATGCCTATTGACTGTGTGTTGTACTGTATTTTTTTTTCTTACTTCCACTGGAAAAACCTAATTAATGCCTCTGTGTCATATACAGAGCTGTTCAGTTTTACATTCCTCTCTCTGTTGGCTGCAGCTGAAATCTCTGATAGCAAGCTGGCCGCCAAAGTCGCCTTCTTTGGTTTCTCCAGCAGAGCACTGGACAAAAAAGTTGAAGTGCCTGGAGGGACCATTCCCATTAGTCACGCATTGCGTGCGCCCTGCTTCCCCGGGACCGGCTCGGCGTGTGTGGTTTTCATTAAGAGGGGTGCTGTCTTTGTCTAGGTAGTCGGGTTTGATGCGTCCACCACAGTGGAAGAATTTTTGAACACTTTGAACCAGGACACGGGAATGAGGAAGCCAGCACAGTCTGGATTCGCGCTGTTCACCGATGACCCTTCTGGCAGAGACCTTGAACACTGTCTTCAGGGGAACATCAAGGTGAAACTTAGTTTGTCAAATGAGCCGGACTGAGCAGATAGCAAAAGACCCATGAATCTGTGCAAGTTGAGTTCAGGAATTTTCCAAAAATGTAAGAAACCTGATCAGCACAATTTTTAAAAACTGGCAAAGCCATAGAATTCTTCCCCACTCCCTTTTTTTGGAGGGGGGGGCAGTAGAATTCCTAATATGCAATCTGTGCACACAAGCCCTGTGTTAGTAGAAGAAAAAGAGCAATAATGGTAATAACGCTCTCAATATTTGGGTACTATGAATGGCAGGGCCGGCAAGATGGATTGGTGGGTGAAGGTGCCTACTGCCAAGCCTGACAAACCCTCAGGAGGATCCCTGCAACCCACGTGGTGGAAGGAGAGAACTGACACCCACAAGATGCCCTTTGATCTCCATACATGCTTACACACATGAAACAAATGCAAAACAAACAAAAAACAACAACAACAACAAAAATGAAGTTGTGGGAGCTACCCCTCTTCCTCAGTATTTTACAGCTGTTTCCAGTCTCCTGCAGGCTTAAGAAGAATCCTAAGCACAAAAAACAGATAAGGTTTCTGTTCACGGGGATCTTTAGTTTGCTTAGAAAGAACGGATTTATATTCTGATAGTCTTACACTACAATTGAAGGTGACAAGTGTTTTAAAAGGGCTGTGACCCTTTGCAAAGAGAGAAATTTCAACACTGGGCCTTAGGGGAGATCTAAACTGCAGTGGGGTAGGAAAATAACCCATGAAAATAAAGAAAAAGATTCTTTTAAGTGTCTTTTCTAGCTCATGGTATAAAAACAAAACAAAACAACAAAAAAAAAACAAAACAAAGTTTTCATAGAATGTTGGTGACAGAAATATAAAACTATTGAACTAAGGGGACTTCAGAGACACAGTCTCTCACACAAGTGAGGAAACAGAGGTCTTGGCCTCACCAAGCAACCAGCATGGAGTGGAGAACACTCCTCTGTCTCAGACTTCTCTGGGGTCCCTTGTTGTTCCAATCTTGATAAATTCACAGGTGGAAAAATTGCTTCTTCAGTGACCTAATCATGAAAAAAAAAAAAAAAAATCTCTGGGCTCTTTGTTTCTAGCCCATGCAGCCCTGCGTTAAGATTCCCTCCTGAATAGAAATGCATGACCAGAGTTCAAAGTTAATGTGTGTCCAATTCAACAAGCAAACCAAAGAAACAATGTATAATTAGACTCAGAGCTCATAGTTCTGCAGAAGCTTCAACTAACAAAACCGGAGTGAGGGTGGTTTGCATGCACTCAAAATTTTCAGCTTCACAGATGCTCTAGTCTTTTTAAAATGTTGATTAAAAACAAAAAACAAAAAACAGAAAACAAACAAATCTCCTATGGATCTCAGCTTTCTGTTTCCTTTCTAGATCTGTGACATTATTTCTAAATGGGAGCAGGCGTCCAAAGAACAGCATCCCGGGAAATGTGAGGGCACAAGAACTGTTCGGCTGACTTACAAAAACAGGTGTGGAATTCCAGCTCTGAATTTGGGAGTGGAGCACACAGCTGTCCAAACCGTGCCTGAGGTCTGGTCTCCTATTCACAGGCCTTGGAAGTCATAATGTTTACACATGCGCTTATCTTTTTTATGTATAAGTAATAGCTCTGTTCTGGGAGAAAATACCACATGCCATTTTGTTTCTAATTCTTACTCTTTCTGAGGTCAGTCTCTGTGTGTGTGTTTTCCATTTCTTTCTCCCACTCTCTTCCATCAACTCCTAAGCTGGTAACTTAGATAGATGCTCAGGGTAAAATGGTGTTAGGAACAGACAAAGAGCCAGTCTCTGATCTTTTGGAATTATTAAGTTAATAAGGATGACAGTGGCTAAGCATATAGCCTCTCTAAGGTCACTCCATGAAAGCATAACACATGAGCCAGACCTAGGCTGGAAACCATCTGGATGGGTGTTTTTGTTTTGTTTTGTTTTGTTTTTGAGATGGTGTTGATACTAAGTTCAGAAAGGGGCTGAGAGTGGAAACTTTAAAAACTGTCTGAAAGAATGGTTAGCCAGTGGAGACTCTGTGTGTTGAGAAAGCAGAAGCCTTCTCAACGGATTAAATTATAACACTTTGGCGTGTGGTCAGAAACCTGATTTTCTTTCTTTTTCAAAAAGTATTTTTTTTCTTAACCTTTTTTTTTTTTTTTTTTTTTTTTTAGCAGACGATGGCATTGAACTGACTATCTTACATTAAATGTACCTTCAAAAAGATGTTTTTCTAGGTTTTTAAAATTTTTTTTGAATCTCATAGCTCATAAATTAATCTATAAAATATCAGGCCAAGAACTCAGTGGAATTACTGGCATAATGTCGAATTCTTTCAGAATTGCTTTTGGAAGATCTTCAGAGACTTAACATTGGAATGAAAGAAGTGAAGGCAATGTATAATATAAAAAGGGCATAACAGCCTTTCATCTAGTTCAGTATGTGTTTTTCTAGTAATTTACCCTACAGAAATAGCCACATAAGTGGGCAGAATATTCCAGTGTGGCCCAGTATCTTCTTTCCATAATTTTGGAATAGTGAAAAATAATAGTAGGGCTTGCATATACTCATCAGTAAGAAAATGGTTGAACTAAGGTGATAGATTCATATTTTAGGCTGCACCTTGCATCGCTTCTTGGCCTTTTGGCTAAGATCAAGTGTAGGCTGCACCTTGCACACTGAGCTACCAAGGGGGCTACTTTCTGCATGAACAGACTCCTTTTACATGAGCCAATGCTAGCTGTCATCCGTCAGAGCCTGTTTATTCAGGAGCTTGTGAGCTGTGACAATTGCCCATCTTATGAAGAGAAGGGGACCATGAAGTATTGTCCTTCAGGTTTGCTTTGTGTTGCTCTCATAAATACCACATCTGAAAGCAACTGGAGGAAAACAGAGTTTGTTTTTATCCAATGGTCATAGTCCATCATCAAGGGAAGACAGGGCAGGAGCTCAATGCACAAGCTTGAGCTGTGTACCAGCTCCCCTCCCAGGCTCTTGCTCAGTCATCTTTTTTATAGGTCCCAGGCTCTAGTGCCCAGGGTTGACACCTCTTTCATCAGTTAGCAATCCAGAAAAATGCTCCACAGCTGTGCTCATACCAGCTTGATGGAGGCAATCCCTCCATTGAGGTTGGCAACCAAGATTAGCCATCACAGCTGGCATCCATAGTCTTAGGTCATCCATTCCCAGAGATCTGCAGTATCCTTAAATAATGGGGCATGAATAGGTTTTTGTGGGATCAAGCTATGCTTTACTCAGAGTTACTCTGCACTGTGTAAGGTGATGGTTTTCCAGGATGTTCCTTGTCCTAAGAGACTCCATTTTGCAAGTGGCTATTGACTCCTCTTTGAGGGTAAGATGATTGCACCCTTAAGTGGATGCTCTGACATCATCTACCCACCATCCACACAGAACACGCTGAAATATGACTTATTCCTGGGAATTTACTGAGGTGAATTGAGACTTTCAGGTATATTAAAATCATCACAATAGTTCTACTGAGGTTTCTATTGGTGTCAGCCTTCATTTGTGACTGTTCAGTGACTGTCAAGAGCAGCGGGCTAGATGAGTGCAAAGGCCTCTGGAAATCTGCATTTTTAGCAGCACTCTGGATAATCTCAGGCTTTAGAGAAGTACCCATCTGAAGGTTCTCATTTTGCTGTCCCCATTTGTTGATCTCTTTGTGGTTATGTTAAAATTCAGTTTGATTTTGTTGGAACAAAATGGGAAGACCCTCATGTCTAAGACAATTCCTGATCAGTAATACCTTATGGTCAATTAGCACATATTAATTCTGGTTTCAATGGTTATAGTTATAACCCAAATCAAATTTGGGTGAAATGGACAAAGGCGGTTTGAAGTACCTATAGATAAGAATAACGCCTTTAAGGCCTTGTCACTAAAAAGGACCAAGAGATAGGTGGTAGCATCATGAAACTACCTTGTTTAAACAGCAACAAAACAGCTCAAACAAGAGGATTAGTGTTTACACAGTCTGCAAAGCCTGAAGAGCCATCGCTGATTCTGAATATGGTGGTGCTTTGCATATACTTATAAATAGCTTAGACAATGAGCCCTAATTTCCAGTGACACAATCAGGAGGGGAACTAGCTGTGACCTGTCATGCCGCCAGGGATCTGATTCTTCCTCTGCCAACTTGCTTTGTAATGCCTAAAATACCGATTTTCCTTCATCATGGAATCTTACATTTATATTTAGCAAGTTATGGAATTTTAATTATTTTGACTCAGGGATCAAAGGTCTAATTAATAGGCTTTGAACATGCTCTCAGGCACAGTCGCTTGGAAACTAGTATTTGAATTCTAACTTGTATGAAAAGGTTCTCATTTGATTTGATTTCTTGCTGCATGCTTGAGAGTGCAGAAGTCAAGGTGTGGTTTCAACAAAGCAGACTGGCAAGGGTAGTTCCTACAAAGAACACTCTTCTTCCCCCTCCTTGAAATCAAAGGTTATTTTTGGTAACACTTTGTAGTTGTCATTTTCTGGAACATAGTTTAACATTCCCAGTTCCACACTTAGCTAACTCTAAGAACACATGCATCCAACTGGCTTCTAAGTTGAAAAGGGTCTTGAGAGGAGCATGCCTGTAATCCCAGCTCTCTCCAGGACAGAGGCAGGTAGATCTCTGTGAGTTTGAGGCCAGCCTGGTCTACAAAGTGAGTCTGGGACAGCCAAGGCCACACAGAGAAACCCTGTCTCAAAAAACAAAACAAAAGAGGTGGGAAGGGTCTTGAGATGTCATCTAGCTTATCCTATTTCTTCTAGCGATCCTCACATTTTAAAGATTCTAGAATCAAGACTTTTTGTCTTAAAGCCAGGATCTCAGTGTGTAACCCAGGCTGGTCTTGAACTCACTTGTTCACATTCTGCCTAGTGCAAGAATTACAGGAGTTCACCAGCTTGCCTCGGTGGCCTTCCTGCTCTGATTTGCAGACTTTTATTGGTTGTGTTTGCAATGCCTTCCATGTTCTCCGAAGCTTTGTCTAAGGGTCAGAGCCCAATCTGTTTCTCCTAGGAGTCTGAGCCTTCCAACATACTGGATGCCTGGACTGTGCTTGTCTGGGACTGTATTTCCTGCTTTAAGGCACTTCACTTTTATTTCCCAGGCTGAACCTAGTAGGCTTGCTGGAAATTATCAAAAACACATTGGTCCCTTTCTCCCTGTAGATATAGCACCATTCCCATTGTATTAAGCACTCTCAGTGAAAACACTTTCCCATCTCCTTGTGGGTCATGGGAATGAACAGTGTAGTTCCTTCCTGAGGACATGAGGCCTACGTGAAACTTTTATTTTCAACCTCTTTCTCTTCATGCCATACCACTTTCCCGATTATGTTTTCCATCTATTGCCTATTTCTGTTGTCCAGTTCCTTCCTCCTGTCTGCTTGACAAGCCTGTATTTCTGTCTTCGTATAGCCATGGATGGAAATTGTGCTGTGGTTGACTTCTTGAAACAGCTTTGATGGTCGTCTGGGCTTGGCAGGAAGATGGTCAGAACTGTGGTTAGGAGGAGCTCCACAGAGAACACCAAGCACACTCCTCCAGATTGCAACCTGCTGCCTCTCCTTCCCTGGTGCTCAGACAGATGCCCTAACTAAGGGACATGTCCTCTCCTGAACGTGTGCAAGTGCATGCAACACACACACACACACACACACACACACACACACACACACACACATAACAACTACTCCATCAAGTCTCTCTTTCTCACCACTGTGTCACCATGGCAGCATTCAGGCTGGTCAGGGTGCTGCTCACCTGCCTCATTGTCTTAGGACTTTGTTACACTATGGCTTATCTGAAAGCAGGACCCAGCAGCACAGCAAGTGTCATGCCCAGGCAAACAAAAGCTAAGTCATGAGCTAGGCATGGTAGAATATCTTGTCCTAGCTACTCAGGTTGGGCTATCCAATACCAGATTCAGCAACAGAGAGCCCCATCTCAAAACAAACAAAAGTCCATGTCCTTTTTCCACAAGGAATAATAGATTGTGTTGTTTTCTGATGATTCTAAAGATGCTCATCTGCATGTGACCAAAAAAATCGAAACAGACCTGACTCTACAAATAGTATCTTTTAGGCATCAGGTGAAAAGCCTCCCCGACATTTGATGTTAGTTGAAGTTGATTTTTTAATTGAGATCCTCATTTCCTAGTTAGCATGTCCAAGATGTTGTAAAAAGATTGTGTGATGAAAACTGGGTTTATTCAGTTCATTGGAATGAAGAATTTGTTGTATTCTGCATTCCTTACAGGGAGTAAATTTAATGTCACTCAAGAGTCTTAAGCCCTTCCTCCAGTTCATTTAAGGACTGTCTTAGTCACTGTTCTATTGCTGTGAAGAGATACTATGACCAAGACAACTCTTATAAAAGAGAGTATTTAATTAGGGGCTTGTTTAGAGTTTCAAGGCTTAGTCCATTGTCATCATAGCAGGAGCATAACTACAGATGTTGTGCTGGAGAAGTAGCCAAGAGCTATGACTTTATCTGAAAGTAGTGGGGAGCGGGGATAGGGGGGGGAGAGAGAGAGAGAGAGAGAGTGAGCATGCAACTAGGCCTAGCACAGGCTTTTGAAATACCAAAGCCCACCCCCAGTACCGTACTTCCTTCAACAAAGCAGTTAGGAAATCCTTCTAATCCTTTCAAACAGTGCTACTTCCTGGTGACTAAGCATTCAGATACATGAGCCTATGGGGGAGTTATCCTTATTCAGAGCACCACAGTGGCTTAGTGCTTCGGGATATTTAAAACATTAACTTAAACAGAAGGGTCCCTCCACTTCAAAGCAGTTTGCCTCATGTTTTCCAGATGGCAGTGGTCTGTTTGTGTCATGCAGCAGGCTGGTGAAAGCAGTCCTGTGATTTACTTCACTGTCTTCCTCAGTGAGAACGTTGGTGAAGAGCGGTATAGCTCAGTGGCTGAGCACTTGCCTAGCTTGTGCCTGGTTCTGTGTATCACTGAAAGAAAGGGGGACAGTGAGATGGCTTAGTAGGGAAGGGCACTTGCCACCAAGCCTGATGACCTGAGTTTGCTCCCCAGAACCAATATAGTAGGAGAGAACATTGCGCACGCACACACACACACACACACACACACACGCACGCACGCACTCATGCACTCACGCACACACACACACACACACTAGAGAATTTTTAATTAAATACTGTGAGGAATTTCCTCTTTTTCCTTCCAGACTATATTTCTCAATGCAAGTTCATGGAGAGACTGATAGAGAGAAGCTGCTGCTGCTGTATCAGACAAATGATCAAATCATAAACGGCCTTTTCCCTCTGAACAAAGATCTGGCACTAGAAATGGCAGCACTTTTAGCCCAGGTAAGTTCCATGTTGCCTAAAATAGCACAAGCACATGGTAAGATGCTGGTTTCTTACCATTCTTACCATGGTTAAATGCAGTAAAATAGGACACCTTTAAGTTCACTTTGCTATGATTAAGAAGATATTAAAAACTGTAGGCACTGTTATTACATTGTTATCTGACCCCTGACGATGCGGTAGCATGGGATGGGACCCTGCGTTCTAAAAGGCAACACATTTCTTGGTTCTTTCGAAAGTATTGCTCGAAGCTTTGCAGTTACTGAGGGAACCTGAGTTTGGGTGGTGGCACTGAAAATGGTATGTACAGCCAGCAATCTAACAGCAGTCTTGGACGAAGCGAGAGCCCTTTCTTTTATTTACCTATTGTATCAATTAGGAGTAAGTTTGGATTGCTTTAACACATAACCACAAATTAATAGCGAATTAAAAAAAAACAGAAGCGTGTTTTATCCTGAGCCTAGTGATTAAGTACCTGTGCCTCAGCACTTGGGAGATTAAAGCAGGAAGATCATGTGTGAAGGCCAGCCTGGGCTACATTAGCAAGAGCCTATCCGGAAGCGGGGTGGCGGGGGTGGGAGGCTGGGTCTCACAAGGTAAATATTGCATATGGATACCTCTTCAGAGCCATGAGGACTTGGTTCTTCTGCCCATTCTGCCACACACTGGTGCCACCCTCACGATCCTGGAGGTCTGTTAGAGCCCGGCATGGTCCAGTGTCGGGGGACTGAGAAGGACATGCCTTCCCAGTGTTGGGAAAACATAGCTCACACTGACCTCCCTGTTTAAGCCCCTGGTTGTCACTGAAGCACATAGTCTTGCCTACCTATGCAGGAGGCCGGGAAGCCGGCCCTGCAGGCAGCAGTGTGCCTAGAGCGTGTAAGGTCTTCATTCTCAAGAGGAGGAAGGTGGTTGTAAAATGCACACCTGCGTCTGTGTGGATAAGCGAGGCGGGGCTTAGGAAGGCTCCTCTGGACCGTGCCACGAGGACAGATGCTTGGGCCCCGCGTCTGTAGTCTGTGCATTCTCTCCCTATTCATCATCCCAGGATGTCTCATTCATTCTTTGTCTCATCCACCACCCAAGCCGATGGTTGCTGAAACCTTTCCCTCCAGTTCATGCCTGTGTAACAGGCTCCTTAAATTCAGCCCACTGAAAACTGCACCAGCTATCCGCTCCCTTCTCTGCATCGTGCGTCTTCATCATGACACGGCCCCTCCTCATCCTCTAGGGGAGCATCCATTCCAGCAACCCCACCGCCTTTTCCCAGTCTTTCTCCCTTACCTTCTCACTTTAATGCAGACATGTTCCTCTGCTCACCACTCTCTGTCTGTGCTGCCATTGCTGTGATTCAGACCCACCTTGCATCCTTTGCTCTCCAACCACCTTCTGACCATATGCCTCCCTTGGTGTGGTGCCCCACAAAGTCATTCTTCACACAGATGCTACGGGAACGCTTTTTCCAGTCATCCATTGCTGCCTAACAAACGGTTTTGAGTTGACTGTGGTGATGAATACCTGTAGTTGAGAATACTAGCACTTGAGAGGCAAAGGCAGAAAGATCACAAGTTCAAGGCAAGCCTGGGCCATGTAGCGAGTTCCAGGACAGCCAGGGATACCTACTGAGACCCTGCTGCAAAGACAAACAAGACAGAAGAGCACACAGCAACAACAATTAAAAACTCCAAAAACAGTTTGAACAGATATGCAAAAGGCATTTAGTCTTTGTTTCCTGTGGCTTCAGTTAGCTTAGCCTGAGGAACAGCTGTGACAGCATGAGTGTGGGCTGGAATCATTGGCAGGCTCGTTTATTTGCATATACTCGTGGTGCCGGCTCTCAGCTGAGACTTCCACAAAGTCTTCGCTGTACAATATTATATACTACATACATTACATGTGTTCCCTTTGAGGAAATATTTGGGTTTCTAACCAGGATGGTGGTTGAGTGGCAAAAGCCATACCCTAAAAGAGACATGAAGGAGAACCTGCCGTTTTTCTCAGGCTTGAGACCGGAAGGTGGCGCAGTGGCACTTGTCCATTGTAAGTTGTTCACACAGCCTTAGTACCTGAGAGGGAGGCAGAGTGAAAACAGGTGCCATCTCATTCGCATCAAAGGTCATTCACAATCTGCCCTAGCAGCTGCCTCTGCAGCCTCAATATTCTAAACCCTACCTGGAGCGTGGGTCTGTGCAAAACCACTCTATTGTTTATGGTTAACCCTAAGTACCCGAGTCCTTTTCAGACTGTACTAATCTTACTGATTTTGTCCCAGGTGTGTGGACTGGCTCTGCCTCTTTTCTGTCTTTTGCTAATTTCTGCTGTAGGCTATTTGATCCCACTGTGAACCCCAACATTGTAAAACCCTGTTCCTTGTTTGGTGAGGTTGATCCACATCACACAGCTTTAATCCAAGAACGTTCTGTTTATTGTAAGCAGGTGATTCTGCTTTGGTTCCACCAGTCCTAGAACACCCCTTTAATCTAAGAGCTTTCTGTACACAGGATTTAATAAAATTAACCCTAGGTCAAGAGGTAGAGCAAGAAACCAGCTGACAGGGATTAAAGAGTAGGAGGGACTTTGAGTTGAAGGGTATTTAAGACAGTGTGGAGAAGTAGAAGGGGCTTTAGCTCTTTGGCTTTGGCTCTCTACACCTCTGGCTTTTGGGCTTTGGGGGCTTTGAGCTAGCAAGCCTTTACCCTTGGGTTTTTTGGCCTTTTCCTCCTGGGCTATCAGCTGAGCTAGTGAGACTTTTGGGTTTTTCCATCTGGACTTGAGCTGAGAAGGAAGGTCAGCTGGGTGCTTTCTTTGCCTCTCTGAGCTAGCAGGCTTTCACTCCAACAGGCTCTTGAGTTTTTATTGGCAAAATATAATGGTTGGAACTTTCTTTCTTCATTTCTTTCTTCCTTTCTCTCTCTCTCTCTCTCTCTCTTTCTTTTTCTTTCTTTCCTTTCGTTTTCTTTTTTTAAACAGCCATTTCATCTTGCTCATTAGCTTCTCTTGTGGTATATTTATACCAGGGTACCTTTCTGAGTCCTGCTGGCTCAGATGGCACTCTGGGGAACTTCTGCAATGTTTTGCACATGTGTATTGCAGTCCTGACCTTGGTGGCTCATAATTACTTGTGGTTCTGCTTTGCATTAGTGACCGGGGCCTCCCCAAGGGCCACCACTGTTCCTGTCACTCCTGCTTTCCCACGAGCAGTCTTCCCGTAGGTAGAAGAATGGACACTGAGTAACTAGGTTTACTTTGAGAGTGTTTTAAGGTCATCTGAACTTGAAGCCATGCTTGCTGTGTGCTCTGTGTTCTTTTGTTACAAATGGTTAAAGACTGAGGAAAAGCACCAGAGCCTTACTTTCTAGACAGAGAGAGTCCATGGGGCTTACTTTCTCCACGAAAATCACTTTTGTCTTTACTAACATTTAAGTCTATCTTCTTTCTTTAGCTTTTAATTTTGTCATAAAAGGACTTCTCTAAGAAAAAATTAAATCTAATTTTTTTAGAGATTTTGTTTATTTTCATTTTATGTATATGAGGTTTTACCTGAACATTATGTCTGTCTGTCACATGCATGCTATGTCCTAGGAGGCCAGAAGGGGCATCACATCTTCCAGAACTGGAGTTACAGATGGCTGTGAGCCATCATGTAGGTGCTCAGAATCGAACCCAGATCCTCTGGAAGAGCAGCCAGTCCTCTTAAATCCTGAGCTGTCTCTCCAGTCCTAAATCTACTTATGAAGGACACATAATTTTTAACATTTTTTAAATGGGTCAGAAAGATGAGATCATACACCAAGAACCTTTGGAACATATGAATAATACTAAAAAGTAAATGTGTCTATGTATATAAGAAAAAATTAAATGCTTTCGTCTTTTTTCAAAGCATTGTTTTTGGAAGTAGACAGGCTTATTGAGTATACTCATAATGACAGTGGCTGGGTAGCGAAAAGAATACGACCTGAAGTCACCTCAGCATTTGGGGGTGAGGGGGAAAATAAAACACAATAAAGAAGTTATGCAATGTAGATGAGTTATTTATTCTGTTGCAGATTTGAGTGTGTGAAGGTCTTGTTGATGTTACACAGCTTTAAAAAATAAAATAAAACATAGGATGTCTGTCAGGAGACAATTTTCAGGAGTTTGTTCTCTCCTTCCATCATGTGGGGCCAGGAGATAGTAAAGACAAGTGCCTTGACCCCCCACCCCCAGCCATCTTACCAGCCAAACGCTGTTGCTGAGTGAGGGAGTTCTTGGAGTTGATCTCTGTTCTGACTAGTTTTAGGTCAATTTGACACAAGCTAGAGTCACCAGAAAGGAGGAAACCTCAATTGAAAGAATGCCTTCATAAGATCTACTGTAAGGTATTTTCTTTCTTTTTTATTTTATTTATTCATTTGTTTATTTATTTATTTCAATTTATTTACTTTGGATCCCTGCTGCAGTCCCCTTCCTCATCTCCTCCCAGTCCTACCCACCCTCCCTCTTCTCCATCTATCCCTTTTTCCTAGTCCCCTGATAGGGGAGGACCTCCTCCCCTTCTATCTGACCCTAGCTTATCAGCTCTCATCAAGGCTGGCTGCATCATCTTCCTCTATGGCCTGGCAAGGCTACACTCCCCAGGGGAGGTGATCAAAGAGCCAGACACTAAGTTCATGTTAGAGACAGTCCCTGTACCCCTTATTAGGGAAGCCACTTGGAAACTGAGCAGCCTATGGGCTTCCTCTGAACAGGAAGTCTAGATCCTCTCATGCATGGTCCTTGTTTGGAGTATTGATCTTTATAGGACCCCCTGGACCCAGGTGTTCTGGCTCTGTTGTTCTCCTTGTGGGGTTCTTGTCCCCTCTGGGTCTCTCTATCTCCCTCTTCTTCCATAAGGTTTCCAGCACTCTGTCCAAAGTTTGGCTATAGCAATTAAAAACAAGGAAATCATGAAATTTGCAGGCAAATTATGAGAACTAGAAAAGATTATCCTGAGTGAGTAACCCAGAAGCAGAAAGACACATATGGTATGCACTCACTTATAAGTGGATATTAGCCATATACTATAGGATAATCATACTAAAACCTATAGTCCTAAAGAAGCTAAACAATAAGGAGGATCCTAGGGAAGATGCTTAATCCTCATTCAGAAGGGCAAACAGGATAGCCATAGGAAGTAGAAAGAAGATAAGGTACAGGACAGGAGCCTTCCACAGAGGACCTCTGAAAGACTACACAGTAGGTATTGAAGGAGATACTGAGACTCATAGCCACACTTTTGGCAAAGTGTAAGGCATTATCCTAATTAGCGATTGATGAAGGCCATGGCAGATGGTGCCATTACTCGGCTGGTGCTTCTGGGTTTGATGTCAGGCTGAGTAAGCAAGAGAAGCAAGCCAGTGAGCAGCACCTTCCAGCCTCTGTGTCAGCTCCTGCCTCCAGGTTCTTATGCTGGCTTCCTTTGGTGGCGAGCAGGGATGTGGAAGTGTAAGCCAAATAAATCCTTTCTTCCCCAACTTGCTTTTTGGCGTGCTGTTTCATTGCAGCAAGAGAAACCCTAACTAAGACAATCTCCCAGTTGTTATAGTGCTTAGTAAAGCACATGTTTGTGCAGGCATGTTGGGGGTCATCTGAGCTACTGTTGACTGTGTCCAAACATTGGTTGTGTTTATTCTGTGCTAGCTGGTAGGTCAGACACCAGATAGGGAGATCCTGAACTTGAACAAGCCACAAAAGGCTCCCTAGGCTGCCTTGGTCTACTACTGCTGGTAGCCGTTGTCTACACTTCAGAGGCTCTGGCCGGGCTGGTCTGGGTGTTGCAGGTAAACTTGTGTGAGCGCTCCCTGCTGATAGGCGGAGGCAGTGCACAACCTGCCCTACAGGACAGGTGTTGCTGTGGTTGGACGGGCAGCTTTTATATGCAGTGAGGACGTCATGATTGTGAAGATGGGAACTGTTAGAGACCAGGAAGAGTGAGAGATGAGAGCTGAAGGGCAAATCGGTACTCACTAACAAGCAGAGGCAGAATTAAAGCACCTGGAAAGTGACGCGTGTAGGCTGGAAGGGCAAAGCTCAGCTAAGGTTCAGAGGGCAACCTGTGAGCTTATGACTCAGAAAAGAGGAGGCATAGCATGTGCTCAGAACCTCTCTGCTGGTTGTGTCACAGCCTAAACTGAAGCAGTGGAACCTTTAGAATAGAGAGTGACCCCTTTGTGTGAGACCACTGGGACTTGTGGACCTCCAGCTGCTCACTGGGAAGTTCTTTGAATAGGATGTTTAGTTGGGCATCATCCAAATGTTCCCCAATCCATCATCCTGCTTGAACACCCTTTGGTACCCTATACAAGGTGTTAGTTGTAGTTTATCAGCGTATTTGTTTATGCCTCAGTCTCCCCAACCAGATGGTAAACTCACTGAAGGTGGGGATGATACTCAACTTTTCCTCTCTCACAGCATTTACTGTAGCACCCAACTTACAGTGGAGTCTGAATATAGGTGTAGGTGAGTTGGGAGAGGATGGATTCTGTGTGGTCTATAAGGGCTAAACATTCTTTCCCTAGGGGAGAGCAGTGGGTGAACCTTTGGCTATGTTTCCAAGAGTAATCTGGTAATAGGAAGAGTTGGTGAGTTCAGAAGCATTTGTAAAGGAAATTTAGGGGGAGATGTAATGATATTGTGTAGTCCTCTCTGCCATTGTCTGCAAAAGAGACCCTTAAAAAGTCTAACTAATATTGTTGCAAACTTTCTTAGTCTTTTTCTCACCTTTTATTTTTAACTGAAATTTCACCTTATTTACTAGTGATTAAAATAGTACTTTACAATACAAGACTATTCTGTTATGCTCAGTAACAGGGTAGCTCTAGCGAGTAGGTCTAAGGTGGTGTTTTAGTTTCTTTCCTGATGCTTCGATAGACTACCCTGACAAAATAAACTTTAGGGGAGGTTTCAAGTTCAAGTTACTGGTCACATCCCAGGAGAAGGCTGCAAGGACGCATCCATCACTCTCTGTCTCTGATTACAGATGTCACGTGACCACTGTGGCTCCCCTATTATGATGGACTATAAAGGGGAACTAACCGTAAGCCAAAACAAACCCTTTCTCTCTTAAATAGAACGTTCTTTCAGGGCAACACGAAGAGAAACTTAAGATAGGAGTTCCAACTAGAAATGGAAACGAAATGTCTGACACGAAATTTCTCCTAAGTTAGATTTCAAGTGAAATTTATATTTAAAACAACAGCTCATACATACGATTATAAATCATACCGCCGCACAACCATGACAAACAGACTTGTGTTTCACATTCCCAAAGAATGTTTCAAAAGAGCAAAAGTGATTTTCTTTCTGAAAGCTGTTCTTGCTATTCTATTTCTCTTTCGGGGATTTTTCCACCAGGTGGAGATTGGGGATTTTGAAAGACCTTTCTCGACTCCATCCAGGCAGCTGACTGACCAGTGCAAAACAAATCAAACCCTCAAACAAGTCATAGAGAAATTTTACCCTAAAAGGTACAGAGAAGGCTGTTCTGAAGAACAGTTAAGGTAAGATGGTATTTTCAGCTTGTTAGAAGGTGGAGTCGCACTAAAAATTTAGTAAAATTTTCTGTTTGGCTCTTTTCTTAGAATGTTTAATTCCAATATGTCACAAGAGGTTTTACATATTTTAAGATGTCTTCTGAGACCATAGAATATTTTTGTCACCTACAATATGATGCTTGAAGTATATATTCATTGCGTAATGACATAACCTTAATAACCAAAATAACGTGTTTTGGAGGCTCATGTAGCTCAAGCTAGCCTCAAAATTGGTATGAGCTGAAGATGACCTCAAGTTCCTGATCTTCATGCTTTTCTCTCCAAAATGCTGAAATTACAGTAACTGTCCAATTTTTGAAGAATTTTTTTAATAGAAATTACTGTAATTTAGACCACCATTTCATTAATCCTGGGTTAATCTTGGCCTATGAAATGAAGTGGCTGACCCTTGGTACTGTCTGAGAAGAAACACAATCAGCTTTCCTCCAAATTGTACTTTTTGGGCACTTTGAAAACTGGCAATACTCTCCAGAGTAATTACTCAGCACACTGACTTTTATGCCAAGCTTTGATGTTAGCCATGTAGATGGTAAAGATTTACTGGCTAGGTTGTGGTGAGCACTTCAGTGTTGTGGGAGAATCTGGTGAAATTTTTTCCGGAGAGGTGAGCTGTGGATGAAGACGCACTGGGAGAGGCTGAACAGGGCTTTTTCTGGAAGGATGACACTCTGCTTACGGTTTTGCTTTTGTGTCTTGTTTTTGTCCCTTTTGGGTGTTTTGTTTGTTTTTCTTTATAGGCAGCTTTACCAGAGACTCTCCACCAGATGGATGGCCCTCCGGGGACACAGTGCGGCTGATTGCATGCGCATTTATTTGACAGTGGCCAGGAAGTGGCCATTCTTTGGTGCCAAGTTGTTCTTCGCAAAAGTAAGAGAGAATGGAAAGAAGACACATAATAAAAACCTCTGTGTGCCTGTCTGGCCAGATTTACCCAATACCACATATTTGGTTTTACTTAAAAATAAAAAGAGGAAGTTCCCAGCAACTTAAAGAAACCAATGAGGAATGCTAGGGAGAAGGGACCCTTCATCTTTTCCCCTCTACTCACCCCATGCCACCCACACACACTAAGCCATTTTGAGAGTCATCAGGCCAATCAGGAGGTGTAAGAGCTAGCTGAACTCCGCTTACTTCTCTTTCTCTTTATTCATCCCCCATTTACTCATTAACTCTATCACTTACTGGCTTAATTATTTAATGAGTATTTACTGAGTCCTATTTGGCAAGCATTGAGATGAGCTCCAGGCACCCATGAAGCAGTTTCCGATGAGTTGTACCAGACTTCAGGGCAGTTCTCAGCATAGCCCAGTGTTGCAACAGGCACTGTGTGGTTAAGTACCATTTGAAGAGACCAGAACAGGGCGCTGTGGGAACACTGGGCTGGGAGACAGCCCTGCCTTGGAAGTGGCTGGCCCTTGCCCCAAGGGAAAGCCTATGCCTTTTCTTTTGGAGCATTTTGTTTTTCAGTTTGGGTACTGGGCATTGAATCCAGGATACTGAGAAAAAGTTCTTCCCTGGAGCCATCCCACGAGCCCCAAACTGTGCCTTTGAGTTTTTGTTCTTTCCCTTAAATGTGGCCACTTGGGACTCTCTTTGGCTCCAAAGCTACGTCCATCCTGTCTTGTGTTCCATCTCTCTCATTAGTGCTTGCACACTCCTGGACAGTGACCCTACAGTCCTCCTATGGTGCCTACCCTCAGGGTTTGGAAATAATTATCACTTAGTAAATACTTGCTGAAGAGCCACGCTACTCTGGACAGATTGGTCAAACTATCTTATTTCAATTTGTTCGTCTTTTAATAAAAGTGTGGACTAGAAAAGTCACATTCCAGGAATCTTCTACCGCTGGCCATTAGGTTAGACATTACTTTGCTACTGGAACTAGAAGCCAAATGCTAAAATAATAGAAAAATTATGCCTGTTAGTATCATAACATCTATACAATGTTTGCTAAGAATTCAAGGTCTGTGTTACTTGGGCTTTTCAATGAAAAGAATAAGCCTGGCACGGTGGTACCCTCCTATAGTCCCAGCTACTCAGGAGCCTGATGGAGCATTGCTCGAGACTGCTAATTAGAGGCCAGCCTAGGTAATACAGTGAGAGTCTGTCTGAAAACAGATGTCCTGGAATGTGAACCGTTTTACAATGACTATTAATTCTAGCTTCAGCATGGGAAGTGCTGCTAACACACACTTGCACGCACACACACGCACACACACACGTGCTCTTTTCTGGGCTATCCTTAGCTAAGGGTGCTGTTTTTGGTGTACCGGGAGACCGGCATGTGTCTGTCTTTAGAACAGGGAGGACCTTCCCTTGTCAGCTTCATGGTTGCACACCCTCCCCCCTTTTTCATATTTGTTGAAAAAATACACATGACAAAAAATCTGTAGGAAAAGCCCTTTTTAAAGGATGGTGCTCTGTCATTAAGTACATTTGTACAACTGTCCATCCTCCATTTTTTTTTTCCCTCTGTGGAGTCCTGGCTGTCCTTGAACTTGCTTTGAAGACCAGGGTAGCCTCAAACTCAGATCCGCCTGCCTCTGCCTCCTGAGTGCTGGGGTTAAAACTGTGTGCCCACCTGACTGACTCCAGAACTTTTTTGTCTTGCAGCCTGACACTCATTAAACATTTGACTTTCCATGCACTCCCCTTGCTACCTTTGGGCCACCCTTCTGTTTCTATGAATTTTTCTACTCAGGGAACCACAGACCACTTTTAGTTGTCGTACTTAGGTAATGTCTCCAGGATACATCTGTGATGTAAGAGGTATCAAATTTTCCTTTCTTTTTAAGGACTGAATAATATTCCCTCACATGTCCACACCTGTGTACTGAACTTTATCAGTGAATCCTTAATCAAGACGAACTCGCAGTCCTCCAATAAAATATACCGTCAACCTTTTGTTTTGTGGTGCTGGGGGTTGAGCCCAAAGCCCTGTGCAGTCCAGGCGAGCACACCACACCAGACGACATCCCCAGCCCAGATACTTTCTGATGCCCGATGCCATCTGAAACCGCCCTCGGAAGAGACAGCGGGAACCCTACAGTCGAGATTTACGGAATCTTCAAATTGAGCTTTGTTATATACAACCTAAGATTCATCCCTTCTCCTTATCTTTAGTTTTGATACTCTTCTATAAGATTTAAGAGAGGTGTGTTTTTGCTAGAATTTCAGTTGTTAATCAAATAAAACAATCACTGTAAAAATGCTCAAAAACATTCTTGAATTTTTGATTACATTTTTCTGGTAAAAGATTTTCATTAATAAGATTTTCTTGTTCTAGCCATAAAAAAATTATAGAAATTCCAGTACTTTTTGTTCCTATTAATCAAGCATTTTTTTTTCTTTCTGCTTCTGTTAGACATTGAATATCAGGAATGGTATGCCTGCATCACCACAGTCCTTCACTCCTTCTAACATGAGCACCTTAGGAATATTGATGCTGTGTTTCTTTAGGAGTGTGATCATCACAGAAACCCTAAAACATTTGACAACTATGAAATTTTTGAAACAAAAAGAAGCTGTAAAAATTAGTGTTCCTGTATGAAAGATCAGAAATCTGAGTCCCCCATGGTACAAGAAGCTTGTTTAAATGCACACATTACTAAGTAAAGATTCAAACCTGCAAGTCAGGAACCTAAAACAACGGAGATTTTCAATATGTTTTTTTTGTTGGGTTTGTGTAATGGCAGAACTTACATGTATTTATACTTAAAATACAGCTGTGACATTGCATCTATAATACAGTGTATTTTCACTTCTCCATAGCCCATAACAGCGTCATCATTTGGCAATACTTTTGTGTGGCTGGCTGTCCATGAAAATGGATTGAGCATCCTAGAATACATCTCCATGGTAAGAGAAAACCTATTTCCATTGCTCGGGGTATGGTAAGCAGAAGGTTATTCTGAATTGCTGTCTTCTGAGTTTCCACTGAGCTTTGAAAACATTCTTCCTAAAACTCTAATAAAGTCCGTTTACAAATAAAATTATGTTACAATTCAGTGTTTCGAAGCATATGAGACAGGCTCTTTGTTACAGGCTCTTTGTTGTATTGGAAAAATATTAAGATGCTCCGATTAAGTTGCAATCATGGTCCTGGTGTGTGTGTGTGTGTGTGTGTGTGTGTGTGTTCTCAACTTCATATGGAATAACAAGAAACCCAGAATTGCTAAAACAATCTTCTACAATAAAAGATCTTCTGGAAGTATCTTCATCCCTGATCTTAAGCTGTACTATAGAGCAACAGTAAGAAAAACTGCTTGGTATTGGCATAGAAACAGAATGGTGGATGAATGGAACCGAACAGAAGACCCAGAAATAAACCCACACACTTATGAACACCTGATCTTTGACAAAGATGCCAAAACCATACAATGGAAAAAAGATAACATCTTCAACAAATGGTGCTGGTCTGCCAGGATGTCTACAGGTAGAAAAATGCAAATAGGTCCATACTTATCACTCTGCACAAAACTAAAGTCCAAGTGGATCAAAGACCTCAACATAAAACCAGACACATTAAGTCGGTTAGAAGAAAAAGTGGGGAAGACCCTAGAACTCATTGGTACAGGAGACAACTTCCTGAACAGAACACCAACAGCATAGGCTCTAAGAGCAACAATCAATAAATGGGACCTCATGAAAAAAAAATCAGTTTTATATGGATTAACCTTACAGAGAGACCTAAGTGAACATATAAAAATATATTAACAATAATTTTCTACTGGATGCTATGAATATAGATGTTTATAGTTTCTAATTTGAGTTTTTGGGGTCAAATGTATACTTGATTGTATAGGTTGATGATCCCTAAACTTAACATGACTATTATTTACATTACATAATAGACATTAGAAAAATTATTTTTGCTTTTGCCATAATCAGTATCAGCATCTTGGCATTTCTTTTGAGTGTGAGCAGCACATAACAGTTTCTTTTCCTTTTCTTTGAAGAGGTTAGTGGTCAGCTATGTATACAAGAGTCTGATGACCTTTGGAGGCTATCAAGATGATTTTATGGTAGTCATTAATACTCATTCAAAAGACCAACCAACAGAGAAGTTACTTTTTGCCATGGCAAAGCCCAAGGTGAGTGAAACCCTTTCTGCCAGCTTTCAGCTGGCTGCTTTTTTCGTGGGAAGACACCTCTTGCACAAAGAGTTCCATATGGAAGCGAGTGTTACTTTACCAGCCCTGAGTTCAAATCCTGGCTTACTTGATCTAAGTTCTGTTTTCTTTTTCTAACATGACATGATACTGTTCATTTTAGCCAAAGAATTAAGTGAAAGCCAGGCCTGGTGGCGTACACCTTTAATGCCAGCACTTGGGAGGCAGAGACAGGCCATCTCTGTGGGTTTGAAGCCAGACTGCTCTACTCTACATAGTGAATTCTAGGACAGAAACCAGAAAACCCTACTTCAGAGAGAGAGACAGACACAGACACAGACAGAGAGAACTAAATGAAATTTTCCAAATGGGCCAGTGCCTGGTGAAGAAAAGTTTCAAAAGCAGTGGTAGTCCCAGCATTCAGGAGTGTGATGGGGCAGGGTGGAGTTCAGGGTAGCCTGGGTTACTTAAGATCAGAAGAGCAGGTGTGGAGAGTGGGGCTACTGTGGGGTACGCCATGTGCTCTTATCTACTTGGGGCCGTTTGTTCTATGGACCCATTACAGAGCAGAGCTGTAGAGCTAAATGCACTTGTTCCTTTGTTATATTTAACCGCCTCTGCAGTTTCAACATCTCTACATAAAGCAACCTTCTAAAAGACTGCTTTCTAAAATGTAATTCAGGTCTGAAGCTGTAGCTCAGTGGGGAGTCCTGGGGCTCAAGCCCTAGTTCTGAAAAAAATAAAATAAAAATCTAATTTTAGTAAAAAGGATAAGAAATTGCTTTTTCTGAAACTTTCAACTTAAAAATGTGTCTTATAACATTTATTGATGGTGTGTGTGTGCGCGCGCGCATACGTGTGTATGCCACAGCACAGGTTGAGAAGTCAGAGGACAACTTCCGGGAGTCACGGTTCTCTCCCTCCACCACCGTGTGGGTCCTGGGGATGCGAACCTAGTCATTGGGCTCAGCAGCACACACCTCTACCCCCGAGCCATTTGTCAAGTCCTCTTTGTTTTAACTAGGTCTATGCTGTAAGTGAGAGCAGTTAACCACAGAGTCCAAAGACCACAGCACCGTCAGTGTTTTGGGTTTAATAGAATTGACAGGACGCTGTAACGTTTTTAATGCTGACTGCCATGTTTCCTAGCATCCTCACTAAGCTACTGGGCTTTGAGATTCCCTCTTGCTGATAATGTTATGCCAGGTTCACGGGACCCTCAGAGACCACCAGGAGACTCGATGCAATTGCAAGAGAGCTTTATTACGAGAGCGATCGAACTCGGGACCCAAATCTCACTGGCGCAGCAGTAGAGAAGTGGGACCCGGAGCTCTGAGTGAACAGGATTTTTAAAGGGAAAGTCTGTGAGCCGGGGGTTTCCATGGCAGCAAGCAGAGGGGCACAAGCCTTGGCGTTACAGAATTGGGTGACGTTTAGCAGGGCGGGGTGACCTTTTCTGAGGCACATAATCACAATGGCTAAGGCATATAATCACAATGGCTATTTTTCTAAACCATATCTGAAACATTGGGGAGAATTTTCCCACCCGATTCTCAACCGATTCCCATTGATTATTGCCAGGGAGTTTGTCTCCATTTTCTATGAAGCATTTATTCTGTTATATTTCCTGGAGGCTGTTGCTAGGAGAGTTAACTTTGTTTTCTGCCAGGTGTACATTCTGTGATATTTCCTGGTACCTGAATTCAGTTCCCAGTCAAGATCTTTATTTCAAAATGGAGTTATATTCAGGCTATCTTAAGCTCTTCAATAACTGAGTAGGAAAACATGATGGTGCCTTGATGGTGCCCGGCAGGATAAAACTTTACTATAGGCTGGGCAAATGCAAATGAGACCACCTATGGACGCTGGAGAGAACTCTGCAGCCTGACGGTGTGGTTTTTCTCCTTTTAGATTCTTGAAATCACCCTTCTGATCGCCAGTTACATCAACAACTTCTACCAGCAAAAGACGGCGCTCCACCACCTCTCTGCCCCGGCGCTGCTCTCAGCCAGGACCGAGGCACCCCAAGCCAGGGTCCTGGGGAGACAGCCTCTTCTCGCAAACAGCAGACCCACCAAAGGCCCTACTTTACTCTGAAAGCTCCTGAGCCTGAACCTTCACTCCTCGTTCTCCACTACGCAAGGCTGCCTCTGCTGCCAACAATGTTTACACCCTGCCGACATGGCGCTCACACCAGCACTCCAGACTCAGCAGTAACGGCTCACTCTCTAAGAATCTGAGAGAGGGTTGGAATATTTAGATAACAATAAAACATAAACAGAAACTGTGCCAGCAGCTCACTGTGTCTTAGACAAGGTAGGTTAGAATTTGTTTCTCCCCCACCAACACCCCCAATCTCCCTTCTTGGCCCGCAGACGTTGGGCAACAAGGCTTCTCATTTTGCTTTTAAATGTCCTGGCAATCTTTTGAAAGGGTGATTCCAAACTCTCATTTGGTAAACCAGTTGACTATCCGGAAAGGCTCACTGCCAAAGAATGTAATTAAATGTGCGTTTAGCTAATGAAGTGGTATTTGGAAAGGAGGGAGGTTTGGTGTAAGAACCAGCTATAGGAGCACAGGCAGGGGGTAAATTCCTAGAGCAAGCGCAATCCATCTTCTGAGCCTGTGAGTCACTGCGTGAGAAGACAGGGGGCCGCTAACCAGAGCCTCCCCTGTGGTATTGGAAAAGCGTGTGCCCTGCCGCCTCTGCAGATCACTGGAGTGTGGTATGGAAAATGAGGTAGTGAGCCTTGGAATTCCTGCCTGTCAGCACAGCGTAAGATCCCTCACGGGCGCCCCCACATTTTGCTGTTTAATGCTAGGTCAACTTGACCTTGCTTTGTTATAAATAGTGTCTTTGGAAACAAAGATGATCCTTAAAGTTTCGTCCTCCATACAGTCTCTTCTAATTCAAGTTTAAAAATATCTTCCAAAGCAAATTTTAATAGAAAATACTTATGCGAAAGGAAGAACATTTTTAGTTGACATTGTCTTGAGCTGCCTTGTATTTGTTAGCTATCCCATTGCTGTGGGAAAAAAATACTTGACAAAAACAACCTAAGCGAGACAGGACTGTTTTTGCTCTTTCAGAGAGTTCTGTCCCCGCTGGCTTGTCTCCATGCAGTTGGGCAGAACCCCATGGTAGCAGGAATATGTGACATATAAGAAGTTTCTTCAGCTCGTGGTGGATCGGAAGCAGAGAGCAAGGAAGGGACGAGGGATAGGTACATCTGGAAGAGCCTGTCCCCAGGACTCACTTCCTCCAACTAAGCTCCAACTCTCAAAATTTCTATCACCTTTCAAACTAGCACCACCATGTGGGGCCAAGCATTCAACACACTAGCCTCTAGGAACACTTCATAGTTAAATCATAACAGCTGCGTAAATGGCCAATTCATTCCAAGCTATACCAAAGCAATGTAATTAGTGTTCGTGATACAATGAGACTGTGATAAGGTATGAAAATTCTATTATAAAAAATGTTTAACTGTAGTAGTAATAACCACAAATCTACCTAATTTTATTTATGTGTAGATATTTGTATTTATTTTTAGACATATATTTATCACTTTCTGTGCCATATTTTTTAAACCAATTTGAGAACATGCTAGCTGCCTCACTGATTTTTTTTTTTTTTTGGCAGAGCCCTGTGTATTCTCCTTTGCTGTGGCAGTGTCCTGTTTTCAGACTAAACCTTTTAAATATGTTCTGCCCTTAGGAACAAACTCAAGAACATTGCTCAAGTTATACTGTACTATCTTAGTAATGACAAAGATATTTTTAAACCCCATAGAAATGGGTTTCTAATGGCTATTTACCCTTCCATCTTTTGAACCACAACTACTCAATGAATGAACAGATTCATTTTTTTAGAATAAATGAATAACAATTTGGGGTGATTTTTCAGTGTTTTTTGTTTGTTTGTTTGTTTGTTTGTTTGTTTTTCAAGACAGGGTTTCTCTGTATAGCCCTGACTGTCCAGAGCTTTGCATACCAGGCTGGCCTCAAACTCACAGAGGTCCTCTGTGAGTCTGAGTGCTGGTATTAAAGGCATGTGCCACCACGCCTGGCTCAGAAAGTTTTTTTCTGGGATAAAGTAGTGTTTTTGAGTGCCCATAAAACCACTTAATCATTAATGGGTGAGCCAGAGATTGGGGCAGGCCTCTTACTTACATGTGAGAACTTTATTCTCAGCCAACAGTTCATTCACCAACTCGTAAGCAGTCTCATATGCCATATCGGATTTAAAAGTAGTGAACACTCAGCTTAAACTACCATTACCTTAGATTTTTGCACTTATTTTTAATAGAGCAGAAATAAAAATATTTTGATGGAAAGAAGTCAATTTTCTGTAACCAATGATGTGAAAATTTTATTTCTTAGGAAATTACTTATATAGCCATTTTTTAAATGCAAGTATATTATTACCATTGGTTACAAAAGAATGTTTTGTGTTTGATTGTAATATTTCTCACCTACCCTCTACTTCCCTTTCAATCATAATAAATGATTTACAAGACCCATTTTGAACATTATCTTTTGAATAGTCTTCAAGAAAGACCTAACATCTTCATTGTCAAAGCTGGGGTGTGCTGTGGGAGTGATAGTTATCATCTCCTGGCACGTTCATTCTGTGTCTTCACTGTGGCTTTGCTTCATTCACATGGAAGGAAGCTGTTCAAACAAATTGTGATTTTAATATGCATGCATATGGATACATATAGGCTGTGAAAATAGGCAAACAGAAATTTGTGTTTTCCCATGATGTTTATAAGAGACATTAACCACAACTTACAAAGTTGTCCCAAAATGTGTTTCTTAGTGAATTGTTTGCTGGTGTTGTCCATAGAGAAAAATATGGTGACCAGATTCCTAGTTCACTCTTAACTGTTAATTGAACTGCAGTATAATCCTGAGGAACTAGCCGATATGGTTACCTGTCCTTCTCCGGTGAGGGCTTTCGGTGTCCACAGTTTGCCCATATGCTGCCTTTAGGCTGCCACAGAATCTGCCCTCTCCCCAGCCCTGGTCTGACTGCCGTGAGGCTGAGTGAGGTGAAGCCCAGGAAGGATCTTGGCTCCTGGTCGGTGCTGAAGCTCAGATTGCCCTCAGTTCCCTCTTCCCTAAAAGAAGGGATTTACAGGCAGAAGAGAAACTTTTTATCCCTTTTGAATTCACACACAGATATTTAAGGTGACATGAAATTTGTCCATATTTTCAAGCGGCCTCAACATGTTCTGTCTAGGTCATAGTTAGAAGGGCTCCACAAGAGCTGGAGAGATGGCTCAGAAGTTAAGAACATTGGCTGTTCTTCCAAAGGTCCGAAGTTCAATACCCAGCACCCACATGGTGGTTCACAGCCATCTATAGTGAGTTCTGGTGTGCAGGCACACATGCCGACAGAATGCTGTATGAAAAAATAAATAAATCCAAAAAAAAAAAAAAGAAGGGCTCCACATCAGAGGTCACAGGCCAGGACCAGATGCTGCCATGAGGTGAGACAACACTTGCTCCAAACTGTGCCATATTTGCAAATGTAGCTTCCCCTACACTGAGCATGGTGCCGTGCTCCCAGGGAGTGGGTGGCTGTCGTCAGCACTGGTGCCATCTCCCCTGTTCTGCAGAAGGTGATTATTGACCTTGTCCAATGGTCCCAGATGGTCCACCGGGTGCCCTCTCAAATTCCCAATGCCCTCCGAGCCTGGTTTTCTTCCTTTTTGACGTCAACACCTGGCTAACAGGACTTTCCATTCATCTGCTACCCAAGCGAGAAGTATGGACTTTCCTGCTTTCCTAAGACCCAACTCTCTGCTCTGATAACTTATATTAGTTCGGGGTAGATTTCTAAAGTTCAACTTGAACTAATTCAGAAAACAACGAGAAACTCACTTCTCATTTTCATTACAAAGATACTAGGATGCCTCAAATAACTAGATGAAGTCATAAAAGGACACAGAGGGATCTTGGGAAAACCCTGGGCACTTGTTCTAGGACTTTCTGTTCATACCAGTGTGCTTGTTTCGGGTTCTTTCTACTACAGCACAAATGGTAATTTTCTCCAAAGGGGAATGACCTCCTTTTTCCCATCATAATTTGAAAAATCCCAGGAAAGGACTCTGATCGACCTAGTTTATATTTCATGTTTCTGCCAACTCAGCATTGGGTGATGGCAAAAGAAATCACTAAACCAAATCTGCATGACAGAATAGTGTGCAGCCAGTACGTTTTGTTATGATGACTTTATACCTGATAAATGGAAATTCTTGCTTAAAATTTGGATTTTGGCTACAGTACAGTCTTAACTCCAAGAAAAAGAATTAGGTGTAAGACGTTAAAATGTTGAATGTTTACTTCTTCTGGGGTAAACTTATTTCACCATTGTCTTTTCTCTTACTTTTCCTTTCCATCTTATTTTTCTCTTTATAAGTGCTAGAGACTCAATACAAGGGTTTTCACATTCTAGACAAGAATTCTCTAGCATTAAACCAAGTTCCTGTCCCCTCTCTCTTGCTCTGTCTCTCTCCCTGTATACCATTTTTTCCCTGCAAGAAATTTATATGACATTGAAAACAAAGGGAGAAGTATAAAAACTGTCACTCCTGACTGTTGCTAATAGTGTCCATATGGTCTTCTAGGTTCCAAAAAAAATCCTCCACACAGCTGCAAAACATTATATCATGGAAACACAGGACCAGTCAATGTGTGCCCATTTTAAAATCATACGTGGCTTCTCAGTACAGGCGAACCCAGACTGCAAGACCCTTCCCAGCAGTCCAGCCTCTTGCCCGATGTGTGCGTCTTGTCTCAGCTCCACAGGTGCTTTCTGTCTTCCCAGATAAAGCATAACTCTCCAAACAGTTCCGCCCTGTGCCTGTAGCCTTCCAAGCTGCTGCCGTGCCATGCAGCAGGCAATATAAAGCTCGCTCTTATGTTACCACCAACTTTGAAGTCCTGAGCCGCCTTGAAGAGTGATACAGAAGGGGGCTTAAATCTTTTTGTCCCCCTTTGCTTTCTGTCACTGTGATAAAGACCATGACCAAAAGCAATCTGGAAAGGAGAGAGTTTATTTAGATTATATGTTCCAATCACTGTCCGCCATTGAAGAAGTCAGGGTAGGAACTGAAGTAGGGAAGGAACCTGGAGGCAGGAACTGAAGCAGACACCAAGGAGGTGTGTTGCTTACTGGCACTGCCCATAGTGAGCTGGGCCGCTGGGCCATTTCACATCAATCATTAACCAAGAAAATGCCCCCACGGGCTTGCCTATGGGTTAATCTGATGAAGACAATCCTTCAAGTAAGGTCTCCCTTTACAGATCATTTTTGTCAAGTTGGTAAAAAATTATTATGGTGCTTTAAATGAGATGCCCTCCACAGTCTCGGGCATTTGAACACTGGGTGCCCAGTAGGCATGTAGCACTGTTTGGAGAGACAGCCTTGGTGAAAGAAGAATACCACTGAGAGAAGGCTTGGAGAGTCTAAGGCTCCGACCACTTTTAGTTAGCTTGCTCTCCTTTGTGCTTTCAGTGTAAGGAATGAGCTCTTCGTTTTCTTTCCTTCCGCCACTCCTGCTGCTTGTTGCCATGCCTTTCCCGCCATTATGGACTGTTAACCCTCTGGAACTGTAAGCCAAAATAAACTTGCTCTTCTGTAAGTTGCCTCTGTCGTGGTGTTTTATCCTAACTGAAAAGCAACTGATACAGCCATGCGCTTAAGCACACTTTTCATCTGTACAGGAAGGTCACTTTCCTTGCTCAGATCCGAAACCTCAAGACAAAGGAGGAAAAGAGAACTCAGCTACTCAGTCAGATGAGCTGAATGCACCTTGAGTTAATGCTGGTAATCTGGGTCCAGACAGATTAGCGGTTCTCAACCTTCCTAATGCTGTGACCCTTTAATAATAATAATCTCATGTTGTGGTGACCCCAACCATAAAATTATTTGTGTTGCCACTTCGTAAGTGTGACTTTGCTACTGTTATGAATCATGTAAATATCTGGTGTGAAAGGGCTAGTTGACCTCCTGAAGGGGTTGCAACCCACAACTTGAGAATCGCTGCTCTCTATCTTCCTTTTCACCAGACTCCCTCCTCCAACCATCTATCCTGGTTATCCAAAACAATTACAGTCTTGATGTGCTAGTGGTGCTGTGCCTGGCAAGCAGTGCGACTCAATAAGGTACTTACTAAACCATACCAGATGGCACAGTGGTTATCGCACTATGGTTATCAATATCTATGTGACCTCCTAAAAGGCACGCAGGCATTCCAACCCAGGAGCCCACGTCATTACAGAACAGTATTCACAAGCTCAGCTGGCTAGCACCAGAGTACAAAGGCCAGTTCTGTGAGCGATATGGCAGCCTCCTTTGAAACCATCCTTCCTCTGATGAACATCACTTTCATTCTTAGCCCTTCTAAAGGTGCAACTGTAGCTCCACAATACACCACGCTGTCGGGGAGATTCTGTTCCCAACATGAATGCTCTTTTCTTTTACCAACATTCCGCTTCATTTCCAGGAATATGCTCCTTATGTCTCTTCATTCCAATCCACCATCAGGGCTGAGGGTGTGATTCATAGAAAACTGGAGGGGAGGGGTTTGCACGCCTTGTTTTGATTTAATAGTTGAATTTCTTTTTCTTCCAATACATTATTAGGTTACAGCACAACAATATTTCAGCTTCTATTCCCAAATCATGGCAATAGACGGGGGAAAGTTAAAAAACGAGAAAGCAGAGACCCCTGGCATACAGTCGGCACTCAGTAGAAATAAAAACTAAAAAACGTTCAAGCCCCAAACTTTCGATTCCAGATGCAGGCAGATGCTCACCATGTCCTCTGACATCCTAGTGGTTGACGCTGAAAAGTGAGACGGGAACAGAAAGTCAAGAACTACACTTCCCATAAGGCCTCTCTTTGGCACGCAGCCCCGGCCCTGACGTCGTTGCCATGGCAACCGAGGAGCCCGCTTTCCCTGGCCCAGCCTGGAGCTTGCGGCCTGACTGGGTCAGTGCCGGTCCTCTCGCAGAGCCCAGGACATCTGGGGCGGCGTAGCCACCATGCCCAGGTATTGCTAAACCTGCCGACGGGTTGCTCACGACCTCCTCTCTTTCGCATCTGCACATGGAAGGGGCACGGACAGGTGGGGCGGACGCACCCAGCCCTGGCGCTGTGGGTGAGACAGCCCCCGCCTATACCTCCCATCCACATCCCGCCCCCTTACTCCCCAGGCCTGTAGCGAAAAGATTCTGTCACAAACAAGTAGAAAAGTTAGCGATTAGGAAAGATCATCAACTACACCCGTTCTCTGACTGCAAGTTTCTCGAGTGTCACATGCTATTGCAGGCCGGGCCACAGGCGGTGGTGAGCCAGACCTCAGAGCCTCCTCCCGGGGCTCCCTGCCTCGTGGCCCCGGGCTTCTTTACTTCAGAGGAGGAAAGCGCAACATCACCTTGAAGGCGGAGGCTTGGGGGTACTGATGGCTTGTGGAATACATTTGAACTCTTCATCTCTTCAAGGTCCCTTTAAAGTACCTACAAAGATGTCGGGGAGAGGGCCAGAGGTCCACCAAAGAGCAGTATAGATCTTTTGCCCCCTTCTGGATCAGAGGCATTAACTTCAGTAGAGTTTATGAAGTTCAGGATTAGAAATGAGTCGGCTTTGCATAGCGTTCTCGTTGGTTACTGCAGTGAGGCTCTAGGTACAGGGTTGGGTTTTTTTGGGGTGTGTGTGGTTTTGTTTTGTTTTTGGTGTTTGTTTGGTGGGAGCCATAACTGATTGAAAAACCCTTTCCTTTTACTGGGTACTTAAAAAAACAGATAATCGCACTTTGGAGGGACGGTGTGGAAACAGAGCAGGCATTTGGACACAGAATTCCTGCAGGCTGGCCTATGAAATAAAATCATTAAACGCAGCATTTTGGGATTTCTGTTTTGACTTTGTTTTCCTGTTCTGACATTTTAAAATATTCTCGTTTTGTTTGGGGGTTCTGGGAATTGAACTCAGAGCCTCATGCATGCTAGGCAGGCACAGTACCGCTTTCACTTTATCATCAGCCCTGTTTCTGGTCCTTGTCTGTCTGGTAATAACTATTGGCCATCAATAGCCTTTGTAGTTTAAAAGGCCAGGGCCTAAGACTAAATGAATAGTAACGTTGTAACAGTAACAATGGGCCCCCAAAGCAGATAGTATTTTTTAAAAAAAGTTGACATTTCAGAAATGAAGAAATAGATTTGAGCGTGAGGATTAGCAGAGATTGAATGATAACTAATTGTTCAACAAATACTTGCTTAGGACTGGGAAAAATGGCTCAGTGGATAAAGCGCTTGTGTTCAAGCATGAGGACCTGAGTCAGCGAATGCAAGGTGTGGGGCTTGTGTCTGTGAGCTCGGGAGGTAGCGGGAGGGGCCGAAGACAGATGGATCCCTAGAGCTTGCAGGATGGCGAGTCTACCCACGAAGGCAAAGAGGCATGCATTCATGCTCTCTGCTCTTGGCTGCGGAAGTGACTAGCTGAGGCAAGCTCCGGACTTAACTACCTGCTATCCGTGACCCCTGGAATCGTGAGGCAAAGGAATCCATGCTTTGTCAGGGAGTTTGTTGTGGCTGTTTTTAAAGATGTATTTATTTATTATGTGTACAGTGTTCTGCCTGCAGGCCAGCAGAGGGCACCAGATCCCATTATAGATGGTTATGAGCCACCATGTGGTTGCTGGGGATTGAACTCAGAAAGAGCAGACAGTGCTCTTAACCTCCGAGCCATCTCTCCAATCCGGGCAGGGTGTTTAATCACCGCAGTAGAATGGAAGCTAGGGCACTCTCCCTATCAATTTCAGTATTCCTCACGAGCCATTTCCAGGTAAAGGGTGTTAGAAAAACCCTTCAGTGTTTACCTAGTTATTAACTCCCAGGAAGTAGTGTTTTTATAAATCTTACAGGAATAAAATTTCTCTGCTGGAAATGACTATTTCTAAAGATTCCTTTTGCTTCTCTGGTTTTTGTTTTTCTATTTCTTTTTTTTTTTTTAATTTAAAAAATTTCTGTTGACTATTCTTTTTTAATTATTTATTTATTTATTTTTAAATTTTTATATTAATCACAGGTTATTTACTTTGCATCTCAGCCATAGCCCCCTTCGTCATTCCCTCCCAATCTCACCCTCCCTCCCTCATCTCCTCCCAGCCCCTTTCCAAGTCCACTGATAGGGGAGAACCTCCTCCCCTTCTATCTGACCCTAGCTTATCAGGTCTCTTCAGGACTGGCTGCAATGTCCTCTTCTGTGGCCTAGCAAGGCTGCTCCTCCCTCAGGGGGCAGGGGGGTTGAAGAGCTCACCATTGTGTTCATGTCAGAAATAGTCCCTGTTCCCCTTACTAGAGAACCCACTTGGATACTGAGCTACCATGGGCTATATCTGAGTAGGGGTTCCAGGTTATATCCGTACATGGTCCTTGGTTGGAGAAACAGTCTCATTAAAGACCCCTGTGCCTTGATATATTTGGTCCTTGTGGAGCTCCTGTCCTCTCCAGGTCTTACTAACTCCCCCTTCTCTCATATGATTCCCTGTACTCTGCCAAAGGTTTGATTATGAGTCTTAACATCTGCTTTGATACACTGCTAGGTAGAGTCTTTCAAGACCCTCTGTGGTAGGCTCCTGTCCTGTTACTTGTTTTCTCCTACATCCAATGTCCATCCCATTTGTCTTTCTAAGGGAGGATTGATCCTCTTACCCCGGGTCCTCTTTCTTGTTTATCTTCTTTGGGTGTATAGATTTCAGTATATTCAGTATAGACTTATAGGTCTATATAAGTGAGTATATACCATGTGTGTCTTTCTGCTTTTGGAATACCTCACTGAGGATGATCGTTTCTAGGTCCCACCATTTGCCTGCAATTGTTTTTCTATTTCTTATGCAGTGAAACTCTCTGGGAAATTGCAAAAGCTGAAGTGGAAAAAAGGAGAAGTCATGGAAGTGAAGGGGATGCAGCTGAAGTTGGAGAAAAATCTGTTTTTTTCATTGGCAGTAAAAATGGGGTAATACTTTAATATTTGTTCTTCACAATGTAGCAATCAGAAACAAATTTTACTGTAATACTTTGATATAATTTACATATTTTCAACTCTTTAATCAAGTGTTCACCCTGATTTAGCATAAGTTAGAAAGGGCTTATCACTGATCTGGAAAAATTAATAACAGTGAAGTAAATTTTAGGAAGACTTTTAAATATTTTTATTTCACATTTGAAGCATTCAGATCTTCTGCTTTGATCGCATGTAAAGGCCAGGAGCCTCTTAAATTTCTGAGCCAACATCTAAGTAAGTCAGTATCTTAACAGCATTGAGACTGTGGACTCAAGGACTTCACTATTAGGGATCTCTAAGAAGAAACAATTGAATTGTGTTAGTAATGTTTATCAAAGACTTAGTTGTGTAGGAAAATGTGAGGGGGATGAGGTGGTGCTCCCTATTCTCTGTGAGGCCATTCAACCAAGTTCATGGAAAATTTGGGATGTGGCCACACAGCCAGAGCAGCTGTGTCATGGCCACACACAGAATTCCTTCGTGCAAGGCAGGGCTGCAAGAGACAGTGTCCACAAATGATCAGTGCAGCAAGCTTCCGGATGCCAGCACCCATGTAGCATCATGCTTGTTTCCATTTGGAGCTCAGTTGACTCTTTATTCTCTGTGCTCCATGCTTCCACATAAGGGCGCTGAAAACAGGAAGCTTCCAGGAACCACTGAGTCCACACGCTCAGTGGGCGCCTGTTTACCCCTCGTGTCTCAGCATCTCCTCAGAATTACCTCCAGGACCCTAGGTTCCTCCACGTGGCATTTTATCTTCATTATTATTAAAAATTATATTTATTGACATTGACATTGACATGATTATTGACATAAATAATCATGTAACAAGAAAAAAGTTGGGGCTGGAGAGATGGCTCAACAGTTAAGAGCTATTCTTCCAGAGGACCTAGTTTGAGTTCCATTACCCGCATGACAGCTTATAACTGGCTGCTACTCCAGTCCTGAGAGATCAGAAGCCCTCTTCTGGTCTTTTCAGGCACCAGGCATGTGTACAGACATACATGTAGGCAAAACTCCCATACACTTGGCAACCAAGCACCCGATATGAGAGCCTAGGGAAAATGATCATTCAGACCATGTCAGCATCTATGAGAGAGCGAAAGCTAATGCTTGAAAGGCAAAAAATAAAGAAGGGCAACAGTTTGGGCTCAAGTGAGTATCCTCAGGATCTAGAACAGTAGAAGTAGGAGAGAGAAGGAACTAGATTGCTCTTTTCATGGTGGAGATTAAGACGATACTGATCTGATGAACATGGTATTTGTAATTTCCCCCATCCCTCACTTGCATGGATACAGGGACCAAGGGGGAGGGTGGCCAAGTTTCTCTAGAATGGGTGTTTCCTGATGAGGAAGCCTAAGCGCCAGTGATTTGCAAGGGATGATTGTAGTGATAAACTGCTGACGTGAGGATGGACAGAGAGTTTGGTGAAGGTAGTAGCAAGAGCCTGGCAGAGGACGAAGAGGACAAACGTTGGGGTGGACAGGTTTCTGAGACCTTCGCTAAGGTGGGGCAGCCTGTTGTGATTCCTGAAGAAGTGGCTGCAGACTGTTTCTGCAGCCATGATTTGGAAGTTGTGCCATTCCTAGTGGTGAAAGGATTCAAGATAAAACTGTGGAAGTGACGTGTAGCAGGCACAGGGAGAAAAAACTGCAAACCTGTCCATTAGAAACGCCCTTAACCTAGTTGTGTCCATCGATGTACACGTGTGTGCAAGTGGAGACAGATTCTTGTGAGTGAAAAGGAAGCAGGAAAAGGCATTTCAACATTGACATGAATACAGTTATCATGTAACTGTATTCCTACATTGCCATACCTAATGGCTGTATATTCCTTATGTGGCTTGCCTTAATCAATTTTTTTGGCACATGGAGGTGTTTAGTGTTTCAGTTTTGTATAGCAATAGCCATACTTAGGGGTGAACATTGTTTTATAACTAGCCCATTACAAATAGTTTATTTGATCTGATCAGATTGCACAGATACTCTGGAGCGATGTATTACTATCTTTTGGTTAAAAAATGTAGGCTTTTATGTTAGAAGAAAGAGAGGTAGTAAAAGATTCTGTCTTTTTGGCAACCTAGGGTTTCCCAAGCTTTTCCTGGGAGCCCAGAGGTCCTGCAGGGGTCCTGTCCCTGCCACTCCTTTCACATCCCTTCCTTGCAAGGACTCATTAACTTTTATTATTATTATTATTATTATTATTATTATTATTATTATTATTATTATTATTATACCAGTCTCTGGAGAGGATGTGGCTTAAGTCTCATGGGACGGGGCCTGTACTTCTTGACTCCTGAAAAGGAAGTTGGAATGAACGCCTCCTCTAGAATCAAAAGCCACTGCTCAAGCACAGTGTTTGAGCACACCTAGAGCATGTCTTTTATTTGTGCATTACCTTTTGCTTTTATTTCTACTTCATCGATTGGGATGGAAACATTTTAGAATACTAATCAGGCTAACCAGTAATTAGCATTGCTGAGGAAAGAGAAAGTTTCAGAGAGCTGTCAGGTGACCACTAAAGTGAGGTGTGGTTTGCCAATATTCGTCTTATGTGGGACTCTATAACCAGCAGCATAGTTACATTATGATAGAAAGTTATATTGTGGGAAAGTTCACTTATCAAACTTCCAGGTAATTCTGAAGGTTTTTAGTTTCCAGGTAATTTATCATCCACATCATTTCAAAAGCTGTTTTTTGGGCCACAGTTACGATCACTAATAAAATTTTACATGTGGGTGATGTTAACGCACTATTCTTTCTTTTTAATTTCTAGGGAAAGACTACTATTATTCTAAGGTGTCTTGACAGGTAAGTGTTATCAACCTCTGTTAGACAACATTCACGCTGGTTCAGCTACAGGAGAGCAAGTTAGACCTCAAAAGGCAGATGGAAGAAGAAGAATTTGAGACTCAAAATATTTAATTCTCAATCTTGGTTACAACCTTTAAAGATATTCTCAATATTAAATACAACCTTTAAGAGCACGTTTAAAGATAAGAAAACTCCGAAAGATTCTGGGTTGATACTAGATTTTCCTGTTTAAAGGAGAAAAGTAACCACAGTTGCCCTGCCTCCAGTGGTGCTTATGTTCTTTTGAGATGCTTTGGTATTTTTTTATTCTGTCTAATCTATGCCTATAGAGCAATGATTGTAATAGGTGTTTTCTATAATGACTTGCCCAGTGTGACATTAGTGTAAGATGAAGTGCTACGAACTGTGACAGTGAATGATTCATTTTGGCTTTCTTGCAGTGTACCCAGAAATAGGATGATTTTTTTAAGTTGTGGGTTATCCATGCTAGACATTTTGTTTTAGGAGAAGTGTCTTGCTTCCTAAAAAAGTTACAGTTTCAGGAACATATAACTAAATAATCCTTGGTGTATATATCAAGAATATCTGCCAAGTTCAAAATATTCAACAAATAGAAATATGCAAATCAGAAATTTTAAACTTGTAGTTTTTGTTCTCCAGGTTTAAACTAAAGCTAATATTATTCAGCCCCCCAAAAGGAAAGAAATCCAGCATTGGACAGCACTTGCTGCCTTTTGAGGAGGGCCCAGGGTTGATTCCCAGCACCTACATTGTAGCTCACAACTATCTGTAACTCCAAGGGATCCAACTCCTTCTGGCCTCCACAGGCACCTGGCATGTACATTGTACATAGACATGCATGCAGGCCCATACTCACCTACATAAAATAAATAAATCTTTAAGTTAAAAAAAAGAAATTCCATTATATTCTGCAATGGAGGTGAGCTTTAAGGACACTATGCTAAGTGAAATGAGCCAGTCACAAAATAAACAAAACTGTCTGGTTTCTTTTGTATGAAGCACTCAGAGTCTCACAGAAGCAGAAGTGAGAAGGGTGGTAGCCAGGGACTGTCAAAAGGGACGTGGAAGTCTTTTAATGCATTTGGAGTTGCGATTTTGCATTTGAGAAGTCATGAGGATTGCTTGCACAGCAGTGTGAAAGAATATACTTCATATTACAAACTACACATGTAAAATGGTATACCTGTCAATTTTATTTCATATATTTTACAACATTAAAAATGAATATATACCATAAAATTGGCTGCCAAACAGTTTAAACTTGCATAAGTAATTTATTAAATAATTTAATTATTTTCCAAATCACTTGTTGGTTTTATGCCCTTGTTCATGTTTTTTTTTTTTCAACTCTCATATTTGGCTGAAATTTGAAATAAGGAACTACATAAAAGTCTCCCACTGATGTCCTTACAGTTGACAGGCATTAGGTTCTCAGCAACCACACTGAGGCTGAAAAAACAAGTGACGAGAATTCTCACGTGGCGAGAATTCCGAGAGCTGGTGGCCCAGCATGGCCCCTGAGGCTCCCAGCTCACTGCTTCTGCCCAGGCCCCTGCAAGGCTTTCATACCAGTCAGGTGCCATTATTCACTCCTGCACCTGCCACTGAAACCTCTAAGATAGTTTTGAAGGGCTTATTTGTGTCTTGTGGAATAATGTCACTCAACTTTACCTCAGTGCTAGTATTCAAGGTAGCCTCTTTGTTAATAAAGTGTTGAAGAGGAAGTGAAAATGGGTAGGATTATAGAAAACAAACAAACAAACAAACAAACAAAAAACCAATACTACCACCATCATAAAACTAACGTCTGCCCTTGTTGCACAGGGATGAGCCAGCAAAGCCAACTTTAGCTTTGGAGTATATGTATGGAAGAAGAACAAAGGGACACAACACAGTGAGTCACTTCTCATGCCTTAGATGGGAGGCCATGACGCTGACATGGCTTTACGTTATCTGCAGACAGTAAACATGCCAGTGGGGCATGTCATAGGGATGTGCTTTAAACTTCACATGCAGTTAAGCTCAAGGGAAGCCCATCTAACCCGGGAAAATATTTTAGTTTTTTCTATTGTATCTTAAAGTGTTGAAAAACACTTATTTGCAATTGTTGCAAGTTCTTTTGCCTACTTATGCCAGTTTAATGTTGTGAGTTCCTCATTCTGTGTGTGATACATTTACTTTGGGCTTTTGTTTTGTTTTTAATTATGTATCACAGACTGTCCTGAAACTCAGTATGTTGCCCAGATGGCCCCAAATTTGCAATTCTCCTATCTCAGCTTTCTAAGTATTATTGCAGTTACAGACATATGACAGCAGACCCAGCATGAAATAGGATTTCTTTGAAATTTGATTGTACAGGGTTCTTTGTCTACTTACAGTAATTATGTAGATGGGACTTTTTATTTTTCAAATGAAAATAGCATTATTACTGCCTCCATTTCTGTAATTTTAAAATTATTTTTAGATTTATCATACAATATATTTTAAGCAAACTTTCCCCCTTCTCCAAGTCCTTCTAGTTCTTTCCACCTCCCTACTCACCCAGCTTCATATTCTTTCTCTCAAAAGAGGGGGAAAAACTAAAGCAAACAAAATGAAACAAAGAAGACAAAAAACCGACAAACCATTACCAAAAACCCAAACAAACAAAAACCCAGCACACAGAAAAGCATGGAATCATTTTGTTTTTGTCAGTTAGTTCCTCCTGAACAGGAGGCCTGCCTTCACGTGTGGTCGATATACCCAGTGGCATCCACTGGAGAAAATTGATTTTCTTTTCCCAGCAGGTATCAATTGCAAACATTTTCTTGGTGAGGAACTCGGTGTCTCCCTTCCCCTTTTTCATGCTGGGACTTTACTAGCTTGAACTTATGCAGCCCTTCTACATTCTGTCACAGTCTGTGAGTTCATATGTTTATCCACCCTGTGGTGTCTGGGAGATGTTGTTTCCTTGGGGTCTTCCACCACTTCTGGCTCTTAACAATCCTTCCACCTCCTCTTCCAATAGATTTCCTGAGCCTTGACAGGAGAGGTGTGATAAAGACATCCACTTAGGGCTAGGTGCCCCAAGGTCTCTCACTGCCTACACATTGTCTAGCAGGTACCTATCATAACATAGTAGTCTCTGTGTTAATTACCATCTATTACAAAAAGAAACTTCTCTGATGAGTTTGAGCAGTGCACTGTGTAAATGTTTTTATTCCCTCAGATGATGGAATGAGATGGGAGCCGCACCCAAGCTGTGCAAATACCCAGCTAGAGCTGAGCCCAGAACATTTCTTTCTCTGTTCTAACTATCCCTAGGCCTTGGCCTGGAAGCTTCTAGCCTCCATATAATCTAATCTTCTAAGCTGACTGATTCAATCCAGCTTCTCTCAGCTTCTGATTGAATTGCTCTACTTGGCCTCATATTAACTTTGGCAGTATGTTCTAATCTTCTGACTCCTCATTCTCTGGCTTGTTCTGTCTTTACCTGTGTCTAGTTTGTTCTCTCTGCTACTTATCTCTGTAAACCATCTGGGTAAAGCTGCCATACATACGCACATACACTGTGCCACCACCACACCTTTCTCTCTCACTGCTCTTAAGTTGCCTTTCTTTTCTGTATTGTTCTCCTGTGGGTTGGGTATATCCTATCTCTGACTCATTCTGTCAGATCTTTTTCTGATTCATCACTCTGTCTGCCCCTCAATTAGACATCACTTCCAAACATGGCTGCTTTGTTTTACAAACTAAACTTACCTTCACTGTTAGAGACTGAAGGTGTGTACTAAGGGCATATCTGTATTCCAGCCGGATCATACAGTAATCCAGGGTATGTCTGCATTCTGGCCAGATTATATAGACTAGAAGGTCTTTGGATATGATCCCTAGCCAGAGAAGCCATGTTGCTGAATAAAAAATTCCTGTTCAGCACTAATATGTGGGTAAAGCAATTGTCATTAGGAGTCATTTTATTGCTATGTTCATTTAGAAAAATAATAGCAGTAGGTTTTCTCTTAGACCTATGACCTCTCTACTGTCATGTTAATGTCCTCATGTTCATTGTCAGTAGGTTCTCTCTTACGGTGTAAGCCTTAAATCCAATCAAAATGCAATCGAAATGTGATTGGTTGCTCCCATCACCTTTGTGCCAGTTCTGCACCAGTATATCTTACAGGCAGGTCGCTGTTGTAAGGTCTGTAGTTGGGTGATATTGATGATTAATATTCTTCTCTGAAAGTGCGCAAAGTACCTCCAACACCATGAATGCTAATCAGTAGACACGAAGCTTCTAGTTGAGTGTGAGCTCAACTTCTCCACGTTCAGCGACATCAGTAAGTGGTGTTGTCAGCAAGGGGCCGTACCACCCAGTTGTGGTGGGTACACAACAGCATGGGCGGTAGCCTGTGGTGTTTGAGTGGTGTGGGCTTAGTCTATGAGACCCCTTTGGTCAGCAACTCAACCTGGACTGTAGCCCATTCCTGCTATTGGAGATTTTACTTGGTAACATATAATCTTTAATGGAATTTGTGCCCCCTCCCAACACACATACACACACACACACACACACACACACACACACACACACACACACACACTGTATGATAACTCAAAAGAGTTTTTATTTTTAATTATGTGTTTACATGTGTATCTTTGTGTAGGTATTTGCACATGAGGCAGGTGCCCACAGAGACCAGAGGAGAGCATTGGATTGCTTAGAGCTGGAGTTATAGGTAGTTGAGAGTTGCCTGACATGAGAACAGAACCAAGGTCCTCTGCACGAGCAACAAGTACTTTTAACCACTGAGCCCTCTCTCCAGCCCTTGGTATTTCTGTTTTATTTCCAGGACAGGCTCTTCTTATATACCGATGTTGGTCTAGAGCTCTCTATGTACTCCAGAATGGCCTTGAGCTCACAATCCTCCTGCCTCAGAACTCCAGAGGGCTGATTACAAGTGTAAATGACCATATCCATTTTATGAGTTACTTTTAATTTCTCTAAAAATCTTCTAAAAATATGGGGCTTGAACTATGAAATATTTGTGAAAATATACTGTTCAAAATCTAAACTATTAGTGTGTTTGTTTGTTTTTTTAAATAGAGAGTTAGGGTTGTAACTCAGTGTTAAAAGATTGGTCTGGCATTCTTAGTCCCTGAGTTCAATCTCTAGCATTTTGGAAGGGAAAAAAAAAAACATCTAAAAGTTGGTAGCATCTAAAAGTTGAAGACCACAGGCCTTATTCCACCTGCTTTAGTGTCTGTTCAAAGGATGTTAGAAACTGTTCAGCATAGAGGAAGACCTTAGAGTAGTATATGGTGTGGGGACAGAAATTCCTAAGTGGAATAGCTTTTGACTGTCTCATAGCAAAAGGTATCATTTCTTAAACTTAGATGTGTAGAACAGAAGGCCCTACTACTTTGATACAAAAACACATTTGTGTAGACTGATCTAGCTCAAGTTTTTGGTCATTAGACAATGTATTAAAGAATTATATGGCCAAGCATGTAGAACATACCCTACGATCCCAGCACTCGGGAGGTGGAAGCAGGTGGATCTTTGTAAGTTCAAAGTCAGCCTAGTCTGTGTAACAAGTTCCAGGCCAGCTAGGACTGTCCAGTGAGACCTTGTCTCACGAAATACACACACACACACACACACACACACACGCACGCACACACACACACACACACAGAGATAGAGAGAGTTATAGATAGATGTAAGTGTGTTAAGAATTGAAGCTGCCTGCTCTTGCTTTCTGGATCTACCAATGAAAGCTGGTTATTAAAACTGAGAAAGTAAAAAGAAAAGAAAAGATGATAGACTGAGATGTAGGATAATCTCGTTTTTGTTTTCACATCACATGGTTTATGATGTGAGCTATCCTTTTTATGGGAAACTTGAAACAGCTCTCACAAACTTTACTTCTGAGAAGGGCTGTAAAATCTTTCTTTGTCACATTGTGAAGCCAGAGAGATTTTTCCAGTGAAAAATGACTCATTCCACAAACATTAGTGATTCAAGTATCAACAACAGTAAAACGATTTAGCAATTATGAGAATTTGTCCCAAGAAAAGGAAAATAATGTATACTCATCTAAAATGTGCTTAACTGCCATCCACCAGTCCTAGTTCATGGTAGCAGGTACCTGAAAACCCATGTGACTATCTGTTACATGTTGTTCCTCTAAACTTTGGACTGTAGCAGGGCGTTATCTGCATTCATTTCAAAGCTTCACATCTCTGTCAGATTAAGGGTTTCGTTATGAGCTCTAGCCGGAAACACTGTCAGCTCCTTGTACAGGGCAAAGGTGCTTGAGCATCAGAATGCCTGTTGACAACTGGGAGGTTGCCCCAGTAAGCCGTTTGCGGCCATACTATAGCCAAACTGTATGGCTACCTGCCCTGTCAGCCCCCTCCTAGTGAAGAGTCCTCCAAACTGAGAAGCATGGCTAGCGTTGCCCCACCCCCTGCCCACACCTGTCGTTACAGTGGCAGCCTGCCGGCGTCCCCTGGGGAATGCTTTTGCTCAGGCCTACACTGTCACCTACTGCGGCCCCATTCCTCAGGTCTTAGCTGTGCAAGTCACTTGCTTGAGAGTGTCTGTACTTCTAAATCAGAATGTTCTATTTCACTGTTTCATATCCAGATGGAATCCCAGATGTGTTAAACTGAATAATTATACTTAAATTTTATTTAAGCATATATTTCATATGCTATTAATATGTATAAAGTTGGGAGCACTGTGTTTGCCTTATTAAGGTATAAACAGAGTTGGTATTTATCTTCACAGGAAGATATATATTGCTGATGGTTCCTTTGTTCTTTGGAATGCATTTGGTGCCTTCCAAAGCATGGAATAGGAAGGAAAAGTTTCAAGTAAGAAGAAAGGGTTAGTTGAGGGTGAATATTTATATCTATAATTGTTACTGATACGTGTTAATGAAGTATAACAAAACACTTAAAAGTTTAAAATGAATATTTTTAAGCCCTCTATTTTCTTTCAGCCAAAGGACATTGCTCACTTTTGGGAACTGGGCGGAGGAACCTCTCTTTTGGACTTAATCAGCATACCCATCACCAGTGATACCTTAAGGTGAGTGGGAGTTCACCGGGTGTCTGTGCAATGCCCACCTATCACCAGTGCTGCCCTCAGGTGAGTGAGAGCAGACAGGTATGTCTGTGTAATGCCCGTGCACAGGCCTTTAAGAGTCGACAGTCTTATACTGTCTGCAGGTTTGCAGCTCTTTCTTGCCATGAGCCTGGGCTGCAGTGCTTCCAGAGAAATCTTGAAAGACCAAGGTTCTGGCCAGAGCTGAGTGAGGTGCAGTCCTGCCAGCAACGTATTTTACAAGCCTGCTAAGTGGGGGAAAATGTCAAATAATATTTGGGTGATGAATTTGTTTTCAAAAGTATGAAAACATTAATTCTTTCCACCCTATCTTGGTGTGAGTTAATTCCGCCCTGGGGTTTTTCTTCAGCTGGCTGGTGTCAGTCTCCTGTGGAATTTAACACACTATTATTGGTGTCACCCAGAGGATGACTGTTGGAGAGGAAAGGACTCTCCACTGACTTTTGAGAACCAAAACCAAGGGACAAACTCCAAACCCACAGACACTCCAGTGCGTTGGCCATATCACACGTGGAAACTTGGGATACTTCCGTGTTGCTGGGAACTGGGCTTAGCCAAGAAAAAAAAGACAAATTAAATTTGAAGTATATTTCTTGTCAGAAATTAACATGAACCATTGCTGTTGCCTGAACCTAGCAATTATCTGTTACATTTCAGGGAAGAGCCTTAGGAATGGAATTTTGTCTTCTTTACAAGACAGTTGCTTTCCCAGAGATAGTTGGATACAGGCCAGACTGGCTTTATGTATGCAGCAATTTCTTTCTTTTAGTAAAATACAGTTTATTTTCTTTTGTTTTGAGACAGGGTCTGGCAGTGTAGCCCAAGGTAACTTCAAACTCACAGAGATCCACCTGATTCTGCCTTCTGAGTACTGGAATAAAAAGCATGTGTAGTATTTGTGTGTGTGTGCATGCATACACATGTGACTGTCTGTGCCTGTGGATACCAGAAGAGGGCATCAGATCCACCAGAGATGGAGTTAAAGTCTGTTGTAAGGTATCCAGGATAGGCTGGGGCTCCCTAAATTAAATTCTTTTTTTTTTTTTTTTTTTTTTGTCAGCAGGCTTCCTATCAGACTTTGTAGTGGGGAGCATTAAAATGGATATCTCAGCTGGTCTTTAGTATATGCTAGAATTCCACAGAAGGTAGGCTGTAATGCCAGTGAAGGAATGGGCTTGCTATCGAGAATAAGCAAGCAGGTAGAGAGCCAGCTTCCTTCTTTCATGCCTTTATATTAGGCTGCCAGCAGATAGTGTGGTCCAGATTAAAGGATGATCTTCCCACCTCAAAGATCTGGATTAAAAGTGTGTCTTCCCACTTCAATTGGTTTAATTAAGGTAAAAAAAAATCTCTCACAAGCATATCCAGCCACTTGGGTTTTAGTTAATTCCGCTTGTAGTCAAGTAGACAACTAAGAACAGCCATCACAGAATCCATTGGAGAAAACTAACTTTTCATTTGCAAGGTTATCAATTGGAGATAGCTTTTGGGTTAGGAATGGGGCCGTGATTTTCACTTCTCCTTTTAGCTCTAGGACCCAATCTAGTGCAGACCTGTGCAGGCTGTGTGCTTGCTGCCTCAGTCTCTGTGAGTTTATAGTGCACAGAACCTTTTGATTTAGAGGGCCCTGTTTTCTTGGTGTCCTCTAACCCCTCTGGCTCTTACATTCTTCTTGCCTCTTCTTCTACAGGGTTTCCTGAACCCTAACAGGAGGTATTTGCTAGAGACAGTGGGTTTAGTGCTGAGTGTTCCAGGGCCTCTCACTCTCTGCACATTGTCTGGCTGTGGGGTTTGTGTCTGTTCCCATCTTCTGTAGGAGGAAGCTTCCTGGCAACTAGTGTGTTTGTAGTTGACTAGAAGAGGTGGTGAGAGTGGGGATGATGAGAGTGGGGAGTTGCTTAGGAACCCTGCCACCTTGTATGGCCAGACACAGGGAGGCTGTAAACAAAGACCCACTTTGCCTGTGCTGGATCTTGGCTCCTGTTCTAGCCCTCACTTGTACGTGACTCACTCTTCTTCACTTAATCTGAGACCCGGCCAGACAGGCTCCTGGAAAGTTAGGGTTTACAGGAAATGAAAACTTTCCATATTTCTTTAATACCTCACTGTGTGGGGTCTGAGACTTCCTGTCCCTGGGCTCTCGGGCAGCTAGAAGCCAGCCTTGGGAGAGGGAAAAGATCTGGCTGTAAGGAATTAGGCCCAGGGCTACTGGGTAGTCCGGAGGGTTGGTGAGGATTTCACTTAAAGTAGCTGCTAGTCACAGAGAGTTATTAAACTGGAATTAGTCTGGCACATGATTTCCTTGTATTGGTCAGCAAACTGAAAAACTGCTATACGACCATGTGTGATTAGATACTGTTTACCTTTCACATAAAGGTTCATAGAACAGAGTGTTTCTGCAGACTTTGACTAATTCACGTAGAACATTGCCTATGGGGAGTTCCCACTGTAAGAACTTTTAATCTGTTTTCTTAGTTAACATTTGCCATAAAGAAGGTACAAAGCAACACAAGTACTAGAAACAGAAAGTTGGGTAATCCATTTCTTTTGCCTATTTTTAGTGTTAAAAATGACTTTTATGTTATATTATTTACCACAGTAAAAAGATTGCACTGGTCTTTTAAAAAACAAAAATATAACTATAAACAAAGTATAATTCACTAAAGCTCTAAGAGTAAATTTAGTTTCTTTACTAGTGCATAGTCAGTATGTGATTCTACAGCGACACGGACTATTTATAAACAGGAGGTGATATGGAAATGACTGGCTGGACAGGAATTTTACAAATACACTTGATAATTAGTATCTGAATGATTCTAAATGAGACCACAGGCACAGAATTTAGATACTGTTTTATATGAATTATCCAAAATAGCTTGTTTGACTGACCCTCACAAAATAACTACATAACTAAATAGCATCATTTTGTCTCCTGGAAAAATATTTGCCTGTTGAATGAGCATGTTGGCTCTGAGCTGGGCCTGATAGCTCACAACTGCAATCCTAGCACTCAGAAAGCAGAGGCAGGCAGATCTCTGTCAGTTCCAGGACAGCCTGATCCACAGAGCTAGTTCCAGGACTTCCAGGTCTACACAAACAAACCCTGTCTCAAAAAAGAAAAATTATTGGTCATGATTAGATATCTGTGTACTTACTGTGACCATTTTTTAAAGCATTCATCTCTATCTATCTGTCTGTCTATCTATCTATCTATCTATCTATCTATCTATCTATCTATATTTGTTTTTCAGTTGGTAAAATATGCATAACATAAAATTTACCACTGACATCATTTATTAATGAGTCATTCTGTGACATTAAGAACATTTCTACTGTTGTACAGCCAAAACCACCATGTTCATTCCTAGGACCTTTTCGTCTTCTATAGTGATGTTCCTGAGACTCTTGGCAGTTGAAGTCCGTGGTATCTTATATAATGAGGTCCTATAGCATTTGCCTTTGTGTAGTTTATTTAACTTAGCATAATGTCTTCAAGGTCATACTGTAGCGTGTGTTGAACTCCCTTTGTAAAAGTGGGTAGTACTCTGTTATATGAATATACTATAGTTTGCTCACCCATTAACCCATCTATGGACATGTGCATTGTTTTCCCTTGTGACTGGTGCTGCCATGAACATTGATAGCCACATAGTTTTTCAGTCTTAGCTTCCTTCTGGGCGTAGTGGCTCGTGCCTGTGATTCCAGCAGTCTGGACCCTAGCCAAGATTATGTTGGATGGGTTCAAGGCCATCCTAGGCTATATAATAAATTCCAGATTAGCCAGGGCTACAAGGTAAGTACCTGTCTCAAAAAACAAATAATAAATAAATAAATAAATAAATGATTTTAAATTAGCTTCTTCAGAATTTGAGGCATAGACCTGGAATTGCTGAATCATGTGGTTTCATGCCCCAAAAAATCTGGGCACAGGAGTCTTTTCTGAGACTGATAGTCCAACCAAGGACCATTCATGAAGATAACCTAGAACCCCTGCACAGATGTAGCCCCTGGTAGCTCAAGTAGGTTCCCTAGTAATAGGAACAGGGACTGTCTCTGACATGAACTCAGTGGCTGGCTCTTTGATCATCTCCCCCTGAGGGGGGAGCAGCATTACCAAGCCACAAAGGAAGACAATGCAGTCCTGATGAGACCTGATAAGCTAGAGTCAGATGGAAGGGGAAGAGGACCTCCCCTATCAGTGGACTTGGAGAGGGGCAGAGAGAAGATGAGGGACAGAGGGTGAGACTGGGAGGAAATGAGGGAGGGGGCTACAGCTGGGATACAAAACAAATAAACTGTAATTAGTATAAAAAATATTAAAAAGAAAAACAGAAACAAATGACAATTTAATTAATTAATTAAAATTAGCTTCCTCAGAATTTGAGGCATAGACCTGGAATTGCTGAATCATGTGGTGATTCTATTGTATTATTTTAGGAACAGCCATGCTGTTTTCCATAGCTGCTACACCATTTCATATTCTCACCAGCGATGCATAGAACTCTGTTTCTGTATTCTCAGCAGCACTTACTTTCTATCTTTTTTTTTCTTCAGTAACAGATACCCTAATGGCTGTGAGACCATGCTCTCATTTAGGGTTTGCTTTAGACTTTTTTCATAGAAATTGTTGAGCACTTTTTAATTTTTAAAAATTTATTGTATATAGGTGTTTTGTGTGCATGAATGTGTATCTGTGCACCACATGCATGCAGTACATACAGAGGCCAACAGGGGTATCAGAACCCCAGAACTAGAATTGAATCGTCATCTGCCGGAAGAGTAGCCAGTGCTTTTAACTGCTGAGCTGTTTCTTCAGGTTTTAAGCATCTTTTCATGTGCTTCTTGGCCAACGGAATATCTCATTGGAGTTATTTGAACCCATTCATAAGCGGGTAATTTTGTTGAGTTTAGATTTGTGTTTAATGTGTAGGAATGGCATCCACTGTGTATGGTGATGGCAGTGTCCTCTGCTAATCAGAGCTGTGCTTTCAGGAGACAGCATATGGCTGGCAGACAGACACCTGTGGTTTAAAGGCAGTTCTCCATTTACTAGTCATATAAATATGCACTTCTAACTTCAGACCCACAAAACGGGCACCAGCACACCTGAGGAGACTCCCACAAAGGTCAAGTAAACTGCCCAGCAAGCCTTGTCAGTCCTTCTGTTTACATTGTGTTGCTGCTGACATTGGCATCGAGAGTTTTTCTCCTCTTCTTTGGAGCACCAGGTAAAATTAGGTGTAAATGCAGCATCATTCAGCGTCTCTGGCTAAACTGGATTTTCTTAGTTGTAATGCTGAGTGCCGGCGGTGAAGAACACCAGGGTAGAGAAGGCTGTAACCACATTCTCACTCTCACTCCCGTCTTAGAATAATGGTATGCCGGGCTTTTCTTAAACTCTATTAGATAAACTTCAGGACTTCCACATCTCAGAGCAATCACTATTGCAATCTCTTTTGCTTAAACCTGTTTTTATTTCTTTAGGACATTTTCTATTGTTCTTGTTTTGGATCTTTCCAAACCTAATGACCTTTGGCCCACCATGGAAAATCTGCTGCAAGCCACAAAAAGCCACGTAGACAAAGTGATAATGAAGCTGGGGAAGATGAACTCCAAAGCCGCCTCCGAGATGAGGCAGAGGATGTGGAGCGCTATGCAGAAGGACCATCCGGTGAGCTGGTCGGGGCGTTCTGGCGTCGGCGCCATACAGAGCAGGGCCGCCCCTGCAACACAGCTTCTTTAGTTTTCTGCAAGACTCAAAACTCATGTGATGTAGATGAAACTGTTCACTGGCGAGTTATAGCCATTTCATAAAACCCCAGTAAGAGCAAAATAAGGGAAAGATGGTGATGTGTTCTTGTTAGGCATCTGCTGTGGTTATCGTGGTGTATCTCACCACTCAAGACAAGTGGGATTTAGAGCAGAATTCTGATAATGATTTTATAATCTCTGTAAAATGAAAATGGAAACCAGATTGAACTGGCAAAGACTGTAGCTAAAGACTGAAGCAGAATCAGAGTTCCAACAGTCTTCCCCACACTGTGTTCTCCATTCATTAGTGTCTGTCACATGTCATCAGGCTCTTCCCATTGTCTAGAAACTATTTAAATTATAAAGTTGCTGTGATAGCAGCACAAATTATTTAAACACAGTTTGGAATGAATGTCATGATGTAGAAAACTAGATGGATGTCCATGGTTAGTTTGTGTGCATGTGTCTTACATAGACTCAGAGCAAAACAAAGCCAAGCTGTAAGTAATTAACATAAATTAGAAACCCCACAAATACAATGTACTGTGCAGGAAAACAGAATAGTAGCTGAACTGTGATGGCACAGGCCTTTGATCCCAGTACTTTGAAAACAGAGGCAGGTGGATCTCTGAGTTTCAGGACAACCTGGTCTACAGAATGAGTTCCAGGACAGCCAGACCACAAGAGAAATCTCGTCCCGAAAAACAAAAATGATGACCAAAAATAAAAGAGTAAAGAAAGAGTGAAAGAAAAAGAAAACGGAACAATAGAACAAGGAAACAAATGAACACTGTGGTATTTTGAGAATTGCTGTTTCTGGCTTTACACTAAAAAACAGCATGAGGTGAAAGTTATTATTTTAACAAGCTATGACAGTAAATATGGTCAACATCTATGAAGAGATGAAAAATGATGTTTTTTTTTTAAAAATTCCTGAGGGTATAGCAATACACAGCTAAAATCAAATATATTTATGCATTAACAGGATCGTGAATTAATTGACCCATTTCCGATACCTCTGGTCATAATTGGAAGTAAATATGATATTTTTCAGGTATGTGCTTCCATTTCATTGGGTATGCTTTGTGGGGAGGAATAAAACTGATGAAATAAGAACAATCACTCTGAACGAGACAGGCTCAGAAGCACCCATCTTAAGGATTTTAGAAAGGGGGATACATTAAGAACATCCTAAGAAGGTAAAGAAGAGTCCAGTGGTTAGAACGGGGACCACGCAGGAGACTTAGAAAACAAATCTTCAGCGCCGAGGGATAAGATTTACTTCCCAACTTTAAATTGAAGAAAGCAGGAAATTAGTTTCTTCTTATCTTGGCTTGTCAGAGAATCCTTAGGGTATTTCGCAAGATGAAATATGTGCTTATATCTGGATTCTCTTAAGCCAAGCATTTAAACTGATCTGATAGCCGTGGCAGTAGAAGGCTGCAGCCCTTGCTCAGTCTCCGTAGGCAGGAACGTGGAGACCCAGCCCGACTCCTCAGGGTTGGGGCTTAAAAACAAATAATGCGCCTCTCCCTGAGTGAGCTGTTGAGATCCCTCGGCTTATTTTTTTCTTTCAATAATTTTCTTCTACAGGATTTTGATCCTGAGAAGAGAAAGGTGATATGCAAGACGCTTCGGTTTGTTGCACATTATTATGGCGCCTCCCTGATGGTCAGTGCTTTTCCTGTCCTTTGGGCTTGCGTGGAGAGGAGGGAGTGTGGAGAGTGGAGCTGGCTGCACAGCTGTGAATAAGAGATTCGCTAATATCGCATTGTCCTGTTTTCTCGAACTTCCAACGCCCTGTTCCTGCAGGCTGTTAGGCAGGGTGTCTGAGGACCACACTCGTTCAAGGCTTTCCTCCTACATTGCTTGTACCTGTAGGCCCAGGCAAGCTTACAGAGACACGCTGGCGTAGTCACTCACTTTTATTTTTCTCTTTAAGAATTAGAATCTATATGCCCTCAAAAGAAAATAGGGGGGAAACTTTAACAAAATTGTGTTCTTATGTAAAAGAAATCCTGTTGTAGAGGCTAAAATCATTAATTTTGAGCCGGGCATGGCAATGCACACCTGTAATCCCAGCACACAGGAAGTCAGAGGCAGGCAGATCACTGTGAGTTCAAGGCCACGCTGGTCTACAAAGAGAGTCCAAGACAGCCAAGGCCACACAGAGAAACCCTGTCGCAAAAAAAAAAAAAAAAAAAAAAAAAAAATCATGAATTTTGAAGTCATGTTCCCTGGGTCAATGTCAGTGTGACAACTTACTAGACACATGATTTTAGGCAAGTCACCTAAGGCTCACCTCCTCTCAGGTAAAATGGACAGAAATGGCACCTTCTTCATAAGAGTGTCATGAGGAGCAGCAGACGGGTATGTGAAGGGCTCAGTGTGCCTCAAACACGGAGCTCGTCAGTAAATGGTGGTGATAGCCTGGTACACTCAAGAGACTGAGGCAGGAGGCGCCCAAGTGCAAGCCAGCCTGAGCTGCGCAGACCTGTCTCACAACCACCCGAAAGCAGGTGGTTATAACTGTCTTCTGTGTTGGCAGATTGCACTGGCTATTCTTTAAGAAAATGATGAAATATAAAAGAATTTTGCTGAAAAATGCTACCTTAATTTCTGAGCTGCTTTTATATAGGTAAACTTATAATGTACACTACAAGATTAATTTTAAGATTTAACCTACTTTCTCCAGGCCTGTATAGTGAGACCCTGCCTCAAAAAACAAAACCAAAGCTACCTTAGTATTTGAATAAATACTTAATGATCTCCTTTCCTCTAATGCACTCACAGCATGTCCAAGCCCCCCGCCTTCATGGCTGAAAGTGCTGTGTGTTCTGTATGTTTTCAGTTTTATGGATTTAGAGCATTTCACATTCCATTTCCTGTCCCATTTGCCTTTTTTAGCCCAAACTCTATCTGCCTATATGTCAGGCTGACAGAATGCTTTGAGAAATAGTTTCACCGTTTTGAAAAGAATCAATATGGCAGAGCTTTCTAATGCCTACATATTACTACTAATGAGTGCAGAGGGACGTGTAACCCATCACTACCTAAAAATGGGATGAGTTGCTCTGGGTGGGAGTCCCTCTGCACTGTGCTGACCCACGAGGAGGTCAAGAGCTGTGTGTGGAGGCGTTTGCGAGGCAGCAGTTAGAGGAGTTAGTGAGAAATTTTCTAATGTTCTCCCACCCCCACATCCCATGGCACATATTTATGACTAGGTTTTCTCCTCTCCCATATAATAAAAACAAAATATTACAAGATGACATAGTTTAAATCAATAACAATGTATTAATTACATTGTAACCAATATGTAATTATGTAGTAAAATTAAGTACAACAGTTGGTTTTTTACTAATTTTTTTCTATTTTTAAATACCACAGGATAAACATTAGCATTACTCTAGTTCTTTGTTTTAAATTAATATATCTGATCTTTGTCTTTGAATGGCGAGGGATTTGGGAGGCAAACCGTGACTGAAGCAGCTTGTAAAATGGCCGTGCACCCTGTCTTCCCCAGGCTTGAGCCTAACTGTTGGTAGACGCCACCTCCTCTCACTGTTCTCAAAGCTCCGGATTTGAGCTTCTTGGCTTCCACCCCAGCCTGCAGCTGCCACACAACTGCCTTGATGGCCACAGGACACTGTAGGTGCCACAGTCACTCGTGATGTATGCCTCCCATTGTCTAGGCAACCCAGTTTAGATCGGGGGACTCTTTCTCTTAAAACATATTAAGAGTGTTCATGTTAACACACACTACAGACATTCCAGGCAAGCACAAATGTACAAATTAAAAGAAAATTCTGATTATTTGAGGAGGTGAAATGGCCGGTGTGTTCACAGGGACCCGTTCCATGTCATGTTCTCATGAATGCTGGAGAACAAGGCAAGCTTAGCAAGGTTTCTTTACTCAGCTTCTGTTTGGTCTACTCAAATGTAAATGTCTTGAGGCAAAAAAAAACTGTAATTCTCTTGCCGTCTGTGCTTGTTTCGAACCATATTTTTACCTGTCATGGAGATTATAGGGCAGAGTGTAATTTAATCTCCTGTTTGTTTTTAAGTTTACAAGCAAATCAGAAGCTCTGTTACTAAAAATCCGTGGTGTTATCAACCAACTGGCATTTGGTATTGATAAGAGGTACTGTTAAATTTGTCCAATCAGTTATCCTTGCTCCCTGATTTCTGTTATCTCCCTTTCATCTTAGCGGCTTTCCTTCGGTATTATTTTCTTCTATTAATTTTAAATGGAATTGAAAGTGTTGGCTTCCTCGTCTTTGTTCTTTCTTCTGGTTTGGCTTTGTTAGCCTGTCACAATCAATGTTCACTGGTCCGTTTGGGTCAATGCTCTCATCAGTGACTTAAATAAAGCATGGCCCTTGTGTTTACAGTAGAGTGTGGCAGCGTATTCAATTGGTGAACTAAATTAGAATCTTTTCTTTGCCATACAGCAAATCGATGTGTGTGGATCAGAATAAACCACTGTTTATCACAGCAGGATTGGATTCTTTATGTCAAATAGGTTGGTGAACTTATTAATACTGCTTAATCTTTTTAAATTGCTTATTGATTTTATCTTCCTGTTTCCTTGGTCTCCAGCATGGCTTTATTTCCATGACAGTTATTTCATATGTATTTATTGTATACCCAGAATCGGTGGCACTTGCATCACATTGACATGTTTGCGGTAGGAGGTAGGGCTACATGCAGACAGACTTCTGAGCTCTATTTTTCTAAAAAAAAAAAAAAACAGAAGGGTAGCCTCCTCAGGGGACTCCAGAGCACATAATGATTGGATACGTAGACTGGAGTGATCGGATAAACCAGGAACCGTCGGGTACCCCTTAATTCTCCATCAGAAAAGTCTTCAGTTGTGTGTGCTGGAATAGCCGCTAACCCTAGCACTAGAGAGACTGAGGTGGGGAGGTTGCAGACAGACTAGCTATACAGCAAGACCCTCTTTCAACACTTAAGAAAGCGAGAGTGAATAGCTTGCCTCTGCTACAGCAATGTATTTTCTCAGCCCACAGATTTCATAATCTGTTTATCAAGGAATAGAATGGTGTTGCCTAGCAGATTGGCATCTTTTTTATTAAGTGCCAGCTTAATGTCAGGAGCACTGAGAATCACTGTGTGTTACTAGGCAATGCTGATAGAATTCTTCTATCTGTGAGAATGGTGTGCCGATAACACTGATGGGAATTCTTCATCCGTGAGAATAGTTAGCCAGAAAAGGCTTGCTAATTACTGAGTTTAAAAATAACAAAGCTGGAGCTGAGAGATGGTTCAGTGATTAAGAGCTGCTGCTCTTCCAGAAGACTCACGTTCAGTTCCAAATACCAGTGTTAGACACACACACATACACACGCACACATAAACACATACCCACACACACACACACACACACACACACACACGTGTGCGCACATATGCTCATGCTCAAGTAGTGAATCAACTTTCTCACCAAAATGGTAAGGAAGCCCTGGAAGGCCAACAGTTGAACAGTTTGGAGGGACAACAGAAAGAAAGACAAATCTCAGGATATAGATTGAAAATTGCCAGAAAATGACAAATTTTTAAATTTTTTCAAATTAATTTAAATATTTAGATTATAAACACATTATACTCATTAAAATAGTGGGGACTGTGACTGTAGCTCAGGATAGAGTGCCTCGAGTGAATGAGGTCCTTGGTACAATCCAGCACTGCAAGGGAGGAAGAGGAAGCTGAACAGTGTGTGTGAAGAGGATCTCTCCCATGTCTCTCCAGCACTCTGCACTTAAACACGTGTGTATGTGGTATAGAAAACTTTACCAGTCTGTGTTGCCTTGAACCTAGTGTACTTTAATAGGTTTTCAATGTATATGCTACCTTCAGTTCTAGTTAATATTTGAGCTGTTTCCTAGTGTTATAAAACTTAGCTCTGCATAATGACAGTTCGTTATCTACAAGTAACGAACTTCTGGGTAGTGGTCAGTTTTACGAAAAACAAAATCCTTGACACACACACATGTTTGTTTCCAGTGTAAACGTCCATATCTGGAATTACTATTAATGGGGCGCAGACACCAGTGCAGGGTGTGGAAAATCAGAGTTATAACTCACCTATTGCTCCTCACTGCCTCTGCTTCAAGTACAGCAGCCTAGGTAGGCGTGATTGTAATGGTGCCTGTAATATGGAGATGGAAAATGGGTGGCCTAAGATTTGTACTTTAATAAATGGCATTTGCTTTATTACTAGTTTATGATAATTTAATCTTTGTAGTCATTTGGGGTAAACTTTCAATTCCAGGGTCCCCTCCTGTTCCTGATAGTGACATTGGAAAGCTTCAGGCCCACTCACCAATGGAGCTGTGGAAAAAGGTGTATGAGAAGCTCTTCCCGCCAAAGGTGTGTGCTCCTCATCCCGGACAGTTCAGTCAGCTGTGACAGGGAACGCCCCAGGTCCTACTGTAATAACACCATCTCTATCTCATGTTCCAAAACGATGGAAAGTTTAAGATGTCGTCAACAAAACGCCATGAAGGTTAACAGCTGAGTAGGTCTGCCCCCTTCCAAACCAAGCTCTCTGGCTTTAGAAGAGAGAGGTGTCTGGCTGGGGCTTGGGGCCGGGGGGCTTTGTAACTGAGGTAGATTTCCAAGAGTCTGATGAAAGCTGGAGACAGCAAAGAGCTCTTGGGGCCAGGCTGATGGAGCTTGGTCTCTTAGACAGATACTAGTCCATTTTTGGAAACGTGGGTTACGGGCATAAAATGACTTGGAAAATTGTAATTTCAGAATACCAGCACACTGAAGGTGATCCAGGACCCTGCCCGAGATCCACAGTATGCGGAAAGTGAAGTTGATGAGATGAGAATTCAGAAGGATCAGGTATTTCTAAACTCAGCTTCACCAAAATATGGTATACATTGGACCATTCATACTTTTTAAAATTTTTTTCACTTTTTTATTTATTACAATTTATTCACTTTGTATCCCAGCTGTAGCCCCCTCCCTCATTCCACTCCAACCCCATCCTCTCTCCCACTTCTTCTCCCATGCCCATTCCCCAGTCCACTGGTAGGGGAGATCCTCCTGCCTCCCGTCTGACCCTAGCCTATCAGATCTCATCAGGACTGGCTGCATTGTCTTCCTCTGTGGCCTGGTAAGGCTGTTCCCCCATCAGGGGGAGGTGATCAAAGAGCAGGCCAATCAGTTCATGTCAGAGACAGCCCCTGTTCCCATTACTAGGGAACCCACTTGAACACTGAGCTGCCATTGGTTACATCTGAGCAGGGGTTCTAGGTTATCTCCATGAATGGTCCTTGGTTGGAGTATCAGTCTCAGAAAAGATCCCTGGGCCCAGATTTTTTGGTTCTGTTACTCTCCTTGTGGAACTCCAGTCCCCTCCAGATCTTTCTATCTCCCCCTTCTTTCATAAGATTCCCTGCATCCTGCCCAAGGTTTGGCTATGAGTCTCAGCATCTTCTTTAATACCCTGCTAGGTAGAGTCTTTCAGAGTCCCTTTGTAGTAGGTTCCTGTCCTGTTCCCTATTTTCTCCCTCTTCCGATGTCTGTCCCGTTTGCCTTTCTGAATGAGGATTAAACATCTTACCCAGGGACCTCCACCTTCCTCTGCTTCTTTAGGTACACAGATTTTAGTATCATTATCCTATATTATATGTCTAATATCCACATATAAGTGAGTATATACTATGTGTGCCTTTCTGCTTCTGGGATACTTCACTCAGGATGATATTTTTCTAGTTCCCACCATTTGCCTGCAAATTTCATGATTTCCTTGTTTTTAATTGTTGAGTAATATTGGACATGAAGTACCTTGGTGTAATTCTAACCAAGCAAGTCAAAGACTTGTATGAAGAAAACTTCAAATCTCTGAAGAAAGAAATAGAAAAAGATATCAGAAGATGGAAAGATCTCCTATGCTCATAGCTTGGCAGGATTAACATAGTAAAAATGGCTATTTTACCAAAAGCAATCTACAGATTCAATGCAGTAGTTCCTAATTTGGTAGTTCCTATCAAATTACCAACACAATTCTTTACAGACCTTGAAAGAAAAATTCTCAATTTCATATGGAATAACAAGAAACCCAGAATTGCTAAAACAATCCTCTTCAACACAAGATCTTATGGAGGTATCTCCATCCCTGATCTCAAGCTGTACTATAGAGCAACAGTAATAAAAACTGCAAGGTACTGGCATAGAAACAGAATGGTGGATCAATGGAATAGAATAGAAGACCCAGAAATAAACCTGATGGTCACCTGATTTTGACAAAGTTGCCAAAATCATACAATGGAAAAAAGACAGCATCTTCAACAAATGGTGCTGGTCTAACTGGATGTCTACATGTAGAAAAAAAATGCAAATAGATCCATACTTATCACCCTGCACAGAATTAAAGTCCAAGTGGATCAAAAACCTCAACATAAAACTAAACCTGTTAGAAGAAAAAGTGGGGAAAATCTTTTAACTCATTGGCACAGGAGACAACTTCCTGAACAGAACACCAACAGCACAGGCTCTAAGATCAGCAATCAATAAATGGGACCTCATGAAACTGAAAAGCTTCTGTAAAGCAAAGGACACTGTCATCAGAACAAAACGACTGCCGACAGACTGGGAAAGGATCTTCACCAACCCTATATCTGACAGAGGGCTAATATCCAGAATATATAAAGAACTCAAGAAGTTAAACAGCAACAAGTAATCCAATTAAAAAATGGGGTACAGGGCTAAATAGAGAATTCTCAGTAGAAGAATATCATATGGCAGAGAAATACTTAAAGAAATGCTCAACATCCTTAATCAGGGAAATGCAAATCAAAACAACACTGAGATTTCACCTTACATCATCAGAATGGCCAAGATCAAAAACTCAAGTGACAACACATGCTGGAGAGGATGTGGAGAAAGGGGAACCCTCCTCCATTGCTGGTGGGAATGTAAACTTGTACAACCACTTTGTAAATCAATCTGGCGCTTTCTCAGACAATTAGGAATAGTGCTACCTCAAGATCCAGCTTTGCCACTCCTAGGCACATATCTAAAAGTTGTTCAAGTATGCAAGAAGGACATTTGCTCAACCATGTTTGTAGCGGCTTTATTTGTAATAGCCAGAATCTGGAAACAACCTAGATGTCCTTCATTTGAGGAATGTGTACAGAAATTGTGGTACATTATACAATGGAATACTACTCAGCAATTGAAAACAAGGAAATCATGAAAATTTTAAACTTTTTTTAATTTTAAATTTTTTTACTTGTAAAATTATTTAAGTATTACATCTCTATAGAAAAAAAATCTGATATGCATATAAAAGAAACTTGAAAATCACCTGCCATTTCCACCACCCAAAGATAATGTAAATGGTTTCAAGCCCTTTTCCAATTTTCCAGCTGGCTTGATGTTAAAGATGGGCAATGGCTCACCCCTCCTGCTGGGGGGACGCTGGTGGTATGCTTGCTGTGAGAGCTTCCTCAAACCCAGTCACCTGGCATAGTTAGGTTTTCCTTGTACTAGACAGTTACTTTGTCCAGTTAAGGGATCTACTCTTTCACATCAAGCTATGTGGGCATACCTGACAGACCCCAGCGTCTCTGAAGACAGAGTGCTTAAGTGTAGACATGACCAAACAGCCCCATTTCAGCATTCAAGTCTTATGCAAGAATGTGCATGTTGGTAAATTCACCACGCTGTAAGTACTGGACAGGGACTTTTGTCACATCTTCTTTTACTGTGACAAAATGAGGTGTCACACTCGCTGTTCTCCTATGAGACACACTTTTGTAGGGCACGCTCTGCAGACTGAAAGCCTGAGCACACCTGGGCGGGCTGGAGAACTTAGTCACCCGGGCAGTCGAGCTGCAGCAGGGGTTACTTGGAGACGCCTGTCTCCTGGGACTGGTGACCAAGGCACTTCTAGCACTCACCCTTCACCTTAAGAGGTTCTGGAGTTAAAGAAGCAGAATGTTTTAGCTGCTTTTAACCATATTCCAGACAACTTGGAAATATGCTATGAATATTTAAATGGTTTTGTAGCTATAGAAAAAATGAAGTGTGGTGTTGGGATGATAAAATGACCTGATATAGCCCTCATTGTACATGAACCTTGGCTGTAGAGTTTATTAGCGGTCACCTCCCAATTAGTATTCAAGAGTCAATTATTAACTGTCATTATCTGTTTTTATTGCATTGTGACTACTTTAATAAAGTCAAATGCACACATGTGAGTAATGTGCTGACCTATATGAACTCTGAATTTACCCTTTGGAATTTTATCTTCTCTGACTTCATGTTAAGGAAAAATGAAAGACAACTCCTGTGCCTGGAGCATTGTCCTCAACACTTGTGTTTAGCCAACCCATCATAACAGCTAGAATCTCTTGGCTGACATACTTTTTTAACTTAGCCAAAAATGTATGTATATATATCTTTATTTTACTTAAAAGACAGGTTTATTGGTGTTGTTCTAGCACATAGTTGTGTTGATTTCAGATTGCCCATATAGACTCTTCATGTAATTTGCACTTTTTGCTGTAAAGGTACCATGGTGAGTACCATTTGATGCTTGATTATTTAATTGATATTTGATTCTAAAGTTTGATATTTTGATGTCAATTTTTCAAAAATTAAAGTGAGGCATAGTGGCACACACCTTTAATCTCAGCACTCAGGAGGCAAAGGCAGGTGGATCCCTATGAGTCCAAAGCCAGCCTGGTCTACATAGTAAATTCCAGGACAGCCGGGGCTACATAGTGAAACTCTGTCTCAGAAAAAAAAAAAAAAAAAAAAAAAAAAAAAAAAAAAAAAAAAAAAAAAACACTTTAATTAATTCGAATATTTTTCCTGCTTTCCAAAAAGGAATTTCAGAAGCTTAATTTTTTTTTTCAATTGTGTGCTGATTATACAAAGTGGGAATCCTCTCAAAATTAATTTTGGATGATTTTTAACACACTCTCTCTAAATATTTACATATATACCTGCATTTTTTATATGGCTAAGATAGTCGCTGCCCATTACTGGAACAACCCAAAACAAAGTTCATCCTATACTTTAGAGGCTCCAGCAGGAGGTTTGCAAGTTTGAGACCAGCCTGAGCCGTACAGTGAGACCCTGTCTCAAAGATAGATGACAGACAGACAGACAGATAGGTGATAGATAGATACATACATACATAGGTAGATACATAGATACATAGATAAAATGGAGAAAGGAATGTTTAAAATGTATGAGCTTTAAGTGAAAGCGTAACCAGTTGTCTATATCTCTGTGGTCATATGTCTCTTTTATCTTTTGATGATTATTGGTTGCTGGGTAACATTTTCCACTTGAAGGTAGAATGCAATCCTTTTGTGTGTGTGAGGGTTGTGTGTGAGGGCTAGCTCTGAGCCTATGAGAGACTAGACTTGATCTTCCTCTTGTCTCCTTCCCTGACCCCAACACCCATTGTTAGTGTCCTAAATTATCATTCCGCCTGGAACAGAAAGTGGTATTCACTGAGGCATTTGCAGTGAAACTGGAGCATGATAGTTTTAAGATGGAAAAACAAGCTCATGAATTCCATCAGGTCCACCCAGAAAGCCCAGCTCCCATTAAGGAGCTGCTACCTTTCTATAAATAACCCCTCAGTTTAGGGAGGCACCCCACTACCGTATCCCACAATGCCTCGTTGAAAGTCTTTGTGATAAAGTACTTTAATGGTAGCCGCTCAAAAAAAAAAATCTTTTTTGCCAGTCTCACTCAGACTGTCCTTGAACAGACAACCCTGCAGGCTCACATCCCCAGAGGAATTGTAAGAACGTGCCACTGTGCTGGCCAGTTTTATGTCAACCTCACATAAGCTAGAGTCATCTAAGACTCTTTTTTTTTTTTTTTTTTTTTTCAATTGAGAGAGCCAGGCCACATGGTGGCTCACAGCCATCTGTAATGCGATCTGGTGCCTTCTTCTGGTGTGAATGAAGACAGAGCACTCAACTGATGTACATAAAATACACAAATAAACAAATCTTTAAAAAATTGGGCTGTGGACAAGCCTGCAGGGCATTTTCTTGATTAGTGATAGATGAGGGAGGGCCCAGCCCATCCTGGGCGGTGCCATCCCTGTGCTGGTGTCTTGAGTGCAATGACAAAGCCCACTGAGAAAGCAATGGAGAGCAAGCCAGCGGGCAGCACTCCTCCACAGCCTCTGCACAGCTCCTGCCTCCAGGATCCTGCCCTGTTTGAGTTCCTGCCTTGACTTCCCTCAGTGATGGACTGTGATATGGATATACATATGGATAGAGAGAAGGGAGGCGCAAGCTGAAATAAACTCTTTTCTCCTCCAAGTTTCTGCTGGTCATGGTGTTGTATCACGAAATAACTAGAAGCCTCCAAGCTTGACTTGGAATCTGCCTTGATCCTAGTCCTCACTGGTGAGGGAGAGTGTGTAACTTGTGAGGCCAGCCCACACTGAGCAGAGGATGGGTGGAAAGACCACCGCTTTCCTGCAGACGGGGCGTTTACTGATTAGAACTCACTTCTCTTGTTGCTCAAAAGTCTCTCCTGTCAGCTTGTGCATGGCACTGGTCTATACGTATTCTCCAGTGCCTTTTCAGTTGTTGAGCTATAAGCCGTTCCTGACTTTAGGGAATGTGAGTATGGAAAAGTACTTGCTTAGTCTTTCTACCTTTTTTTCAATATTTTTGTTAAAAGGAGACTGTCTTAGTTAGGGTTTCTGAGCTGTGACAAAACACCATGACCAAAAAGCAAGCTAGGGAGGAAAGGGTTCATTCAGCTTACACTTCCTCATTTCTGTTCATCACCAAAGGAAGTCAGGACAGGAACTCAAATAGGACAGGAATTCACCTGGAGGCAGGAGCTGTACAGAGGCCATGGAGGAGTGCTGCTCACTGGCTTTTTCTACATGGCTTGCTCAACCCACTTTCTTTTAGAACCCAGGACCAGAGATGGCACCACCCATGGTCTGGCCCTCCTCCACTGATCACTAACTGAGAAGATGCCTTACAGCTGAATCTCATGGAGGCATTTTCTCAGCTGAGGTTCCTTCCTCTCTGTTGACTCTAGCTTGTGTCAAGTTGACAGAAAACCAGCCAGTGCAGGATAGCATGGGGGAATGGACATGGTGATGCGTGGCTAATCCTAGCACTGAGGAGGCTGCAGAGGGAGCAGCCAATGAACGCTCTACATAGGGAGTTGCATGCTAGCCAGGGCTATCCATCGAGACCCTGTCTTTAAAAAAGGGAGGTTTAGGTAAATAATTGCTTTTACTTTTAAGGTCTTCTTCCTTAGCCATAGTTATCTTGTTTGAATCCCAAGTTTAAAACAATCTGCTTGCTCCTAGGGCTGTAATTTAATTAAACACACTTACATACTGGTTCACATGGTTAGAGAAAACTGATGCTACCACCCTTTGCGGAAGATGGCCTAGCAGCCATTATAATATTATTATGTCATATTATATAAAGGCAGACTATCATAAAACCATAGATACCGTGTCTTCAGAGCCTTCAGGGGTTCTTAAGAGAATCAGAGTGGGTAGGGTGGCAGGGTGGGCGCTTCTTAGGTTTGCTTTTTCATGGTTCTGTAAGCAGCCTTGCGATCGGCGTAAAGGAAATTTTGCTGAGTTTTGAAACACCAATTGTGCTAACTTCATTTGAGAGCAATATTGAAAATCTTGTGGGTTTTTTTGGGGTCCTGAATCAACTAATTACTCCTTTTCTCTCTTTTGGCATATCCAGGTAACCAGTCTTTTCTCTGTATGTTAAATGCAAAATATATACCACAGCCAGCAAAGAACTGCAAAGCAAGGTCCTTGCCTTGATCTTAGTTAAAGACAATCGACCATTTTCACTTAAAGACAAAGCTAGCAGTATCACTTTACTTTTGTGACACTTTGTTGTTTTGAGAAAAGGTCTAGCTGTAAAGTCGTGGCTGGCCTGGATCTTACTATGTAGACCAGGCTATCCTCACTCTCCTAGAGATCCCCTCTTCCTCCTGAGGGCTGGGATTAAAGGTGAGTGCCACAATACCTGTTTTTTGTTTTTTGTTTTTTTTTTTTTATGAGTTAACAATCTTTAACAGTGTAAATGGAAAATAACTGGCAACCTGGATTGGTGTCATTCACACATAAACCAAGCCGAAGACTGCTTTGGAGTTATTATCATAAAAGCTTTCTGAAGTATACATGCAGCTTCAAAACGCTACAACAGTTCAGTTTTAATAACTTAAAGTCTAACTGTAAAAGATAATCTACACTTCCTGTGAACACAGCAGTGACTTTTGCTTATAGTGACTCTGAACGTTAGTAACCTCAGCCATTGGGCAGTGCTCCCTTTATCTTGCAGAGCAACCACTTTTGTTTATCTAGAATAGTGATACACTTTGTACAGTTGTTTAGACAATGACCGTCATCGAGGCTTCCTGGAGCTGATCCCTTAGTTGTCCCCTTTTGAACGCTACTGTCCATTCATGGTATCTACCTCTGCTACAAAATTGGCTTATGTTAAAGATTTAGAAGTCTAGAAAGGAAAGAGTCTCCTGTCTTTTTCCCACTTTGCTTTTCTTAGGGGGAACATATGTCTACCTTTGGTTGAGCTAGGCTGCCTTGAGGCTGAGTGTAGATGAACTCTGATTATGAATCAGTCCTTTCTGCAGACAGCTAAGTTTCCAGCTGTGTAGACATTGCAAGAGCATCTGTTCACACCCTGTATGTTCTTCACTGTTGTTCTCTATGCTTCTTTTTTATTTTTTGACAATGTGCTGGGGATTTGAACTCAGGTCTTAAGTTCTCAGTACACATTCTCTTACCCGCTGAGCCATTTCCAAAGCCTATGCCTGTTAGTTTCTATGGTTTTTACCCAGTGGAATACTACTCAGCAATTAAAAACAAGGAAATCATGAAATTTGCAGGCAAATGGTAGGAACTAGAAAAGATCATTCTGAGTGAGGTATCCCAGAAACAGAAAGACACACACAGTATATACTCACTTATAAGTGGATATTAGACATATAATATAGGATAAACATACTAAAACCTGTACATCTAAGGAAGCTAAGCAAGAAGGAAGACCCTGGATAAGATGCTCAATCCTCACTCAGAAAGACAAGCAGATGGATATCGGAGGGAACAGGGAACAGGACAGGAGCCTACCACAGAGGGCCTCTGAAAGACTCTACCCAATAGAGTATCAAAGCAGATGCTGAGACTCATAGCCAGGGAGAGTGCAGAGAATCTTATGAAAGAAGGGAGAGATAGAAAGACCTGGAGGGGACAGGAGCTCCACAAGAAGAGCAACAAAACAAGAAGTCTGGGCCCAGGGGTCTTTTCTGAGACTGGTACTCCAACCAAGGACCATGCATGGAGATAACCTATTACCCCTACACAGATGTAGCCCATGACAGCTCAGTTTCCAAGAGAGTTCTCCAGTAATGAGAACAGGGACTGTCTCTGACATGAACTCAGTGGCTGGCTCTTTGACCACCTCCCCCTGAGGGGGGAGCAGCATTACCAGGCCACAGAGAAAGACGATGTAGCCAGTCCTGATGAGACCTGATAGGCTAAGGTCAGATGGAAGGGGGGGAGGACCTCTCCTATCAGTGGACTTATAGAGGGGCATGGGAGAAGACAAGAGAGGGAGGGTGGGATTGGAATGGGATGAGGGAGGGGGCTACAGCTGGGATACAAAGTAAATAAAGTGTAATTAATAAAATAATTTTTTAAAGTTACAAAGCACTTTGTATAATTATCTGCATGTGATAATATGTACACCTCTCCAAAACACATTTCTAAGTGACAAAGAAAATTTGCAGATTTAATAAATCATTTCGAAAGAAAAAAAAAAAAAAGGCCAGTGGTGGCACACACCTTTAATCCCAGCCCTAGGGAGGCAGAGGCAGGCAGATCTCTTAAGTTCAAGGCCAGCCTGGTCTACAGAGCAAGTGCAGGACAGCCAAGGCTACATAGTGAGACCCTGTCATGGAAAAACAAACAAAAAACATTTTTATTTTATAAAAATAAAAACAACCAGACACATACAACTTTTATTTTATAAAGAGTTTATTTTATAAAGAGTTTTTTGTTTGGGGCTTGTTTTGTTTGTTTGTTTCTTTGTTTTAAGTCAGGGTCTCACTGTGTAGCCCTGGGATTCATTATATAGACAAGGCTGACCTCTGCTGCCTTTGCTTCCCAGGTGCTGGCATTAAAGGCATTTATCACCATTCCTCACACTGTGATTTCACCTTTTCAGTGATGGGGATGAAGCCCATTGCTAGGCACGCGCTCTACACTGAGTCCTGGGCTCTTACTGTGAAACCGAAGCTGACCTCAAACTTAAGATCCTCCAGTTTCTGCCTCTCCATTGCTGGCCTTGCAGACATGCACCACCACTAGCTTAGTATGACAAATTTCTTTTTTAATTTTTTATTATTACTTTATTTTATGTGTGTCTGTGTGTATGCATGCATGTATAGTACACATGTATAGTACACAGACCAGAAGAGGGCACTGGGTCCCCTGGAACTGCAGTTATAAACGATTGTGAGACACATGTGATGTCTGGGAACCCAGATCCTCAAGAAGGGCCGCCTGTGCTCTTAGCCACGGAGCTGTCACTCCAGCCTGAGTATAACAACATTTCTAAAAGCAGAAATACTGTTCTGAAGGACAGCTAATCTCAAATATTGATGATTTGCTAACTTCAAATTAACTTTCGGAAAGAGATTAACATCACTTTCAAATCTAGTTACTTTTAAATCCTTGAAGTATAACTGCCTTGTTCTGCTAATTGAAAGTGAATAGCATAGTCTGTACAGTAAATCATTTTGTCTGAAACTTTACTGAATTCATCTCTGAGTGCTGCTCAGTCTGCCCAGGATCTCGGGGGCTGTCTTCTAGAGAACGACTCTTTAGTACAATCACAGAGTGATTATCAGGAAGCCTTGAGAATGGCAGCCAAAAAGCTGCACTGTATAGCTAACAAGTACTACTTGAAATTATTATTTTTTTTCTGAAAGTAATGCAGATCTTTGTTTCAGGAACTAGAGCAGTACAAGAGAAGTTCTTCCAAGACTTGGAAACAAATTGAGCTGGACTCTTGACCCTGAATCACTATTGTGGATTTATATCTTCCTTACCAAGTTCAAGTAAGATTATTCTCTTACCTTCTGTGGCAACATGTGAAGAAAGCTGAGGTGTATAATCTGTCAGGGGAAATCTATTTCTTGTTCTGGTACAAGTTTCTGAATGTTCTGTAGTCTTTTAGAAAGAAAATATTCGCTATATGTAATTCTTTTGAAAATAAAATAATTTTCTATCACCTACTTGTAACATCTAAGTAGTATAAGTTTGTTTGGTATGTGTGTCTTATTCTTTAGAAATATGAATCAAGGGTGTTTGGTACCAATTTTCTGCATTTATATACTTATTTATCTGTTTTGTGTGTGTGTCTGTCTGTCTGTCTGTGTGTGGAGGTCAAAGGGAAACTTTCTAGGCTCCTCCTTTCACCATTGGATTCTGGTATCAACCTCGGGCAGCAGGCTTGTTGGCAGATGCCTTTAACCACTGAGCCTTATTGTGGGCCCTGGTAGCACTTTCCATATAAAGCTAGGGGCCCACGTTGGACCTTCTTGGAGGTGTACTCAGATGCAGCTGGTAGGGTTTCAGGAAGAAGCTGACTGTCGTCATGATCTTACCTTCAACAGAGAGGCACCTGCAGCTACTCATGTAAAATGCATCTTCGTGGTCCTCGCAACTAGAAATTCCCAACTGTCTAGAATGGACCACTTTAAAGCAGCAACATCCATCTTCACCTCTCCCTTCATCTCCCAGACAGACTGTCATATTTATTTTAAATACCACCTTTTAAAGAACAGGTTCGTCTTAGGGAATAGCCTACCACTAAGCTGGCCAAAACTTCATGAGATGAGGGTAATATCCAGGACAACTTCTAGGCAGGTATCGCATGTAAGAAGCCATTTCTGGGTAAGGATAGCCATTATCATTAGTCAGGAAAGGTGTGTGTTCTTGTAAGCTGCACGACCTTTCACATGCTGCGGGCACAGCTTCCAACAAGCACATTAACTAAGAGCATGAAGACTGATGAGGGGCACATGGGCTGGGTAACTGCCATCAGCTCATTTTGATGAAACAGCAGTCTGTCAGCTCTTTGTCCTGCATATGGTTCTGAGCCCCCCTGTGGCCAGCACCCCAATGGCACAAACAACCCAGGCCACAACAGTAATAGGAACGTTCATTCTATATGTTGACTCTCTTACATCACTGTCCATTTTGTGGCTTGAGACACAAGCTGTCAGGTGTCAAAAACTATGTGTTTCTACAGTGCTATCACTAACATTTAATAGCTTGAAGTCACACACATGTCAATTTTCCAAATGTTTCTGAGCTAGAATGAAATTCATCTGCATATGAATAACAGAAGCTGCTTCTACGTACCTGTGTCTTCAGTAAGTTGAAACCAGTGACTTCAAAAAAGGCTCCTGTGGGACTCTCTTTGAACTACTTGAGTAGATTATCATCTTTAGGGCTGCCTAGAACTGATGTGACATACATAATCTGTAAGGCATTGTGTAACTATTATACCGTAATCATCAGTGTCACAGACCTTTTATAAAAATTGACAGTACTATACTGGTAATGTGCCAGTGCCTCAGATCCTTGAACACAGTTCTAAGCGACAGACTTTCACTGTGGCTTCCTTCATACTGTAATGGGAGACGTGTCGGGGCTATAATTTATCATCCTCTACAAGCTAGGTCACAGTAACAGAACAAGTTCATGAGCTTGTTCTCCGAGAGCCTCACTGTTACTATGGTAACACTGAGAGAATTAAATTTCAGACTTGTTCATGAATTGCTTGCAGATCAATGAGAAAGATAATCAGTCATTTAGCAGAAAATTCATTTTTAATAGCCCACACCCATCATTTTATCCCTGGAAATATGATGTACTGTGGGTGCACGTTTGAGTTTATCACCTTCCTTCTTCTCTGCAGCTCAAGAACATGAGTCTCTGGTGTGCATTCTTCTTTGGGAAGCTCTTCTCCAGACTTTTGTAGCTCATTTCTCAGTCACATACTGTCTGGTAACAATTCATTTTAAAAGGTAAACTATGCTAAATGTAAAAAACAGCAATCTTCCCTCAGAAGTTTGTCTCGATATGTGGCATTCAGTGTTTAGCGTATTCTTGAAGTTGCATTGCTTGGTCCAGCAGCTGCCGGATGGACAAGCATATGTGTGTATGGGTTTTAAATGGCAGCAGAAACTCCTTAACCCTTCTGTCGGCGGCTTTCTCAGTCAGACCCAGAACCTTTCCTGTATTACTCAGTCAATAATCATATGCACTTTTGTTTTATAAAATTCTTTATCAAAGATAAACATAAATTTTAAAAGGGCTTATTTTTCTGTCTAGAAAAAAACACGTAGTCAAACTAATGTCCCACGGGTTTATGAATTATTATTATTATTATTATTATTATTATTATTATTATTATTATTATTTACATCCTTGGACCAGGTCAGTCAGTTTCCAAGGACCACATCTCCCCACAAGCTGGAATAGCAAAGGACTGCGAACAGCTTCATTGCACTAGGAAGCCTGGGGAGAGGTGAGGGCCTCAAATGGAATGGTGGTGTTAGAAGATGGCACTTCTCAATTGTCCACGGTGGGCACACCTGCCCCTTAAACCCTTTCCCGGCTGACATCTAACTATCTGCTAATAAAGTAGTCCCGGATCTTAAAGACCACTATCCCTAGGATGACAAGAATTGGGATGAATGCATATAAGATCAGAAAGTTTGCTGTGAATCTGGATGTGGCGCCTGGGCAGGTTTTCTCAATGAACTGGATTCCTTGGGTGATGGAACACATTGGGTTAATTACCACAGAGGAATTAGAGCCACCTGCCAAAGAAAAGATTGAGAGTCAGCTCTGATGAACTTGGGTTATTTACTCACAAATATTTCTCTGAAGTTCAGAAAGTGTTCATTCAGCACTCTAAGTAGCCTTCCTCATGAAAGACACACAATGTTTTAGAGGATCCAGAATTAACAGTAAGATGAATCAAGAATCAGTCTGGGAGATCCTGGCTTTATTTGAAGATGGAAAAAGTATTTACTTATGTCTTGAGACTAGATCCATTACCCTATTTCTGATCTTGGCCTGCCATCATATATCCTAAAATTACTGACGTTGCCATCTGAACATACTTAACCACTGAACTCTCCAGTGGCCGCAGGCACCTGTTGTTCCCACTGCCCCGTCATGGCACTGGAGGTTGACTTTTGTCATAAAAAATGGGTTTTCTCAACTGTATTCTATACACATTTGGGGGAACAAGAGGCCACATTAGCTTGCTTTGGTGTGTTTGGTAGATAGGAACTGGGCCTGTCTAGAATACGCTGGCCATTGCATAGACCTGCCATTTTCTAAGAACATCACAGTGCCCTTAAGCTGTTGACCACAGGACACTTACTTGACCACTGAACATTTTCCTTTGAAAATCAGAGATAATGGGCTGGGGCTGGAGAGATGGCTCAGAGTAAGAGCACTTCTACTTGTGGAGGACATGGGTTTGGTCCCAGGACCCACTTGCTGCTTACAGCTGTTTTTAACTCCATTTCTATGGGATCTGACACGTCTTCTGGCCTCCACCAGCAACTGGGTGTTCACACAGCGTGCATGCATACGTACACGTAAGCAAAACACTCACAAAATAAATAAATCTTTCAATTTTGTTTGTTGTTTGTTTGTTTTGGAGACAGGGTTTCTCTGTGTAACCCTGGCTGTCCAGAACTTGCTTTGTAGACCAGGCTAGCCTCGAACTGACAGAGATCCACCTGTCTCATGGGCCACTTCCCCTGGCTTAAATTTTGTTTTAAATCATAGAAGATGGTGGGGTTATTTCAGATCAAGGCTTAAAATAATTTATTATGAAAATTCAATATTTCCAGGAGTTTTGAGAGTTATCTTAGTAAAGTGACATCTAGAGAAGCAAGATGATGTGAATTTGACTTTCCCACATAAAGTGCGAGCATGAGGACACACAAGAAGGCATGCATCTTGAGGCTTGCTGGCCAGCCCAGCCTGGTCAGACAGCCCAGGTCCCAGCGAGAGGCTCTTTCAAACAACAAAGAGGGTAGCTCTGAAGGAACCAAACCCAAAAAATCCAAGGTTGTCTGTCTTGTGGCACACACACACACACACACACACACACACACTTATTGCATTTCTTCCAAAAATACATTTCCCCGGGAAAGTATAAAAAGAGTACTGTGATATGGAATACTTACCACAAGTAAAATTCAGCCCATAGAACTCATTGACCACAAGGATCTCACAACAGTATTTTTGGAATGTAAAATAACTCAAGATTTGAAAAGGAATGGGCATTTCTTTTATGTTTCTTAAGAAAAAGAAAAAAGAGAAAGAAAATCAATAGATTCTAGTAGTCTTACTAAATAAAAAAAGAACAGTCTTTGTTTCTAAGCTAAATAAAATCTTCTGTCTATTATAAAAATGATGCTTACTATGAAACCTTCAAACAACATTGAAAACTGTAAATAAATACTATTACCCAGAAATAAATGTTGACATTTTTGTTATATCTATCGTATATTTATTATATATTTATATATTTATACTATATATGTTATATTTATGCTATAAAAAATATACAGAAGTGAACTGTTGGTGCCAGGAGTATACAAATAACCAATACTACATGCTCATTACACCCTTGCAGTTCATATTTGTGGTCTCACCTCTTCCCAGGTGGATATTATATATGTGTTATATATATCTCTATATATGTTTCATATATGTGTATATGAAACATGTATGCTTATGAAGCTCACACCATGTGACTCTTCACACACTTGATGGTCTTTCCTCTACCACATAGATCTCAGCCATCCCTCCATGTCAGTTTGGTGCTCCATCATTTTTAATTTCTACCTGGCAGCCCATTTCAATAGAGACTTAAGAGCCTCTCATGACCATTGGTGCTCTCTTCCTCAACGTTAAATAAACATGCAAGAAATCGCACACCCAGCACATACTGCATCAGGGGAAGGATTCTGACATCTGACTGAGCAGAGGAAGGCCCTCAGGGTTACAAGGGGGAGCTGGGCGCAGTGGTGCACACCTTTGATCCCAGCACTCAGGAGGCAGAGGCTGGCGGGTCTCTGTGAGTTCAAGGCCAGCCTTGTCTACAGAGTGAGTTCCAGGACAGCTAAGGCTACACAGAGAAACCCTGTATTGAAAAAAAAACAAAATAAAACAATACAAGGTTCAGAAAAGCAGGAGGCTGCAAGCAGAAGTTCTTCATCGGGTTTTTGCTTTATGTGGTTTTTCCCTTTTTTTTTTTTTCCTTTTCCTCCTTTCTTTATTCTTGTGAAAAACATGCTCTTTTCATTCTATCTCAGGAGAAATTTCCTGCCAATATTGATTCCCTCTTGGAGCACTATATGGTTTCTATCTGTAAAAATCTATTATGGAACTGGTGAGATAGCTCAATCATTTAGAGTACACACAAGCAAACTGTTCATACACATAAATATATCTTAAATATTTTCTCTTTATAAGACTCTAATCCTAGGTATTAATCCTAAGTATATAGAGTCTTTGGGATTTTTTAAAAGTTATCCTATCTCTAAAGAACTCATAATGCAGTTGGGAGGCATAGAATATATATCCTCAATACTACAAAAAATATACAGAAGTGAACTACTACTTTTAATTGCTGAATACTACTCAGCAATTAAAAACAAGGAAATCATGAAATTTGCAGGCAAATGGTAGGATCTAGAAAAGATCATCTTCAGGGAGGTATTTCAGAAGCAAGAAGACACACATGGCATATACTCACTTATATGTGGATATTAGACATATAATATAGGATAATCATACTAAAATCTGTACACCTAAGGAAGCTAAACAAACAGGAGGACCCTGGATAAGATGCTCAATCTTCATTCAGAAAGGCAGAGGGGACAGACATCAGAAGAGGGAGAAAACAGGGAACAGGACAGGAGCCTATCACAGAGGGCCTCTGAAAGACTCTACCCAGCAGGGTATTAAAGCAGATGCTGAGACTCATAGCCTAACTTTGGGCAGAGTACAAGGAATCTTACGAAAGAAGGGGGAGATAGAAAGACCTTGAGGGGACAGGAGCTCCTTGTGGAGCACAGCATGCACAGTGTGTGTGTGTGGGGGGGTGCTTCAGAGAGAGCTTCTTCAGCCTTGGGACCAGAAGGCTGGTTTTGTACTGGTGACATGGGGACAAAGTGGAAGACTCAAGACAAGAATAAGATTCTGTCACAGAAATCTATCAAGATGGAGGAACCGTGTGTTGTTTATTGACCTACGGCTGTCTGTACTATGTTGCTCAATGGGAAGAGAGTATACGTACACCCCATTGGATCTTATTTTTACTTTTAAAATTTGATTGCAGTCTAGAAAGATTTGCCAGGGAACTCTGGCCTGTGACTGTTTGGATAACATTTACTTTAGTCCTTCATATGTGAGCGTGTGTGCGTGTGTTTGTCATGTGTATGTGTGCAAGCCTCTGTGCACACACAGGAGGCCAGAGGAGGATGCCATGTCTCCTCCTGTGTCTCTGTCCATCCTGTTCCTGTGATACCGTCTCCTACTGAACCTAGAGCCTGTGATTTGAGGCCTACGCTGTTTCCAGCAATTCTTCTGCCTCTGCACATCCTACCCTAAGTGCAGGATCTACAGGCCATGTCTGACTTTTATGTGGGTGTGGGGACCCCAAACTCGGGTCCTCATGCTTGCAGGTCGAGCATTTCCCACTGAGACATCTCACCAGCCCTTTAAACTACATCAACAAAGCCATCACACGCCCTTAGGGTTGTGGTGTACTTACTGTAGCGTTGTCTGGACAGGTTTTACTCTTTAAAGTCTTTGACCCTTTTTGCCACCTATTATAAAAAGTATGCATGTTGTATGTGTGTGTATGCTTGGTTATAAAATGATATAGGCAAAAAAGTTATAAAATGGCATGAGAAATTACATATCACTCAGAGTCTCTGAGTGCTAACTAACTCTCTTAGGCATGTGCCCACTGGTCTTTATCCTTTCTTGAATAGTACTTCATCTTATCAGCTCTTTCCTTACTTGACTGATTTTAATTCCAGAGTACTCATACTTGCCTTCTGTGAATAAATCTTTGCTGGCTAGTGGGAAAAGGGTGGAATTAGCAGGACAGGCCACATTCCCTTTGTTAGGGTACAGGGCTCTAAAGAGACAGCTCACCAGGGGCTGAGGGCCTGGGTTCAGTTCCCAGCACCCACACGGTGGCTCATAACCATCTGTAAGGGGATCCTCTTGCCCTCCTCTGGCCTCTGTTGGCACCAACACACACGTGGTGCACATTCAGGCACTCGCACATACACATAAGATAAAAGTAAATATTTAAAAGGCGGAAATCGAGAGCTGAACTAGAGCCCACTTGTACCCATCAGGTGCGAGTAGCACGCACACTGTCGGGCTGTAAATCAGGCTGCAGGTTCCCAGAGAATCTGGGTCCTTTCCTGCCTTTTGTTTTACGAGCTTGTTACATGCAAGTCACATCAGCAACATGCTTACCTCGTGGTGTCCTGATTTCCAGTAAAACAACATCCTACTGACATACAGCGAGTGGACAAAGGTCTAAGGCAGTCATGGTTGGCAAATGGCAGAAACCCCCCAGACTGCAAATTCTTAGCGTGAGCCAGCGCCACTTAGCGCCTGCATTTCTTCCCGGTGGTCATTGGGTGATCCTTGCCCAATCCTGCCAGACCAAATCTCTCCAATCAGATCTTCTTACCTGATCAGTCCAGAGCCAACAAGCAGCCCAGAAACACTCAGCAGGACCACTATACTGTTGACAATGTTGGGGTTCTGGACCATACCCAGCAACACGAGTGTTAGAAGTTCTCCAATTAAGTGGGGGGCCAAGAGGGCAGCAGAGAAGTATCCAAATCTGGCAACTTCAGGATACAAGCCCAGAGTCCTAGGAAAACACAAGGGCCTTAGTTCCCTCTCCAGGCACTATCATTGAAGGCAAAGACCGTGTTTGCCCCCTGTGAATACATCCTTGCTGGCTAGTGGGAGGGTGGAACAAGCAGGGCTGACTCGTGTCCATGCAGCTTCCTACAGAAAAGCCACATGGCGAAGAGACCTGGCAAAGACAGATGTTAGATGACAGATGTCTAAGTTCTAATAAATGCAGTTCTAAGAAATAAGAGGCCATCAGTCAAAACCCGCCGAAGTGATGGGGTTCCCAGTGTCTTCTCCCTGTGGCCACTCTCTTTCCTGAAGCCCTCTTGAGCCACCAAACTGTAATGGCCAGGTCCTTCAGCAAAGCTTCAGGCTGAGGGACTGCTGCAGCCTGGGAAGGCCAGCTGGGTCCTGTACTGGTGTCCCAGCTTTCTGTGAACACTGCGCTGTAGCCCAGACCCTCAGAGCATGGGACATACTGTCCCCTGGCCTAGTCACAATGGCCTGCTCTTGGGACCCTCCGTGGGATTATTTGTAACAAAATATGTGCCCTGAAAGGCAGGTCATTCGGATGGAATGGTTCAGCCACTAGCCAGCTGCCTTTCTTTTTGCCCCCTGGCCCTCCGGAGCCCCACGTGGCCCAGCTGAACTGAATGCCCGTCTTACCAGTAGCACACACTGCAGAAAACCACCGTAGCAATGATGCTGAAGGGGAGTGCGTGCAGTACGTAGGCCAGCAGCATCTGCCACTTCTGGTACAGGCCGTCCTGACTCTCCTGGTCACTGACAGCTCTCAGCATGGGAACTGGCATAGAAGGCATGTTCCGAAACAGTCAGTCACCACACCGCTGAGGGAGGAGAGGCTATCTATCCGAGCTGAGCTTGAGGTCTGTCAGGGCTGGATCAAGAAGGCAGCTGGGCAGGCTCCCTAATTGTGGGAGGACAGTAAATCCTCCCACCTCAGAAATCTATGCACTACCCAGGAGCAGTGTGCTAGCAAAGACTCCACACTTGACTTTCTCCTCTCTGAAGTAGCAAACACACAGACAGGGGCCATGAGTGAGTGACCTGAGGCCCCATTGTCCTCTCCCATGGGATAGTGTCCCTACAGCAGCCTGCACTCAAGAGTGGTTCCCAGAGGTCAGAAAAGCCCAGCAAAGGCAGAGACTTAATCATTGCCCTCACCTCCATTGAGGGCCAACTTTACAAAGCACTGGTCTTCCCTGCGGTTGGTATTACATTTTTGGAAATTCCTCCAGTGCCTCCATTTCCGAGGCAAACCGCAGCGCCAGGCAGTACAGTGCTACCTCTAGGGCTCGACTGGGTTTGAAAATTAGGCGCTGGCTCTTCCAAAGTAGGATTCAGCATGATAACTGAGTCCATGTGAACTGAAAATCCTAGTCTAGCAAGAGTGAACTTTAGAATAAACACCCTTTCCAAATTCTGCACCACCAATGCTGCATCACCTGGCGTTTTCCGGATCCCTCAACCCTCAGAGATGTCCTCTTGGTGCACTCCCCGCATCAAAGTGACCCTACAGTAATTACCTCTCCCCGGAGAGTTGGGGGAGGGGCAGGTTTAGCTTACAGAAATGCCCTTGTGATGGTGTGCTTTTCGGAAGGTGTGCTTACACAGATTCACGGCATTGAGCATGCCGGTGTATGGGGTGGCGGCCACGAGCTGGTACAGCAGACCCACGCGGTCCTGGACAGCACCATTTTGCATGTTGTTCTGGACCCGGAGAAGGTAGAAAATGACGAACAGACCCAGGATGAGATTCTGAAGAAGACGCATAATGACCGCCTGCTTATTTCTCATTAAGTTTCTTGTTACTCTCCTGAAAACCAAACGGGCCCGTTTTGATCTCTTTTATTTCATTATTGGTAAATGACTGTAAAGACCTAAAATGACTGTATTTCCAAGGCTCTTACCTCAAGAGAACAGCAAGCTTACAGAACGTTCCGGGAGGATCTTTTGTCTTGAAAGGAACTGTGGGTAAGGTTTTCAGGTGTTTTGTTCTTTCAATGTTCTCCAGAATTTTGTGACAGATTGCAGATTCTTTGAAGGCAGATTCGAGCATCTGGACTCGCTTGTAGGTCTCCATTTCTCGCTCTCTGCTTTGGGTATCCACTGACGTCAAGTCCACTAGAAGTTTTCCCCAAAAGATACAACTCATGTGTTTCTAAGTACACATGCCCTCATGCGATGGATGATGATACACGGTTCATCGGTCATTCTGTACCCCACCCCACAGAGAAGCTCCTCTTGCCATGACCATCTGTGCATTAAAATGCCCAAAGCTACCCCGAAAGGCTATGAAAAGCCCCCAACAACTGCCTGGGAGAACTCAACTAGCTCTCCTCTGGCAGTCTGAAAGAAGATCCCCCACCTTCTTCTCTGGTGAGTCAGTAGTGGCAAGTTAACTGAACCGCCAAGTTAACTTGTTGGAAAAATAAAGGAACATCAAAACAAACAAAAGCAAAAGTAAAACTTACCAAAGCAAAACCCTAGAACAGCCAGTACCATCCAGGCGCAAATCAAAGAAGGAAGATGGGGGCTGGCAAGATGACCTAGCAGATAAAGGCACTTGCGGCCAAGCCTGATGACCTAACTTTGATCCCTAGGACCTACATGGCAGGAGGAGAGAACCAACTTCTCTGGTGGGTTGTCCTCTGACCTACACACGTAGACCATGGCACAAATGCACATAAGGGGGGCACACACACATAAACAATAAATAATTAAAATTTTAAAATATTTTAAACAGCCATGATGGTGAACATAAAACAAACATATATACATACATACTTACTGTAGAAATCAAAGGGGTTGGAATGTTCAGGACAAGGGTAGCCACAGTGACTGAAGAAGTCAAGCATTTCCTCTGGCGTACCACAAAACACCAACTCTCCATAAGTCAGAATGGCGATTTTGTCAAAGTGCTGCTCAGGCAACAAACGGTATTAGTGTATGCTCAGATGACGTGGTGGTCTGAGTGAGCATGACCCCCACAGACTCAGCTAAACTGTTAGGAGGCATGGCCTTGTTGGGGGAAGTGTGTCACTGGGGTGTGAGCTTTGAGTTCTCAGAAGCTCAAGCCAGGCCTGGTGACTCACTGATTCTTCCTGCTGCCTGTGAATCCAGATGGAGAACTCTCAGCTCCCTCTCCAGCACCGTGCCTGCCTGCATGCCGCCATGCTTCCCTCCATGGTGATAATGGACTGACCCTCTGAACTGTAAGCCAGCCCCAGCTGAATGCTTTCCTTTAGAAGAGTTGTTGTGGTCATGGTGTCTCTTCACAGCGATAAAACCCCAGCTAAGACAGGTAACCATGTCCTTATGGGAAATACATTTCCAAGCAGCCAGATAGTCCTTCGTTACCTCAGCCACGCATCAGTATTTGCGTGGTGGAGGAGGTGGCCATTGGAGACAAGGGAGGACGTCCCCTGCTTCCCAGCCTGGGTTACCTCTGTGTGTGGGCATTGCTTATGGCTCTGAGCCCCAGCATCGCATCTGGACCACTGAGAGAGTGACCAGAAGCAAGCTGAGGTGTTCTGGATATTGCTTGTGTTTGAAATAGTAAGTCCTCATACTGGGGGTAGCAAATGAAGTTTCTTTGGGGGATAAAAAAATCTGTAAAATGGAACTTTGATAGCTAACTGGGCCATGATGCCATTGCCAGGTGCCTGCCCCCTCCCGTGTGTGTGTGTGTGTGTGTGCACATGTACACACATACAGATTCACAGCAACATCAGGTGTCTTCCTCAATTGTTCTCCCTGTACTTTTGAGACAATGTCTCTTACCTGAACCTGGCCCTCATGGGTTCATCTAGACTGAATGGCCAGCAAGATCCAGAGGTCTTCCTGTCTTGCCTCCCTAGCACCAGGAATATTGACATGTGCCTCTGAGCCCAACTTTTATAGGCACCGGCCATCCAAACTCATACAGCAGGCACATTTCAGCTGAGCCATCTCTCCCAGCTGCTGTTGGCCGCATTTTACCAACTTTGTGATAGCGACTTCATTTTGAGTCCTTTTTACTTGGACTCTTCTTGGCCCCAGGATTGCCTTGTGGACTAAATGACTGTGGGCCGAATGACCTAGCGTATAGGGGATGTTTTGCATGTGTCGGGTACTGAGTAAATCAGGCCCTTTTCCCTTTCATTACTGGTGTGTGTTCCTTCCCCTACCCTGCCATTCCTGGTTCAAGACACATGCAAGACAAGAGAGGCATTCCCTTACATAGAAGAGCTCAGAGCGAGGCTGGTGGATGGTGACGATCACAATCCGGTCCCTGCGAGCCAGCTTTGCTAGGAGGATAACAATCTGATTTGCAGTCATGCAGTCCAGTCCTGTGGTTGGCTCATCAAACAGCATGACCTCTGCCGGCAAAGAAGGGTCAGACGCCTGAGCCACTGCCCGGCATGCTCCACGCTTACAACTCAGTACTCTGACTAGTCCTCCATTGACCTGTTGCACCCATCCCAACTGCATGGCGAGAGGTAGCTGTGTGGAAACTGGCTTTCAGCCTGAGCCCAGGACAAAGAGCCTGAGCTGGCAGGGCCCAGCTCTCAGCCCTGGAGCACACCTGGGGACAGGAGAGTGACCAGATCAGGCCTGTCTGTACTCCGGGTTACTTGGGCTTCATGCAGGGGACACTGGTGGAGAATAGGGCGAGCGGGCAGGGCTTCAGGGAGGCTAGGGAGAACAGCTATCGATTAACTAGCTCAACCCTGTTCCACACCAGGCCACTCTCCAGTATTAATGTGGTCTTTGCTCAGCAGAAGAATGGAACAAGGTCTGAGGGTGGGCAAGCATTGGCTGGGTTCTTTGGAGGCTTAAACTGTAGCTCATGTCTACTCCAAAAGTGATGAGGGCTTTCTTAATCATCTCCTGACCAAGCACCATCAGAAGAGGCAGGCCTATGCTAGCACAGGGTAAAGACAGAATCCAGTGTAAAATGTCCTCTCCCAGGTGCATGTAAGTGATGAGGTTTGTCAAGTTGGGAGAGTGACCAAACCAGGCAGAGGGAGGCAGGAGACTGGCCACCTCACCTCGATAGCCCCTTCCCCATGGCAACGCATAGACACTTCTAGTTATACCAGAACTCATTGGTCTTCCCTACAGGGCACAGTGGTACCATTCTCATACGTCAGGATGGGCAGGAAGGGCCTCATATTCGTGGAAGGGTGATGAATCACAGGTACACAGATGGGATACTCTTATGAGATGTTCAGTGCAAATGGTCCTAGTGATAGTAACCCAGTAACCCCACGGGTGAGTAAAAACCTGGTGGAAAGTGAAGGTGCCGTTAGTACTAACCCTAACCTGTGCCTAAGCCACTGAGCACATGGCTTGGTACCACAGCACCCTGCAGCACCTTGGTACCTGCCACCCCCTCATGGCTAACCAGGACTGCGGCTAACCAGCGGTTCACTGCATCATGAGAGAATGTGCTGCCGTTTATCATTAGTCTGAGAAAAGATCAAAATTCAAAGTCCAGTTGAATGTGTATCACTTTCACGTCACCATGAGGTTGAACTGTGATAAGTTGAGGACTGTCTCCCAAATGACAGACACGACAGGAAATGAACCGCATAGCATTTCCCAAAATTGGGGTCTCTCGTTGGGGAACCTCAAGGACTTCAATCCTGCACAAACCATTTCTCACTGGGGACTACAAGGAAAGGACCTCAAGCACCTGAAGAGAGGTGGAGGACAGAGACCCTGGTAATCCAGCAATGGGCCTGCACCCCACTTACTGGGGTCCTGAAGGAGCTGAGCTGCGATGGAGACTCGGCGCCGCTCGCCACTGGAAATTCCCCCAAAATTATAGTTGCCAATCATTCGGTCTGCCACGTGGCTCAGACTCAGCTCTGCCATGACCGCCTCTACCTGAAAGAGACACAGCCCTCCAGGGCTCTCGCCTGTTAGCACCGCTGACACTTCCACTTATGGTGCTGACCCAGGAGAGAGAACACTTCTCCAGAGGGCCAGGGCCACTTCCAGACTCACCAGACCCTGGGGAGAAAAGTCCACTGCAGTTAAAATCCACCTTGGTTTAATATATAATAAATACGTTAGATTTAAATAAGAGTTTTTAAGTCCCTGGAGAGACAAAAATGCCTATTCTGTCATCAGAAAGAAACAATGTCCCAAAGGCATAATTATGACATAGATTATGTTAACTGTTTGGGTTTTGAAATTTTATTATCATAAATATTTTCTGTGCTTAAAAAAAAAATCCAATTTGGTTTGAAGTGACCTCCATATATCCACTTTGTAACCCAAGTAAGTCCTGGAGACGCAAGTGACCAATCACATTGCAGTTTTACATCAAAGGACTATAATCCAGCTTCCAAAAGTAATTAAAAGCCATTCCAATCTTTACTCAGATCTCTTCAAGAAACTTCAAAGAGTGCCCAACATATAAGCCACAGCTCCACTCCCATGCTTCTAATTCCCTCACCAATCCTCTTCATTCTGCTCACACCCCGCGGCTCCCTGTAACCTCTCATCTTAGCCTCAGCTCTCCACACCAATACCATTTAAAAACAATCCTTACTGACTTTCTGAGAAGGCTGGCCTCTCCCCCTCTCCCCTTCCTCAGCTTATTGCAGCCCCCAGAGACTTTGGAAAATCTCTACTTCCAACCTCTCCCAGTCCTCCTCAATCCCCTAGTCTGCAGGAGGCCCGGGGGTGAAGGAGAGGGAAGACTGAAATAACAGAGCAGAGAATTTGTCCCCAGCTGCCTTTAATGAGATTGTGCCCCTTTCAAAATGGGGAAAAAGAAACCAGCACATTTCTTTGAAAAAATAGCCACAATAAAGACTGCAGGAAAAGAGGGAGTAACTTGCAGAAGAGTTCCAGAGGAAGGGGACAGCGTCACCAGCAGAAAGGAAGCCCTGGCCTACAGAAGATGCAAAGGGAAATGAGGCAAAGATGGACCAGTAAGCTAGTAAACTTGTCTGGGAAAAATCAGAAACAATAACAAAAACAAAAAACCAAGGCTTCTCTTGGAATCAGGCTGAAGGATCCTAGAACTGATCTTTGCTTGGCCTGTGGGTGCTGTGAATCGACCCCTGGTCCTCTGGAAAAACAGTCAATGCTCTAAGCGCTTATCTGCAGAGCCAGCTCTCCAGCTGCCTTCTCAAAAAAAAAAGTTAAGAGGCATTTTGCCTATCCTTTTCAGATTGGAAAAAAAAAAAAATCCCCAAAGCAAGCCGAGAGACAGAGAGCCACGGAGGGCCTGCATGGCATGTTTCTTCGTCTGTCACTCGGTTAGGATCACCAGGTCACATGAACCTGTGTCTGCTCACCCATCTCCCAGGAGAATGCAGATGTCTTTCTCAGACTGAAGGGTGTCCCAGAAAGTGAGAAGGAATTGGGCGGCTTCGGTTTCTTCCACAGGATAAAGATAAAGCTCCCCTCCCCAGGCTAATAGCAGACAGAAGTGAGATGCTCTATTAGTATAAGCCTGCTGAACGGCAGCGGGAGGCTACGCCACAGGATAACCTAGTGAAACAGGACCTGTGTCATACCCCTGAGTTCCCTGAGTAACCTTAGGGGAAAAGACGGCATCACTCCGGGAGGGTGGCTCCCTAGAGCTAACTGCTTCCTAGAGTTGTCCAGGATTCTCAAGCAGTCTGTGCACACATGGTAAGGAGCCCGCTTCCCAGGGAGCTGTCCGCACCTGTTGCCAGTCACAGCCTTCCCTGTGGCTATTTATTCCCTCCCCCTGGGGGGAGGGAGGGAATCCCCAGGCCTCTACTGAACTAAGCAATATTTCCAGACAATGTCAAGGTGGGTTTATTTACAGCTACCCATTTTGGAAACTTAGTCTCCTTTGCATGAGGCCCCTTCAAGCTAAGATGGCTCAGTAGCCAGGCTCGGTGGCACACACCTGTGATCCCAACACTCTGGGAGGCAGAGGCAGGTGGATCTCTGTGAGTTCGAAGCCAGCCTGGGCTACAAAACGAGTCTAAGATAGCCAGGGCTCCACAGGGAAACCCTGTCTTGAAAAAAAAAAAATGTCTCAGGGGATAAGGACATTGACCACCTGAATTCCATTCCCTGAATCCACGTGATGGAAGGACAGGACAAGAGGCACCATAACAAACCAGGCTTGCGTTGGGCTGGTCACATTTCAGGTGTTTACACATCTCTTGTAGCTGCCACTTAGGACTGCGGGGGCGGAGCAGAATACAAGGGTGAAAGCAAAGATGAAAACGAGAGGGCCAGGTGGTGGCTGGAGACGGAGCTGCTGGGGGCCCAGGTCCTGTCCCCTAGGGAGTGGCTCTCACTCAGCTTTGGCTTTAAGTACCTTCCTGTTGTAGAAGTCTGAGGAGCTGCGGCGGAGGGCCAGCATCGCCGTGTAGCTCAGGGTCTCACGCACGGTGAGGCTGCTCAGAAAGACGTCGCTCTGCAGGAAAGGGGACATCAGAGTCGTCGGAGCCCCGGGGAGGGGGGCCATTGCCCGGGCAGGCCGGGGCCAGGGACGTGCCCACCTGAAGGACGTAGGAGAAGCAGTCTTGGAACTGGTCCCTGTGCAGTGCGCGGCCGTTCACAAACACCTCCCCTTCCAAGGTCCCCGTGCGCCGCAGCCTCCCAGAGATGGCATCCAGCAGCGTGGTTTTTCCTGAGCCTTGGGGCAACAAGAGAAGACCCTGGAGGAGCCTCTTCAGACGAAGACGGGGCACTTTTCCAGACCCTCTATGCTTCAGTGTGAACCTAACTGCACCTCTCACTGAGCCCTGGGTCATCGCAGGATCTAAATAAATCTCTCCGGTAAAGGGGGACAAGCCTAGTAATAGAGGCCAAACACCATGTGGAAGTGTCTTCTCGATTTGGTGACAAGAAAGTAGCTCACTTGCCCTTGGTGCAGTGGTAGGTAGGACTCGAATCCAAGTCTAAAGATGATTTGCATTCATATGAGATGGCTCAGACAGTAGAGGCACTTTGCAGCCAAGCCTGAGGACCTGAGTTCAGTCCCAGAGGTACATGGCAGGCAGAAGGTGAGAACAAATTACCAAACGTTGTCCTCTGACTTTCCACATACATGCCATGGCATGCCCTCGCCCACACGTATACACACATTCGTAGGGAAAATTCAGATTAAGAAAAAATACAGGTTGCTGGACAGTGGTGGCACACACCTTTACTCCCAGCACTCAGGAGGCGGAGGCAGGTGGATCTCTGTGAGTTCCAGGCCAGCCTGGTCTACAGAGCAAGTTCAGGACAGCCAGGGCTACACAGAGAAACCCTGTCTCAAAAAAACCATTGGAGACCAGCCGGAGTCGATAGGGAAGCTCTGGCTCATAGAAGCAGAAAAGGGGAAAGGTTATGTGCTGCTTGCTGAGTTGCATAGACAGAATAACAGTTGAATAACAGAGTTTACTTAATGTAGGTTCCACTTAGCTTAAAAAGAATTTATGGCCAGGCTCGGTGGTGCATGCCTGTAACCCCCGCACTCGGGGCAGCAGAGGCGGGCAGATCTCTATGAGTTTGTGACCAGCCTGGTCTACAAAGTGAGTCCAGGACAGCCAAGGCTACCCAGAGAAAGCCTGTCTCAACAAAACAAAACAAAGCAAAGAAACAAACAAAAGAACTAACGTAGTTTTAAGTTTTTCAATCTTTCACCTTGCAAATGAACCCTTTTAATTCAAATGACTCTTCCCATAAATTTTTATAATAAAAGACTGGTGGGTTAACTTTATATATAAAGATGTATTTTTATTTAAAAAAAGAAAGAAAAGGAAAGAAGAAAGAAAGGAAGAAAGAAAAATACAAGTTTATAATAGAAAAGCCAGGGAAGGCTGTTGGAAGCATTTGTCCCCTAAGATCTAAATTTCTTTTGTGATCCCCTAGAACTGTCCAGCTAGATGGCATCTAGATGGCATTGCTAGAGCCTTTCTGACCTGTGCTCTGAGACCCGAGAGTGTAGACTCTCAGACCTACAGATGGTGACTCTGGCTTTAACAAGTTACCATGAGGGTTAGAGTTTGAGGGGCCTGGGCTTCGAGGCCTTTGGGAAAAGCAAACTGACCTCAGCATGCACCAAGAGCCTTGGCTAAAGCTAGCCAGTTGGTACCAAGAACATTCCTGCAGAGTTCTAGAGTAGAAACTGCCCACTACCTGAGGTGACAGAGGAACATGCTTCCCCTGCTCTGTCCCATAATACATGTTAGCCTGGGTCCCAGAACCCCTGGAGAATGGACAGGCTTTTCCTGGCTTTCCTACCAAAGGCTGCTAAACTTTCTCACAAACAAGAATGCAGCCAGGGGGCTCTGAATCAAGGGAATTCTGCTAGGCTGGAGCAGCTCACACGGGACCATAAAGACGATCTTCTACTCAGGAGTTTTGTAGAAACTGACTTCACCACAAGGGGTCCAAAAATAAGTTCCTACAGCAGTCAGCATCTTTCCTAAATCCTGTCTGACCAAATTCTGGATTAGCACGCATGTTCAGGTAGAGAGGAACAGGAGAATGGTTGCACCCTTTAAAAGGACTGTGCGTTCAGATGTCATTGTTTTGTGATGTAAATCCTGTAAATGTTGACAGTATATTGTTTAGTATTCTTCAGTGGTCTCATGACCCCCTCAGTGGCTTTCTGCCCATGCATATTGTGTCGTCTGTTTGCAATTGTTTTTTGTGACATTAGAAGAATAGCTCACTTGGAGAAACTTTAACACCACCTCCCCCCCGCCCCCTGCCTTTCTGGGTGTTAGCTCAACTGCTTCACTAGTTGCAAAGCCTTATTATCACAGTCAGAGTATTTGTAAACTGAAACTAAAGTGGAGGAATAAAGAGAAAAAAATGGATCGTGGGCTGGGGAAATGGCTCAGTTGTAGAGCACTTGGTTCAATTTCCTGTACCACACACAGGGGAGGAGGAAGAAAAGGAAGAAGAGGAGGAGGAAAGGAGGAGGAGGAGAAAGAGGAGGAGTGACCCTCATTGGGATTATGTCCTGACTTCCCAGCCCTGAGCCCTGCCCTTCCCGTGTGGTTTCTCTAACCAAGAGTGTGTTTGTAACCGAGAGTGTGTTTCTAACAGCCGCCTGCCCTTTCTCTGTCTGCCTCTGCAGCTGACTACACCCATTAGCAAGACTGCAGCTTCTCAGCCTCACCCAGAGACCCTCAGGTGTCTTCCCTCCTCCCCCGCTCTTCTCTCCAGTTAACTTACTACGCAGCATAGAAGCCACAGCAGAGGTAGAGTCTCAGTCACACACAAGCCTTCAGGAGACTGAAGGAGTATCAGAAGTCTACTTACAAAAGAGGCTGAGGGTCAGGGAGATGGTTCAGTTGGAAAACTGCTCATTGTGCAAGCGTGAAGATGCATGCTTGTAATCCTGGCACTGAAGAGGCAGAAGCAGGAGGATCCTTGGAGCTTGCTGCCTCTCCACCCATCCTCACTGAACCAGTAAGTTCCAGCTAAAAGCAGGAGACCTTGTCTCAGACAACAAAATGGGAAGCCAGTCACGGTGGCATATAACTTCAAGCCCGGAACTCCCAAGGCAGAACCAGGCAGATCTATGGGTTTGAGAGCAGCTTGATCTACATAGTTCCAGGCCAGCCAGGGCTACATAGTGAGACCCTGTCTCAACAAAACAAAACACAAAAACAAACAAAAATCTACCCACAAGCAAAATACAAACACAAGATAGAAGACACCCAAGGCTGATTTCTGGCCTTCACAAACACATGCACCTGCACTGCACACACAAACTGATTTAATTAACTAACTGAAACATAGGAGACTTGGGAGAGATCCCACAACCCTTCCATTATGGAAGATTAAAGCTAGAAAATGCTTATGAGGAAGCCAGCTGTTATGGCTTGACTCTAAAAAGCCCCTAGCCTCTTATGTCCCCCGTTGGCAGTGCCATGTGGGAAGGTTCTGGAAACATTAGGAGATGGTGACTAGCTGGAAGAGAAGTAGGTCATGGGGGTGGGGTGAGGGCTCCTTGGGTGTCTCTGGTTCTGACCCCTTTCTGTCTCCTCTCTCTGCTGACTGTCCTTCAGGGTGTAAGCTGTTCTGCCATGCCTCTCACCATGATGGACTGAACCCTCAGAAACCATGAGCCAAAATAAATCTCTCCTTTCTTAAATCACTTGTGCCAAGTGTTTTGCTCACAAATATCCTAGCCATCACCACACTTCAGATATGTTAGGCCATCTTCTGCGGTGTCAGTCTCTTGCAGTATGAGGAATACACACTCTTGCTCACAAGTCACCCAGTATATGAGTATTTTCTCACAGGAACCCAGTTAGACTAAGACAGTCAGTGAATTCGTTGTCAGTTAATATTATTATTATTATTATTTCATTTAATCTTAGTGTATTATCATATAGCTGTGCTTGGATGAATGCTCATGGATTCAACTGGAGGCTGGAAATCTTAATCCATTTTGATTTGCTATAGAAAAACAGCTGAGACTGAACTCCTGAGGCTGGCTAATTTATAGAGGTTCATGCGTGTGTGGGTTCAAGGGTGCATGTGTGTGTGTGTGTGTGTGTGTGTGTGTGTGTGCATGTGTGCATGCATGTGTGTGTTGACCCACAGTCTCAGAGACTTAGAATTCAAACCTGGATAGCCTTATCTGTTCAGCCCTCTGGGTACGTCGCATAGTAAATGGCACCAACATGGGCCTGCATAGAGTGAGCAACTGCGCGAGGAGACAGGAACCAGAGGCCTTCAAGTATCAGGCCTTCTTAATCAGCTTTCTCTGGTGAGAACTAATTTGGCCACTGCAAGAGCTACCTCAGTCCCTTCAGAGGGTTACACCCCACAGCCACCCTTCTTCCACTAGACCACCAGGCCTCCCATCATTTCCACAGTGGGGGAAAGCTTCTGTCACAGAGCTCTGGGAGTCACACTCAGCTCTATCCAAACAGTGCCATGCTTGCCTCTCACACAGACTTCCTGTGTCTGTCTCTAGGAAAGAGCAAGAAAAATGGGTTAAATGCCCACAGTCTGCAAGCAGCTGCACAGTCAGAGCATTTGTGAACCAAATATGTCAGAATCCTTAAATTGACACATGCAGGATAACTCAGGGCTGTGAACACTGAGATACGCTGCCTAGAACCCCTGCCTAGCTGCTGGAAATATAAGGACTTATAGCTATAGGGTTTGTTTGCAGGGACAGGAGAGGAAACCCTTCCGAGGGTAATGACTGGTTGATGTAAGAACAGAAAAGCAAACATGGAAGTCATGTCCAAACGTTCAAATCTGAAAGACAGGATTGAAGAAGAAGGAAATGGACTGGTGCCATGGGTTAGCGAGGGAAAGGAAGCACATGGCCAGATCAGCATGGCTGGAGAAGATGGAGAACATTAATAAATACTTTAGGACCATGGATGGGAGGTAGCTTCAGACTGGGGCTGGGAGGTAAAGTTAGTCTAGAGGGTTAATATCGGCAATGCCCCAGGTAAAGGCTATTTTATTAAAAAAAAAAAAAAAAAAAAAAAAAGTAAGTTCAAATCTCCCCTGGAATGAAGAGAAAGTCATGGGATATACACAGTTGGTCTCCGTGCGGTGTAAACTCCCGAAGAGAGGCTCAAGGAAAACACAACGTGCTGTTAAGACTTGTTACTAACATGAATTCTTTTTTAGTATTCTCTGTTGTCCATTGTGTATCTGATGACCATCAAAATGAAAAAGACCAGTGGGATCAGGAATAGGAGTGAAGGGGCTGGAGAGATGGCTTGGTAGTTAAGAGTACTGGCTGCTCTTCCAGAGGACCAGGGTTCAGTTCCCAGCACACGGACGGCAGCTGGAATCTCTAACTCTAGTTCCAGGAGATTCCACACCCTCACACACGTAGGCAAACCACCAATGTACGTAAGATACAAATAAATAAGTTAAAAAAAAAAAGAATAGTTCAATTCTGCCTACTGAACACCTTGACAAGACCTTTGCAGATGTGGAAATACCAATTAAAAAATACCCCAGGGGCTGGGGCTCTCTGGTGGGCTTACTTAGCATGCCCAAAACTCTGGGTTTGATCCCCAGCAAAGACACCAGTTATGTGTCAGGCAGGGCTTTCCACTCTACCCAGGGACTACTCTCAGGGTTTCACTTTGGTACCAGGTTCCATTCACAGTTGGCCATGCCACTAGCTTTCACTTGAATGCCAAATGCATGGCCTTTTCTCTGCAACTTAAACTTACTTCAACACAGGGCTTTAAACCAAGCCAGAGCCTCCCAGAGGCCTCCTTGGACGTGTAGAAGGCCCCAGGTCACTTACCTGAGCTGCCTAAGATGCACATTATCTGTCCGCTCTCCACGTACAAAGAGACATCTTTGAGGATTTGCCTGTCCCACCGCTGCTGACATGATTTGAGGTTCCACCAGGGCCCGACACGGTTGCTTTAAAGGAAATCCCACAAGGCAAAGGCAGAGTAGGCTCCGGAAGGGGCCAGACCCTCGTTCCCCAGCCCTGAACCCAGCTCCATTCCATCCCACTTGCTCCTGGACAGGTTGACAGCTCTGTTTCAGCCTCTATGTCCTACTCTGGAGTCCTTGGAGGCACGGTGACTACAGGTTGCTTGCCACCCAAGGAACGTGCCTCCACTAGCCGCTCTGAATACTGGGTCTCTGGCTGGCTCTGAGATGGTAACTTGCACGCTGTTTATTCTTGAGGTGAGGCCTGCATTCCTTCAGCAGGCTTCATTCCACCCTGTGCTCCCCAGAACCCCCACTTTCCAAGCCCTCTCCATCTACACAGGAGGGTGGTGGACAAATCCGGGAACAGGTGCGGCAGAGACTGGTGGAAAACAACAAAGGGCATCAGACAGAGCGTGTTTTAACGCCCGGGCCCTGCCCTGGGCAGGGGGAGGAGCTACTCACTGCAGCCTTGCTAACTTCCACCCTGATTTTCTAGACAGGCAGCCCAAAGGCCCCAGGCCCCCCACCCACCCATTTAGTGGGAAAAGACGGCAGAGAGGGTGGGAAGCCTACCTTTCTGCTGCAGGGTTCCCTTACCTGACGCTGAAGGACACGTGGAGGACACCTAAGCTGTGGCGAGCCTCCGAGCCCGTAACAGAGCCTTCCTCCAGGGAGCTCTGAGACCCTCTGTTGATGTGAGGCCATCTGCCTCCATCTGGACTCAGAAAAGGCAGCTCACTCATGGCCAGCAGGAAACAACTGCAAGTGAGTTTTCTAGTGCGCCTGTCCGGCTCCAGAGTAGCTTCAACTGAGGAGCCAGTGGGAGTGCCCTGTCTGACCGTACCCAGCCCAGGAAGCCCTCGTGAGACAGCAGTTTGCCAATTTGGCCACCGAAGCTATTATCTGATGTACCTTTAGCCAGAGCGTCCTTATCTCGACAAGAGGCAGAGCACACCGTGTTTGTAGGAGGGCTTGCCAGAGAGGAATGCTGGGAAAAAGGCTTGCACAGAGAAGGAGGGCTCAGGTGGCCCAGCTCTAAGGAGCAAAGGCAGAGAGAGCACTGGCCCGGGCAGCAGCAGGAAAGGTCTCGGGAGCCACACAGAAGGGCACAAACAGCAAGGGTGATGGCTGAGAAGACCACAGAGGACACCCAGCTGTGGATTGGGACCGTACTTCAGGACGCTTCAGTGAGTAAGCTTAGCCACCTTGGTCCTCGGGTGAAGGCAAGGTGAAACTGACTTTCTTTGCCACCATAGAAATGAAATGGAAATGTAGAATGGAAATGGGACGGAAGGGCCCTGTCTCCTGCGTGTTGGTGGGGTGAAGGGAGCGGGTTCAGGAACCAGGGGGCCTCTGTGGTCATTTCCCACCTGGCATGCTCTTGAAGAGAGAGGATGTTCTCCTAGGTGACTGAGATTGATGCCGAGGTTTCCAAACAACAGTCCATCACAGAAACTCTCACACACAGGAAAACTAGGGCTTTTTTGATGAAGCATTTGGCCCATGTGCATGCCAGGCCAAGAATTTCAGTGGTAGTCGAGAAACAGGTGTGAGATAAGGGCAGATGGCGGTTATGGAGACATCAGAATTTTTCGATTGCAATCTTATGACCTGGGAGAGAGCTGGGATGAATGGACAGCAGCAGATGAACAGAAAATGGCGGTCCAAGGCTTCCTTCCTCATCTAACTTGAGAAATGTTTGCTTGATTAATGACCTTTGATTGGAGTTGTGGATGGGCTTTGAAGCAGAAGGCAATATCGGAAGACAGAGTAAAAAAAAGATCCCATCTCCAGCTTCCATATCCCTCCCACTTTTCCAGAGAGAAAGACAAAAATGAGAGGTCCACATCCAACAGGAAAACTGTAGGCCTGTTCTAGGAGAGATACAGTTGCCTGGGATTGACCAACCCAGGCATTTCTATCTAGCCAATTCCACTACCAGGGCAACAGCCAACTCTGCTGTCTGAATTCCCCTTTAGGCAGACACCCAAGGGGAAATAACTCCTACAATGTTGCTTGGCACATCGGCGCTCACATCCTGAGTAGGATAGAAAGTCAGTGGTAGCTTTGGGATCTCTAATCTGAGGTTAGCACCTCAGCTAAAGAGGCAATGAACTGTCAGAGTCCTATGTGCAGAAGTCCTGCCACTTACCAGTTTCTCCTCTGCAGTCCTAGGTGCCCTGTGTTGGCCTGCCACTGACAACTGTGGGACTTGGGGTGGGGGTGGGGGGGAGAAAGAGACTGACACGCCCTGTGCCTGCAGACTTAAAGCTGTCAGTCAGGCTGGAAACTGTCTAATGGTCTCCACCCTCTCATCTCGGCATGTAAATTTAGAAAACCGAGTGTCTCTTGAGCAGCTGGCTTCTGGCCCACGTCATGCCCATTCCCTTCTCTGCTCACTGAGCATTTCACTCTACGAAGAACCCATGCAGGGGCCACACACTCTTTCCACCCACATTCTAGGCAAGCCTTTTACAGACAGCTGCTCTGCTAGCCTCTGTGCACCCCCGGAAGTGGCACTACCCATACTCAGGGATGGTGTCAGGGCCGTCTATACAGGGAGTTCTGGCACTGAGCAGCAGGGTGTCGGCATCGTGGTCCACGAACTCCTCACCACCATGGAGAGGAATGCCTGGGCCTCAGCAGAATAGGTGAGCTCGAGTCTGGAGGAGTCAACAAAGGGGCAGCCATGTACCTTGGGGCAGAGACTTGCCCTTTGCCCCTGCCGCTTGTCTGTGAGACTGACTCAGAAGTTAATACAAGGAGACGTTACACTGTAGCCCAGCAGGAGCCGAGCTAGTTACCTACAAATAAACCCGCTTTCGATTTTTAGGGTGTCACCTGTCACAAATTCAAATGATGTTCTGACAGTCATGCTGATTAAAGTGTCAGCAGAATAGATATTTAAGTATTTGAAAAATAGAGAGAGTTTGTCAAAACCTCAGGAAAAGTCTAACACATCCTTCCTGGGTGCCAAGGAAAATATTTTAAAATGGGACAGAAGTCATCCAGAAGCCAGACATGATTTCCTCCCCCCCCCCCACCGAAGCTGAGTTGTCTGTGTGGCTCCCAGAAAGCCAATTCTCCATGGTAGTGGAGGGCCAGTGGGTCTGAGTGAGTCCAAGTGGCTAGCTGGGCACTGCTCAGTGGCATTCCTGTCTGCCACTCAATTCCTATCCCATGCAAACCACCTAAGATCTCTCCCGAAGATAACTGATTTGAAAACAAGAAAACCCTGGGACCTGGGGCATGGCTCTGTCAGTTCAGTGCTTGATGCCATGGATTTGATTCCCCGACACCGAAAAACCAAAAGGCATCCCCAGTAACTCCCTACTTCAGAGAGCAGAATCATATTACTATAGCGGAAAGCAGGAGGGGTGGGGGATGGTGGGCAGTCAGATACAGGGCATCAGAATGAGACAGGAAACGTAAGTTCTGACGAACAGTGAGGTGACTGGAGCTTACACCATTAGATAGATAGATAGATAGATAGATAGATAGATAGATAGATAGATAGATAGATAGATGGATGGATGGATAGATAGATAGATAGATATAGATAGATAGATGGACAGACAGGCAGACAGGCAGGCAGACGTCAGAGAATGGGGCTGAAGAGGTGGCTCACATGTTAAAAGCACTTGCTGCTCTCACAGAGTACCTGGGTTCAGTTCCCATCACACACACACACGATGGTTCACAACCATCCATAACGCCAGGTCCAGAGGACTCAGTGACCCCTTGACCTCTGAGGGTACCAGACACATAAGTAGTGCACATACATACATGCAGGCAAACAGTCATACACAAAAAATAAAATAAAACAAAATAAAAGTTTTTAGTTCAAAACAAAAGACCAGAAGGATTTGATGGTTTCCAGCACAAAGAGAGAGAGAGAGAGAGAGAGAGAGAGAGATAGTGAAGGAGATGGAGGTGTTGAACACCCGTTTGGCCATTACACATTGAATACATGTTATCAAATGATCACATTGAAAACAGGCATATAACTCCACCTCAACAATAACAACAACATCATAGTCATTGTAGCCATGGTAGTGACAATAATGAGATAGACAGTCATAGGGGCTTCCTCTGAAATGTCCCCAAAGGATTGCCAAGGGCCTTGTGACACAAAATTCCTTATCACCATAAGATAAAGCTTTCCTTGGCGTAACATCTTCAGATACCTGGGGTCATCTTGCTCTTGTCTGTCTCTTTTTCCTAGTGTGTCTATTTGACGTGAGGTGAATAGGCTAGCACAGAAAGCGAAAGCCAAAGATCAAGGGTTTACCTGGTGCAGACCCACGCAGAGCCTGTGCTTGCTGATGGGGCTCTGTGAGTTCATGTGAGCTTTGCTCTGTTGTTAAAAAATCAATAAAAGAGCGTTGATTAAAAGGGGAAAATGATCAAGAGTTTACTGGCTCCAAGTCCATTCTTCCCACTGGAGTCAGGAGCATCCTTCGTATTAAGCGGCTTGGATTCTGAGGCTGGAGCTGTCCTGGAGAAGCCCAGGGTCACCATCATCGATGCTCCGGCTGTTCTCTGAGCGCTGGGGTACCACCTACATGACCCCACCTCCTGTCGGTGTGGGATCTCAACCACATTGCCAGCAGCTGCCCGCACCTCCCAGGTCCCCTCCTTTGGGCTTCTCTGAGCTCAGTTGCCTCTGAAGGGGACGGTCACCTCTCGTGTCTCCCAACAGGGCCTCCAGGACAGCTTGTTCTCCTCTGAAAGTGACAACAGCCTGTACTTCACCTACAGTGGCCAGTCCAACACTCTGGAGGTCAGAGATCTCACCTACCAGGTAGGGCCACATGCCCAAGCGGAGGGGAGAAGAGTGGGCAAGTGACAGACAGTGTTCAGGAGAAGGAAGGGTGAGCCTCCCTGTAGGTTCTCGAAGGCCAAGGACGAAATTCTGTCTACCTGGGTGCAAGCCCCCCAGCCCCTGCAGCTAGAGGTGTGGAAAGGGACAGAGGCCCTTCTGAGCATCTCAAGGGTCACTGTGAAGACCTATGGGGAAGGTCTCTGGAACTCATAACTTTAAAATTTGAAATCACTCTAAAAATATATGAATGTGTGTGTTTATCATATTTATAAAGTATGTAGATAGATAGATAGATAGATAGATAGATAGATAGATAGATAGATAGATAGATAGATAGATTAACATGCCTGAAGCACAAGCATGAGGGCATGATCTCATCCTCCAGAACCCACAGAAGACAACCTGACCTGCATGGCACGTCTGTGCTCCTAGAGCTGGGTGGATCTGTAGATCTCACTCAACCTGGCCAAATCAGTGTGTTCCAGGGTCAGCAAGAGCCAGGGAGAAAACAATTAAGAAGGACAGTGCCATTCACCGCTGGCCTTCACATACACATGTGCAAGGTGCATTTTCACCCACATGTGGGTGTACATATCTGTGGAAACACACACAGTAAAACACAGTGTTTTCACACAACCTTTGTCTGGCCTCTCTTGAAGTCAGCATCTTGCAAACCCAAAAACCAAGAAATCTAACATGCTCTCAACTAAGTGAGACTTTATTGAGATTTTGTCCATTTACATCTATCTACCATCTATCTATCTATCTATCTATCTATCTATCTATCTATCTATCTATCTATCTATCTATCTATCTGTCTGTCTATGAATCATCTATCATCTATTATCTGTCTGTCTTTCTATCTTGTGGTTTACCTATCTATGGTCTTTTAAAAAATAAAATACATTGTTCTTTTGCTCATAAGCCACCCTAAATTCAAAGGCAACCATGGTAGGGTCTCAGGAATGCCCTTCTCAGAATTCAATAAGTCCCATTCCCCCTTTCCCAGGGGTAGACCACATGCTGCCCAAATGGGTCGGTGAACTTCAGAGTCCCAATCTGGCCTTCTTGGGGTTGTGAGTTTAAACAAAGGAATGAGCCATGTTGTAAGCTTTCTGTGCTCTACCATGTGTCATCAGCTGTGTGACTTGAGTGAAGCCCTGAATTGTTTTGAACCTGGTCAGTAAGATGGACAGTGATAGTACTCATGCCATATGTCCTCCGTGAACACTAGATGGGACAGTGTTGTAAAGTGATTGTTGTAATGACTTGCAGGGGTAAACATTTGCTGTTTCCTGGTCCCTCTTGCCTCTAGACTTGAATAGGATGGTAGGACAGGGGTATGGGATGCCCCAAGATCTAGTGGGGTGTCTCCTGTGAGAGGAGTTATACAAAGCGCAGGAGAGCTGCGCAGAAGTGCTAAAGCCCTCTGGGCCATTCAGCTTCCCAAGGACCCGCTAACATCTCCCCACAGGTGGACATAGCCTCTCAGGTGCCTTGGTTTGAGCAGCTGGCTCAGTTCAAGATACCTTGGAGGTCTCACAGCAGCCAAGACAAGTGTGACCTGGGCATCCAGAATCTGAGCTTCAAAGTGAGGAGTGGGCAGATGCTGGCCATCATCGGGAGCTCAGGTACAAGCAGAAGCAGCTGAGGGGCCGTGGCCCTTCCTCTCTGGGATGCAGTGTAGCCCTCAGTCATGGGTCCTGCAGAGTCCTATGGCAGAGTGGCCATGAGCACAGGCTCTGGGCCAAGCAGACCTGGGTTCCAATGTCACCTCCTGCCCCCACTAATTCCTGGATGTTGCTGCTGTGGTGAGCCTGAGTGTGACTGAGTCTAGCGCTCCTGAAGCTGCAGTTCACACAGGACTAAGACAATACACATGCCGCTCCCGAACATGGTGTTCCTTTCAGAGGCTCCCCCAGGCACGGGTGCCACAGGTCGCTCCTCCACAGCCAGAGTCAGGTCATGGCCAGACTGTGACTTGGCAGGGCCCACCACCACTGCCCCCTCCACAGGCCTAGCATAACCTTCAGCCACCCGAAAAGAGCCAGATCCTTGCAGTGTCTCCGGGTCACTTCTGAAATTACTAAACCTTGCAGATGACAGGGCCTCAGAGAACAGTTTGTTCTCCTTATTAGATTGTGCCTTACACTCGGCCTGTCTGGAAGCATTTTAGGAAGAAGATTTTCAAATCATCTACTCCACCATACTTCTAGAATGTTCTCTGTGAGCACATGAATGTACACACACACACACACACACACACACACACGCACACACACATTCACTTGACAGGTGAGACACCGACCCCAAATAGGCTAGCATTAGATCTTGCCCTTGATTTTTCTTGGCACTTCTTTACACAGTATTAGAGAGCATACTTTATACCTTTTAATTAATCATTTCCAGAAGGAAAGATTGCCCAATGCTTTGAACATCTGTTCCAAACTTTTACACTCTTCTGATAGAGCTGTTTACTGTCTAACCAAAGATCAAATAAGCTACAATATGTAAACACACTTTGTAACTGAAACAACATGCAAACTCATTCAGCCCCTCTCACCCTGGCCCTGACCCAGCGGTTCTGATCCAAACAAGGAAAGGGCATTTTGGCTTATAACGTGTGGTAGCTTTTCTTGTTGTATCTATTCTTTGGGGGCACCTGGGAGACATAAGGGCCATTAATCAGCCATGATGGTAAATGCTGGTGAGCATTTGGTCCATATGGCCAGCCGCACCCTGGTTTTCAGTTAGGACAGTCAGGTTCAGAGAGGCTGAGCGGGATTCAACAATGTCCAGCTTCAATCCTGCTTGGCCTCAAGATTACTTGACTGAAATTGTTGAGTCTTCCTTAGAAAGATTTATTCATTATACTTCCTGTGACATTAATTAATTAGTATCACACAGAGACTATGAATATGCATACTAGCCATAAAAAATATATTTTTTAAATATTCTGAAAAATTAGCTCCTTGCATTTAGCTTGTTCTGTAGAATCAGCCATTCAGGAGGAGTTTCCAGTGAATTAAGTCGCTGGTAAGGAAATGGCAGCCACCTTACAGGACTCTTGGGTGCCGTGGCTCTCAGAGCATTCGCCTAATGCGCCAGGCACCCTCTGCTGGAGAGGCTGCCTCTGCCTTTTGGCACAGCTTTGCTTAGGAAATGTGACCTTCCTGCCCTCTGACTGGGGGTCCCTGGTACCTGGAAATGCTGCCCTCGCAGAGTTGACGTCGGAGGCTGAACAGGGAGCAGGTCTGAAGCCACTTTCTCTGGCCCCTCTTGGGGATATTTGTTCAGCCTAACTCTGCAGGAAACACCAACTCCCTGAGTGAGGCACGCCAACCAAGCACAGCCAACTCGCTGCTTTCACTTCAGGCCTCTGGCCAGTGAGCGAGGAGATCACATACAAAGGCCCCTGGGCTTTTGGATTTTGCAGGCAGCATGTGACATGTGGCAAGGAGGACTTGTCACATACTGTCTATAGGCATTTGCCTTGTTTACAAGAGGAAAAAAACGCTATTAATCCCACAAAAGACTACGCATTAGGCTAGCCAAACCTTGCCTGGGAGATCCAAATCTGTCTCCAGCTTGTTGACATTTACAGTTTAAATAGTTATAGAAGAGCCAGGTACAGTGGTGCAAGTCTCTAATCCCAGCACTCGGAAGGCAGAGGCAGGCGGATCTCTGCATTTGAGCCAGCCTGGTCTACAGAGTGACTGTCAGAACAGCCAGGGCTGCATAGTGAGACACAAACCAACAAAGCTAGTTACAGGGGGGAAAGCCTCGCCTAATGCTTTTGGAAACTAGATCCAATATGCTGCTCCCTTCTCCTAATTCATAGACATTGTCTAGAAGTAATGAAGGGATGACTTTTCTTAGTAAGGCAGAGGGGGAAATACTCTAGTGATCTTAAAGATGGGAGAAGGGTATAGACACATTACTCATTGGGGGCGTGAGAATGACACCCACGTCTATTCCTTGTCTAACATTTCCCCTCCCATTTCTCAAAGTAGGTGATAGTGAGTGGGTGGTTTGTTGGTTGGTTGGTGGGTGGGTGTGGTTTGATTTAGGTTTTTTGGGTTTTTTGTTTGTTTTTGTTTTTGTTTTTTTGAGACAGGGTTTCTCTGTGTAGCACTGGCCATACTGTAACTCACTCTGTAGACCAGGCTGACCTCAAACGCTAAAGGTTCTGCCTGCCTCTTCCTCCCAAGCGCTGAGATTAAAGATGTCTGCCACCACTGCCCGGCTAGGCCGTAGTTTTGAATTCTTCAAAGACAGGCTATGAATGCTCCAAATTAGCCATTCCCACAAAGCCACTTCGGAGCCAAATGATGAATGATGAGATGCTGCCAAGGGTTTTTTTTTTTTTCAGTCAAAAAAATAACTATGCTTTGCGGTGTAATTAGACTGTCTTGCTTGGGAGAAAGCCACTGGTTAGCAAGCAGGTGGAGGGGGAAAAGTGTGCCAGGTCCAGCGGCAGGCTTGCAGCATCCCACCTTCTGTCTGAAACCTCGTTGTCAGTGTGCCCTCACCCACCGGAGTTGGCTGTAGAAGACAAGCCTGAACGTGTACCGGCTGGGATGTCCCATCCAGATCTAGTAACAGTGCCTGGCGGGGTTCCCTGCCGCTAGGTCGCTTCTGTCCGAAGTCCTGGCTCTTGGAGGGGGCAGGGTTGGCTGGCAGGCAGGTCCTGCAGAAACTCTGCCCTCAGCGATGTCTCTGACTTTGCAGGCTGTGGCAGAGCCTCACTACTGGACGTGATCACAGGCAGAAGCCATGGTGGCAAGATGAAATCGGGACAGATCTGGATAAACGGGCAACCCAGCACGCCCCAGCTGATGAGGAAGTGTGTGGCGCACGTGCGCCAGCATGACCAGCTGCTCCCCAACCTGACTGTCAGGGAGACCCTGGCTTTCGTTGCCCAGATGCGCCTGCCCAGGACCTTCTCTCAGGCCCAGCGTGACAAAAGGGTAACCAGTCGGCTTGCTTGGTGATCCCTGGTGTCTGAGAGTTCCCTGCTTTGCCAGGAGATTTAGCCCACCCACCCCATGTGCCAATGTACTTAGCCCACGCGTTCCCTTCCCAGACCTTTTCAGGTGTGTGATAAGTGTTTATTTGTGTAAGGGTTTCCTGCTGCTTCATGTGAGTGGGGGTTGGGGGGAGAGCAATTGTCTGTCTCTAGTACCCAGTCTGGTTCCTAATCCATTACATGTGCTCTGCGGGGTAGATCTACTCAGATTTGGGCTGGGTGGGGGCCCAAACTGCTGCTGGGAGATACAGCGCAGAGGGCGCCTCCCTTTGTGCCGAGAGGAGGAGTTTTGGAGCCCCCCTCCCCGGAAACCCTGTCGTCCTCAGGTGGAGGAGGTGATTGCGGAGCTGCGGCTGCGCCAGTGCGCCAACACCCGCGTGGGCAACACATACGTGCGTGGGGTGTCCGGGGGCGAGCGCCGGAGAGTGAGCATCGGGGTGCAGCTTCTGTGGAACCCAGGTGAGCGCCGAGAAGCTGAGGGGCGAGGCCTGAGCCTGTGTCCTCCCCCGGCAGCACGGTCATGGGACTCCCTGTGTGATGTCCCCAGGGATCCTCATCCTGGATGAGCCCACCTCTGGCCTCGACAGCTTTACCGCCCACAACCTGGTGAGAACCTTGTCCCGCCTGGCCAAAGGCAACAGGCTGGTGCTCATCTCCCTCCACCAGCCTCGCTCGGACATCTTCAGGCTCTTTGACCTGGTCCTTCTGATGACATCTGGCACCCCTGTCTACCTGGGGGCCGCGCAGCACATGGTGCAGTACTTCACGTCAATCGGCCACCCTTGCCCTCGCTACAGCAACCCTGCCGACTTCTACGGTGAGCGAGCGAGGCCAGTGGCCTGTTACCTGGTGCGCAGACATCTGTTGGCAACCCTCCCCCTGCCTAACGAAACAAGTACAAATACTTACTGGAAAGATCCCGGGGAGCACTGTTATGCACGCCTCGGAAGAGGAGCCAGGAGTGGTAGCCCACAGAGTGGGGAACGGGTCAGTTTGTCGTGAGTACTTCAGTCTTCCACCACAAGCTGCCCCTCTGCGCAGGACCTGTTAGGGAGGGGTAGGAGTTTGCAGATAAGCGGAGAGGGGGCCCTAACCCAGGAGGTCTTGGATCTGTTTGTACAGCTGTGGTCTTTATGCAGCCTGTAAAAAACAGGATAGATAGATAGATAGATAGATAGATAGATAGATAGATAGATAGATAGATAGATGCATATACATACATGTACATACACACACACACACACACACACACACACACACACATGCCCTTGTGCTCTACAAAAGCAGGTAGCATAGGGAATGGGGCGTCCAGGGCAGGACCCGTGAGTCTCTGAAAATAAACTGCTCGGTTGGTCACTGCCTTAGCTTTCTTTGGGGTCCCAGGTACTCATTATTACACAAAGGTCACCGTGAGCCACTTTCTTCCTGAGGACCAAGGCCCCTTCAGGACCCCTGCCTGTGCTGAGGAATAGCTGGATGCCGAACAAGCGACCATTGTACCAGAGCCTAGGAAAGCAGCAGCTGGAGCCAGTCTTCTAAGTGACCAGGAACCCCAGGTTCTTCCTAGGATGGCAGAGTGCCAGCCTTTGTGGCGTCTCCTGTCAGGCCAAGGTCAGCTCCATCTTTGCAGATGAGCTGAGGAATCTTACCCAGGAACTACTGTGCTCTAGTCCAGCTGTGGGGACAGAACCAGAGTTCCCGTAGGTGTGCCAGCACCCCCAGCTATCCCAGAAGAAAGGGCCGTTCTCCTGGCTCCTTTCCCTGCCCTGTGAAGTCATGCCCTCAGTGAACTCCCGCAGAGTTCACCCTTCCTCCCAGTGCTCAGGTTGCCATCCTGATTTCCTGTCTATGCTCTAGGCCGTGTCCTCAGATAAGGTGGCAGAGGACAGCTGCCAACCTGGCTGCCAGGAGAAGTTTGGAGTGTGCTTGGGAGGGCTGCCCAAAACCAAGTGACCAGGGCAGACTTGAAGCCTTATTCCCCTGTTATTTGAAGGAAGTGGGGGTAGAGTCCTTGTCTACTAGCCCGGAGGCAGGAGCTGCTCGCATGGGGCACAGGGTGCCCAGCAAATGTGACATTCGAGCAACAGCTGGCACAGAGGGAACCTGCGAGGTTCATAGGGTCCCTCCCACAAAAGATGGCTTCTTGTGTTGTGCGTGAAAATAGAAGAGGTGTGATGAACAGAAGACCCCAGCCGTGCATGGCCCTGGAGTCTCCAGGGGATAGTCTCGGCAGTGGCTGTGACTCATAGGCCTGCGTCTTTCTGACATTGCAGGGGCACTGGGGGGAGGGGGCGCAGAGCCACATGAGAGAAGGGCTGCAGAGTGGGACTGCCAAATTAGGGGTGGCGTCTTCCCAGATTCAGAAGGTGGCTCTCCCAGTAACCTGGCTTCCCCAGCTGGGTGAGCTGCCCTAGACTCCCCTGCGGCAGAACTTAGCATGGGCAGCGGGTGCTGTACTTGGCTCCTCCCCATCACCCTGGCCGCTTGGGAGGCCAAGTTATGAATTCACAGTAACAGGCAAATAGAGATCCAGCTGGAGTTAGAGCCAGGACCTACCTGTAATGAGGTATCTGTCCCTAAAGACACCTGCCCCCTCTAGGAAGGTCTCTGTGCTGTGTCTGGGGGTAGGATAGGGCTGGAGCCTCTGCCATTGGCCACTTCCTCCTGATCTGTGGCCTGCACACAGCATCGGTGTGTGTGGTCAGATCAGGCAGAGCCAGGGACCAGGTTTCTGCCCCTCTGCTCTGACCATTGCATCACAGTTCCTCTTCAGAGGTGGGGAGAGCTCCGGGAACCAGGTTGCCTCTGACCCTGCATCTTCTGCTTACAGTGGACTTGACTAGTATTGACAGGCGCAGCAAAGAACAGGAAGTAGCCACCATGGAGAAGGCTCGATCCCTTGCAGCCTTGTTTCTAGAAAAAGTTCGAGGCTTTGATGACTTCCTCTGGAAAGCAGAAGCAAAGGAGTGTGGCACAGACACCTATGCAGTCAGGTACAGGGGAAAGCCCTCGTACTGTCCAAGTGGGAAGCTCCTTGTGGCGGGTTCCCCTCCCAGGCTGACCACATACTGTTTCCCAGCAGCCAGACCCTCACACAGGACCCCGATTGTGGAACTGCTGCTGAGCGGCCCGGGATCTTACACCAGTTTACCACCCTGATCCGGTGAGTTAATCAATTAATATCTCTCTCTCTCTCTCTCTCTCTCTCTCTCTCTCTCTCTCTCTCATTTTTTGACCCTGCATCACTTCCATGCCTCTGAATATCAAAGCAAATCATCCCTAACCAAGGGGAATTTAAGTGAAGAAGCAAGCAGTGAAATTGTTTGACAGCCAGCACCCTTAGGGCCAGCCTAGCCCTCCTGTCACGAAGAGCTCCTGATACCCTTACTCTCTAAACAAAAAAAAACATTGCATTAGTTACAACAATCACAGAAATAACCCTGTAAGAAATTCAGATCTGGTGGCCTGGCGTGGTGGTGCACACCCAAAATCCCAGTGCTTGGGGAGGTAGAGGCAGGCAGATCTCTGTGAGTTTGAGGCCAGCCTGGTCATATGCCGTATATATGAAATTCAGACCTGAGAAGGGCAGAGCCACTACCACACCATGCTCAGTGAGAGCTAGATGGACCTGCCACACTCTGTCTTTCTGGGGGTCTGCGCCTACAGAGACCCGGGACCAGGCTCTGTGTACTGTTTAGTAATCAGCTATTTATTCTAAGAGTCGTGCCTCTTCTCTGGTTAGAGTGCCCCCCCCTCCCGCCGGCTTACCCATAGTTATTTACTTCGGTCTATTTGATGGTCCTTATCTGGGGACTTTTAGAGCACCCACTGAGGCTAACATCTTTATGACATACTTGACTTTTTTCCTGTAAGTAAAATCGTTGTCAATGATGAAAGCGATCATTTGCTGCGTGTGGCGGCATGCCTGAAGTGCCAGTTCTGGGGAGGAGATGGGACTAGAGAATCTCAAGTTCAGTGCCACCCTGGGCCACAAAGCTACAGACCCTGACTCAAAACAAAAACAAGAAGGGCACCTCCCTAAGAAGCAGTCATATATTCAGTCCCCACTTTTGTCAGTTTTCTGACTTAGTTGACATTGACAGTCTATGGTGGGCTCACGATCCCCATTTTCCACGAGGAGATAAAGCTTCTGGTGATGATGCGACATTCCTAAGGTCATAGAGTTTTGTATGTTGTTCCTTTGACACTTCCTCTCCTTTTCTTTTTCAAGTCGTCAGATCTCCAATGACTTCCGGGACCTCCCCACCCTGCTCATCCATGGGGCAGAAGCCTGCCTGATGTCCTTCATCATTGGGTTCATTTACTATGGCCATGGGTCCCAGCAGGTCTCCTTCATGGACATGTCAGCTCTTCTGTTCATGATAGGAGCACTCGTCCCTTTCAACGTCATTCTGGATGTGGTCTCCAAATGTGAGTGTCACCTGCTCTCCTCTGCAGACCCAGGGGCCGAGGGACAGAGGAGGACCCCAGCCTCCCCCTGTGCCTGTCTGAGGCTGGCCTCTGTGCTTTTTTTATTTTTTAACACAGCAATTGTTTTTAAAAGTTTGCACACTAATATTAGCATTCGACAAAAGGAAAGCTGTTCCCATCCAAGCAGGATTTATGCTTGGCAGTAACTTGCCGAAATGCCTGGAGACACCCCCCCCCACACACACACACACACCGAACAGCTGGATTAGAATGTGTCACCATGCCTGTAATTTAAAAAGCAGATGAAGAAATTCAGAAAGTGTAACTACTGCCCTCCATCTCCCAGTGCCAGGGATTGAACCCATAGCTGTGTGCATCTGGGAAAGTGTTCTGTCAACTGAGTAACACCCAGCTTCATACAGCTGCTTTCAATGATTTTACAAGAGACGAAACATCTGTAATGCCACAGATGATTCTCACTCATTCTCCTTCTCCTCCTCCATCTTTAGGTCACTCGGAGAGGTCGATGCTGTACCATGAGCTGGAAGATGGGCTGTACACTGTTGGTCCATATTTCTTTGCCAAGGTCAGGGCGGAGAGCCAGTGCTTCAGGGCATTGTGCAGGCATTGCGGGAGAGGGTTGTGTGGAAACACTCAGCCATGCGTTCTGTGGCTGCAGATATCACATTCTCTAGGAGAGACTTGCTAGTCATTAAACGGTTCCCAGAAAGGCCGGGGCTGTGCAGCAGAAATGGCAGCCAGAACCAAGAGGGAAAGAAGCTGGCAACACCCAGCAGTCCTTGCTTCCCTGGGGCAAGCCAGGAAGATGATTCCGGGAAGTTCCAGGAGCTTCCAGGAAGTTTTCAGAAGGGTCTAAGACTCTCACAGAGTCACACAGACAGGTACTAGGTCTGGCAGGAAGGATGGGGCATCAAGCCCGGTCTTCGCAGAGCATAGACCAAGCTGCCGCCGTGGAGCACAGCTCTGAGACGCTCCTGCAGTGGAAGTCTGGGGAGAGGTCAGGTCGTGGGTCTTACCTGGCACCCCCTCGCTGAGAAGGAACTGGTGTCCTAGGCATCGCCACTACTTAAAACATCTTCTGGTGACAGCAAACACGGGTGTCGGCCCCATAACCCAGCGAGGGCTGTGCTTTGCAGATCCTAGGTGAGCTACCGGAGCACTGTGCCTACGTCATCATCTACGGGATGCCCATCTACTGGCTGACCAACCTGCGGCCAGGGGCCGAGCTCTTCCTTCTGCACTTCATGCTCGTGTGGCTGGTGGTCTACTGCTCCAGGACCATGGCCCTGGCCGCCTCCGCCATGCTGCCCACCTTCCACATGTCCTCCTTCTGCTGCCATGCCCTCTACAACTCCTTCTACCTTACCTCTGGCTTCATGATAAACCTGAACAACCTGTGGATAGGTGAGGCCTGCTCCCCGTTTCATCGGCCCGGCATCTGTAGGGCTCTGTGGCCGGTTAAGCCTTCATCTAGTGGTTCATCAGTTAGCTTCCCTCCATGCCCCTGCCTGCTGTACCGAGGGCTATGGGACAGCTGACAATTCCTCGTAGCACACCCAGAAGTCACCCCGACTTTCTCCCTCAGCACATTCACCAGTGAACCAGGCCAGAAATATCCCCTTGGTTTTATCCCAGCTCTGGTCCTCATCATTGAGCCCTGGGTCACTGTAATAGTCTGGTCTCTCGGTGTTCACCCCTGCAGAATGAGCTTTCTGAGGAATGAGGTCCTGTCCCATTTTGTTCAAAGCCTCCCAAAGAGCTGCTAGTTCCCGGTGTCCCTTGCCCCCCAGCTCTCGGGAGCTGGAGGACTCTGGAGCCCTTTTCTACATTCACCTGACTTTAGTGCTATCTCCTCAGCCAGCCTTTGCTGACGTCTGAGCAGGGCTTGCGGCTCCCTCTTCTCCCAGGAGCGGCTTCCAGGGTCAGGGTCTCAGGTGGTGCTAAGCGCCCTGTGGAGCTGAGCACGCGCAGTGCATAACGAAATGACAGTCCAGAATTGGTAGCAACGTGACACGGGCCACCCCTCCTTGGCTTCCTCCGCAGTGTCCCCGGGCACAGCTGTTACTCCTGGGCCCCCTCATCTCTCTTTCTCCTTGGTCCTCAGAGGATTCTTCTGGCCACAGCCAGCACGAGCCCTCTCTCTGGGAACAGTTTGAGGCTTGGGGAGGGCAGCAGAGACCGCGTGAATGACGTAGCTCTTGCTGTCTTCAGTCCCTGCATGGATTTCCAAGGTGTCCTTCCTCCGATGGTGCTTCGCTGGCCTGATGCAGATCCAGTTTAACGGACACCCTTACACCTTCCAGCTCGGCAACCTCACTTTCTCCATCGCCGGAGACCGGGTAAGTAGTGAGGCCTGGGAAGTCTAAATTCAAGTGCTACTGAGGGGACAGAGCCCTTGGGAGCTCAGCAAGTGTCCGTGTCTGCAGATGGTCACCGCCATGGATCTGAACTCGCACCCGCTCTATGCTGTCTACCTCATCATCATTAGCATCAGCTGTGGCTTCCTGCTCCTGTACTATCTGTCCTTGAAGTTCATCAAACAGAAGTCAGTTCAAGACTGGTGATGTTCACCCAGGCTTGCTCCTGCTGGTGGGAGGGTTCTCCCTGGGCTGGCTGCCCCCTGAAGAGCCCTACCGATGCCCCTGAAGACCAGGATCACACAGATCTCAGCAGCACCCACCTCTTGGTGCCGCAGTGGCACAGGTCAGCCACAGGATGGCAGTAGAATAAAGACAGTTGGAAGAGATTTCTAATCACAGGCTGGAGCTTGTGATGGGAGAGAAAAGGGTACTTGGTGGCACCTGCTCATTCATTTCTTTTGGTTATATCTTGGTATTAACAACCCAGTGTGGAATGGAGAGCAATTATATATAAACTGAGTATCCAGTATCCAGTATGCAGAAACTTCTGGAACCCAGAGAGAATAGTGGTTTAATAGCAAAATGTTTAGTTTCATCTTCCACAGTTCTCATATCCTGTGTTAAGCCACTCCCAATACAGAAGGTGACATAAAACAGGCTAGTGAAATGTCATCTCTTATCTTTGTGTGGATCCATAGACTCCAGACCCCCAAACTGAACAAATGAGTTTACTAAACACCTACTCTGTGGTAGGTATGGTATGAAGTGTGGCATGAATCTATTTTCATTTGTTCCCTGAGGAACAATAGCATCCTGTTTTATAGGTGAGGACCCTGAGGCAAAGACAAATTCAATTGTCTCAGCTTACACAGTTGCTTTGTGGCGGAATCAAAAAGACCTTGAGGCCTTTGGTATTTAGGAAAAGACCAGGCCTGAGATACTTCCTAGCTTTGGATTTCAAGAAGCCTCTGGAGACAGTTTGTAGAGTTTGTGTGAGCTCAGCCAGGCCTCAGAGTTGCATACCCCTGTCTGGGGCTCAAGCTAAGCTTTGAACCCTTTGCCTGAGGATGGATTGCCGCACACCCAGGTTATGAGCTTCATGCCTGTGTTGAGGCAGTGATGGGAGGGGTTGTTCCCAGAGGAAAAATAAGTCTGGAACTAAAAGAAACGGGGGGGGGGGGTGCTGGGAGATGTTCTCAGCTGTTCCTCAGATCCTGGCTGTCCAGTGTGGTCCCTGGCCAACATCATGACATCACTGGATGCTGATGAGGTAGGCAGAATTCCAGGCCTGCCCAGGCCCATGGACCCAGCCTTCACCTGTTCAGATTACCCTAATGACCTGAGAGCAGACCCCAGTGTGAAGAGCAGCTCCACAGCACACTGTCCTCTGCCAGCACCCACTAGCCTCTGGGGGGTTCACACTGCCCTGTTGCCACCGTCCAGTGCACAGATGTCACTCAAGATCCAGTGTCCTCATCCAGAGCAGAGTCAAGGGCGCCATCTCATTGTCACGCCTCTTGGCTTTCTTTCAGTGTACAATAGCTCAATGTCCCTGACTTTCTCGGGTAGCTTTCAATTTGGATTTATCTGCTGTCTTTCACAATTAAATCCAAGCTGGGTGGGTCTCTTTGGTCAGAATATCCAGAAATGACGTTGGTTTTCCCCTTAGTGTTCCCATCATGGCGCATATGGTTTCCACTTGTTGAGTGCTGACGTTTACTTTGTTCAGTGGACAGCATGTCTGCTGGACTCCTCCAAATTCACTATGTTCCCTCTTTTCATAATTAATAAACCTTTTAAATGCCAATGCCTGGAAACCATGAGTTGCTGATTCTTTATCCAGATTTCCATTTGCTCACTGAGTTATTGCTATAAATCGTGTACTGGGGGAATCCCATTTTAGCAAGTTATAATCCATTGCTATCACTAATTTTGGCGCTCAAACTGTCCCTGATTTGGCCAGTGGGATGCTCAAGCTGGCTTCTGTATCCTCTTAATCACATCCCTGTCATCCATTGAGGACACAGACAGTTTTGGGATCACCTTGAATCTCCCCAGCCCGGCCCTGGAACTGGATGCTTCTCTGTAGAAGTTTGACTCTTTTTAGTGGGAACTGATAGTTAGAAGCCCAGATGCGTTCTGCTGCTGTGCATTGCTGCTTCAAGGCTCAGTGGGCAGAAGTGAACGCATGTGCCTGTGGTGTGTGCATGTGTGTACTCAGTCAGAAACTGCGTATGAATTCATGAACATACTCTGTAGTTCCCATCCGGGGCTCCCTCTTACACTTCTGTCTGTTTGGGCCACACCTGGCTTCTGTGTCTGTATCCCTCATCTGATGGATCCCACTTGTACTCTCCCTTCTGTCACTGTCCTTCCAAGTGGACATTCTGCTCATTGCTCATGGAGCCTCCTGCCTGTTCTGCACTCCCTTCCCAGGTCCCAGCTCTGTTTTGGTAGCTCACTGCCCTTAGGCCTGGATGGAGAAGTGCAGATGACAAGGGTGGCAGCCACTGAGAGACGTCACCTTTGTCACTCAGTATGCTGTGGGACCCAGAACTCAGGGCACAAGAAATACTGAAACTCGGGCAGTTGCTGCTCTTTGGAGCTTGTCCCCAGAGCAGGAGTCCTCCACCCTGTTTGCCCACACACAGGCCGGTGTCGATCCACCGAGACTCTGGCTCCATGGGTTGGTTTGTGTTCTCCAGGGCACACAGGGCCTGGGAAGACAAAGGCGTGGGCCCTCGGAACACAGTTACAGTGTCACAGCCACCCTTGTCCTGCATCACAGAAGGGACAGAATCTTCTTGTGGGTTGCAAATGTTTGCTGTTAAGGAGAAACAGTTTAGGTCTTGACAGCCATGTAGCCCGTCACAAGCTCTCACTAAGCTGTTCCGGTGTGAAAACAGCTACAGCAGTGTGGAGGGGATGGATGTGTTCCAATAACACAGCTTACAGAAACACACAGCTGCCGGATTTGGCCTGAGGCTCCAGCTCGCAGACTCTTGATCCAAAGATGAAGGTTGTGGAATTTACATTTTAAGCTCTCCAAATTCAAGTTACTCTATTGATGGGGGACTAACAATTAAACTGAAAATAATCACCTAGGTTGACTCCAGTATTTCTTGCTGTATTTTTAAACTGCTCTTGTTCTTATGAAGGTCACTTAAGACGTAATCTTTGCTGGGGTTGGGCCAGTCCACAGAGGCAGGTCTCCCGCTTGCTTTTGCTTTTCCACTCAACTCTTAAAAAATCTTCTCTTGATCTTGGATTAAACCACTCCCCACGCAGGAGACGTTAAAAAATTAAGTCAAACCCAAGTGGTAGCAGACTTGTGCCCAAGGGCCCTCCAAACACTCAAATTACTTAGCAGAGAGGCTTAGCTGGGCACAGGGGAGCAGCTTCTTTAGGGCAGACCCACCATGGGGCATCCAATGAGCGCCTGATGCAAAGGAAGCAAGCCCTTGGCTATTTTGCTGCTGACCTAGGTGTATTTGGACAACACTCAGCGCACATCTGCAACTGTCCTTAGTCACAAGTAGTCTGCTCCAATCTCATCTCATCTCATAGGTCACCTGCATTTGATAAACTGGTTCTTTATCTAGGATGGTCCAGGTGAGTAGCTGGGGTGAAGAGCTTGGAGGCAGACAAGTTAACAGGTTAGAAGCCTTAGGCTCAAGCCCCAACACCCAAACCTAAAGCAAATGAAAATTCATGGTTGTGGTCGGGGCGACATTCTGTGTCCGTGTTAGGGAGGGCGGCGGGCGGCTACAGAGAGCAGCAGCATGTGTGGGGCTAGTAGCTCGTGATTAGAAAGCAGGCTGAGCTTTTGCAGTGCACGCCAGCTGCCCACTGGCTAGGTGACGTGCTCGCTCATTGCAGATGGCAGTCTTGTCTGTAGACTGTATGTACTCTGTAGAGCTGAAGTGTTGTTTCTTCAAACTGAAAAACAGCTCTGCTACTCCTTGCTAAAAAAAAAAAAAATCCTTTTATTTATTTTTTTCCTGTTAACTTCAGGACTACAGCATAGAATCCCTACAGTGCTAGCTCTGATTTCAGAACATAGTTGAAAGGTCACCTCCCCTTCCAACAGGAACAAATATCTGAAGTCATCATCGTATAGGAGATTTCAAGACATAATCAGTGGGCCTTACTGACGATGCTTTTTCTTTTGGAGGATTCGTTGGGACTCATACCAACTCTGCACACTGATCCACATATGGGGGGCCAAAAAAAAAAAAAAAAGCACATGAGAGGGAACAGGCCTCTGTGCACAAACCAGGCATTTCATAAACAGAACTTGCAACAGGGAAACATGCCCTTGAATCCGTAAGACTCATTCCAGGAGAGCGACTGTCAGCCCACCAGTTAAGTCTGCAGAGCACCAGAACAGAGGGCCTTGCAAAGAACAAACAGGTGAAGAATGGTTTCCAGTGGCTGCCCAGGGTGGGGTTAGTGAAGATGCGGAGCAGGGATCAGCAGCTTGCCGAGCCTTACCTGGCTCTGGTGTTTCTATTCTTTATGTAAAAGCGTCTGCTTTGAATTTGCTAATGCAACCATTTTCTTTATTTGTACTAAGGCTGCATAATGTAGGCTTTGTAAAGTCTGCTGGCCTGAAAGCAGGATACATTTCTAATGGAAACACTCCCACGCATGATTGTACAAAAGCAAAGAGATAAATTACCGTGATTTTGGACCTCCTGTGGCTATCAGTTCTACCACACTTGAGGAAATGTTGCTTTTGCTTAGAAATCCTACAAATATTTTTTTCTCAGAAAGGCAAATATTAAATGAGAATTGTGCTGAAAGCCACGAGGAAAAGATGCAGAATGTACACACTGCAGGCTGGAGAATGAAGCATACAAGAAAGTGATTTACAACATAAAGCTTGCTTATAATTTGCTGGGAGTCGTGAGCTTGATTATACCAGGCACTGGGTATCAGATTAAAAGGAAGAAAACGTTTTTACAATGTAAGGTATCCAGAAGCTGGGAACACTGTATTAGTGTGAAGGGTGTTTTGTTGTTTAAAAGAGTCCACTCTTTTAGCTGGCCTGCCTTATTTTTTTTGAGACAGTGTCTATGTAGGCATGACTGGCCTTGAACTCAGCAGCTACCTGGCCTGTGCCTCTCAAGTGCTGGGATAAACACATGCACAACCATGTCCAGTGGGAGACTAAAAAACAAAACATTTTAATTTTACATTTGTTTTGCCTGCATTTAAATGTGTGGTGGGCATGCAGTATCCAAGGAAGCCAGAAGGGAGCGCTGGGTACTCTGGAGGTGGAGACAGCTGCGAGCAAGCAATCATATGAGTGCCAGGAACCGAACCCAGGTCCTTTGCAGGAACAGCAAGCTCTCTTAACCACAGAGCCCTCTCTCCGGCACAAAGCATGACTTGAGAAAGTCCCGGCTGTCTGAATTACTGCACTGAACCTATGCAAATCAACTTGTGTTTTCTTACTCTGATCAAATCAGGCAAGAGGGTAGTCAGTGCTTAGAGCCTAACATATAGCAGCTATGGAATCACTGCAGGTGACAGGTCTGAGAACCAGAGTTCAGTCTGTCCAGATCAGTGAGATGCACGCAGCCATGGGAGCCCTGGACAGCTAATACTGATGGCAGAGTAGGCACTCCTGGACAGAGCACAGGTACTGAAGATGTTGTGGACTGCAAATTCCACAACCGTATCTCCGTTATTAGATTAGCCTCTCCCCTTTGAGTGCTAACATGTATCGGAACTCAATTCTTTTTGTCTGAGAGTTTCTCTATGTAACCCCTGGGAGTCCTAGAACTAAGTATGTAAACCAGGCTGGCCCTGAGTTCACAGAGATCTTCCTGCCTCTGCCTCCAGTGCTAGGATTAAATGTGTGCACTGCTACACCTAGCTCTTATTTCTCAATTCTTGGCAATTCTGTTCCTTAGAGATCTCAGTTATAGCTTATCCTGAGCACAGGCAAGTAGTCAGGTCAACGGTTCTCCATGACAAACCGGAAGACATGTGACATGGAGATCTTCCTGTGGTCACACACTTCTATTAAAAATTCGAGACCATGGTCCTTTGAGATGGCTTTAAGCCATCACACAAAGATTTGATAGGATTAAAAAAAAAAAAAAAGGCAGTTCACAAATACTATATTCAAAGAAATTCCCACTTAAATGATACTGGCTTTTGGTACATGAACATACCATCATACATTTATGAAGATTACAATGATGGGTACTTTTTAGAATTAGGGGCTGGGTTTGCTTACTCTGTAGTTCCACTTATTTCAAGGTAGATAGTACATATTGAGCCAGCATTTATAAGCCCACCCAGAAAATTACACCCTATAAATATTGATACCCAAAACAGGAACAAGAATAATGGTAAAGATATTGGACAAACTAGTCTTTGAAACATATATTCAGAATGAAGATATTTTACCTAGATGGAGATATTTTGGCTATATGGGAGCAGTCTTCCAACACCCACATACTACTCCATGAAAACGTGACTGCACCACTGGTTTCCAGAGACTGTGAAGCCCAGTCTGTGCCCCAAGGCTGTATTTCACCCAGAGGCACATCAATGAACATCAGAGAAATTTAAGCTCAATTACTTTGGGCTGGCAGGACAGCAGAACTAGGGCCAGCTCTGGAATTACAGGAGGCAAGTGTGTAAAAGAGAGGCTTCTGGAAGCTAGACAACAGCAAAATTACACATGTAGGCTGTGTGCTGGGCAGGGGCAGCCAGCCCTGTCAGTGGTGTCTCCAGGCTGGCTAGACCCGACTCTTGCTTCTCACTCCACAAAGCCAAGCAGAAGGGAAGCACAGCTGGTGCTAGGGACGGACACACACACACACACACAGCTTCTCTCCATCCAACTTTTTTGTGCCTCCACAGGCAGACACAGGATATAGGAAGGCAGGTCCCACAGGCAGGTTGACAGCACAAACAGCAAGAGGCAGACAAGACCTGCCCCAAGGCAAGGCAGCCTCTTAAACGGTAGAGACAGCAGACACCAAGGTCAAATAAATGAAGAAACAAAAAGGGGGTAATTCTATAACAAAACCGTTCCAACATTTTTGTTAATCACTTGATCACTATTTTAAATTTCCTTTAAAGAAATGTCTTATATGTAGATTCTAACAAGCATAAAGGACAAGACAGAGATTACTGTCCATTTTATAATTTGATAACAAACCAGTATTTTACTTAGTCCCTTATGAATGAGATACACCCAGCTTGCAACAAAATCCTGGGCCTCTACAAAGTGGAAAGCACTGTGGTGGAAGGAAGAAGGCAGTGGGTGCAGGCCCCGCCAAACAGCACCCTGGCTACGGGATGGTACAGCCTCTGCTCTCCGCATCTCCATGGAAAAGCAGCGCTGGATCTAAAGACTTGTGCCGGTATTTTATACAGAAGAGAAAGGTGTGGACTCCATACAGAAGGGATTGTTAAACCCCTAATGCCGGGCATCATTGCCGAGTGGTATCATTGTATTTAGCCAAGAAGGAGAAGATCCTTGGATTTCAGACACCTTGAAGAAAGTGCCATCAATTTATGTTTAAGGAAAAAAAGAAAAAATCGAGAAGGTTCAATGACTAAGTACACGTACTTATTGGTAATGTGGTGGTGAACGTTGCATTTTATACATAAAACACACACACACACAAACCATTTAATTTTCTTTTATTTTTCCCTCAAGTACATTTTAGAAATAACATTTAGACACAGGCTCACAAACATATATACACACAAAACTTCATGAAGGCTTTTCCCTTGCTTCCTTTAGCTGCTTTACATAAAATTCAAAGCTTTCCTGTTAAAGAGAAATTACAGACAGTTATGAGCAAGCAACACGGCCTTTAAAAACACCAATAAGTGAGCACTGGAGGCCACGCCTCCACGCTGATCACCTGCTATTTAAGCCCAGCATTCCTGTCTTGTGAAATGCCAAGTTCAAAAGCCTCAAGTTCTGAGCGAAACCCAGCTCTAAGGCTGAGTTCCACCTCACAGAGAAACAAGAGAACTGATAAATTCACACCTAGCTGAAGGTCTGGAACACCTTGCATTTACCCCAGGCTATTCCACCCAGCCCTCCTACAGTTCTTCAGAGACTCAATTCTTGTTAACTAATTAATTATTAGACCGTTTTCTCTGCACAGTCTTAGTCGTGTTCTTTGGCATACATAAATCCATGGAGGTATTTTCTCTTAATTAAGAATACTCACGGGGGGCTCAGTGAAGGGGACGGGCTCGCCAACGTCCTTGAGCAAAGACGCATAGCGCTTCAGAAAGAGGTCATCCAGCTTCACGTTCTTTGCTGTCAAATGCTCATACAACGCTTTAGCAGAGGCCACATCTTTGTCTAAGACTGAAGGAGTCAGAGGAGAGAGATGAGCTGCCTAGAAAGACCCATTCTCTCCTTTCCCCGGCATTTTGCTGCCCAGGCACTCCAGGACCCAAGACAAGGGAAGGGACGGCTCCAGGAGGAGGCATTCAGAGTCCACACTGCCTACCCCTCTACATTCTGCCTCCCAGTGCTCACTCTGAGGGAAAGGGCGGGCAGGCATGGAGGGCCTAAAGAACAAGGTCAATGGCAACAGATGTACTAGCTGAGGACCCATGTCCTCCCACTGTAAAGCAGAGGCGGAGGAAGGCAGGGATGGTCCCAGGTGCTCTCCAAGGGGAAGGAGTTGGAAGCTGTTGGTGCTCCAGCCACAGCTAGTTTCCCTGTGTAAATCTGCCCCTCCCGCAAGGACCCTCATTCTTGGCTATTCCTGTCTAGGGATGCTGTCAGTCTTCTCTGCTGTCTTTCTCTACGCCCACCCTAGTACACCAGTGACCTCCTTTTCCAGTATTTTGTATTACTTAAGGAAGTCTATGACTTCAGCAGATCTGCTAAGTCAGTTGCTCCACCATAACTTATTATGGTGAGCAAGACTGTGGGTGGCACATGGACGGGCCACCAAGGTTTGGAAATGACAGCACTTTCTCTTCCCAGTGAGTAAACTTGAGGCTGGCTCCCCCTTCTCACATGACTGTTGACTATGAGGACTGAACTCCAACTGGGAGGTGATAAGCCTCGATCACAGCGGACGGGGCGGAAGGGCTACTGAAGGAGCACAGAGGCAAAGAGGAGGCTAGCCCTTCTGCCCCGCAGGGCAGGCCTAACACTGAGTCTGAAATAATTGCCAGGTTTGTCTGGGAGCCTGGGACCTGACTCCACAAATCTGGACTGCTCTGAAGGTGCCCGGGAATATATATTGTATATATGTAAAATGTTATTGCTCCAGAAGGAATTCTATACTTTTCTATAGTTTAAAAACATTCTAGATCTAAATGAATGCACGATTACCTGAAATTTAGGATTATTCCTTTGAGCTGAACACACAGTTGACTACATTTAGAAATATTTATATCACTTAAATAGTAAGATTAAATTTATTACCATAGCTTTTCATGCAGCAAGTATATGCTTCTTCCTTTTCACATAATTCGGGAATCAATTCTAACAAGGTCTTCAGAACTGGTGACTAGGAAAAGTGGATAAAAGTAACACACTCAGAAGAATTTTACAGACCACCAGCCTAACAGTATTACAATAATTACCACACAACTAGCCACTCAATTTTATTCTGTGTATCTTAGCATTTGATGTTAATTCGATAAAAATCATTTTTCAATAATTATGGCATTTTCATTTACATACCTGAGTACTTTCAAAATAGATATAAATAATAAAATCAAAGCATTAAAACTGCTTCTTTTATCAACTGTTAACTTATCAAAAAGCAGTAAGATCAAGGGTAAAAAGGTAAATCATATTTTAGCATAAAAAAAATTTCAGGATAAAATATAAAGATTCAAAAATGACTGGCATTTCTAGGATTTCACTGGCATGATCAGCTGACTGCTAGCAGGGCTACTGCAGGAGCAGAGAAGACAGAACCTACTCCACTGAGTCAATCATCGATGAATTTCGTGTATAACCTGCCCTCATCTTAGTGAGTGGAATCTAGCTTAATTACCTGCTGTACTGTCAATGGCAATGTGGCAGGACTTAAAGTCCTAACTCCCCTTTCAGCAAATTAGCCACATCACACGCAGATCCAGGACACTCAACTCCTTCCTGCCCATCTCCTGAGGAGGCCCCAAATCAGGACCTGCTGCACATAAGAGATCCTACCATCGAATTATACCCCCCAAAATATAAAACAGGACCTGCTGGTTGTCTTATGTACATGTGCGCACACATACAGAACTTTAAAAACAAGCCAAATATAAATAGGCCCTGTCTTCCATTTCTGTGGCATTTTCAGTAAGGTTCTGAGACGACATAGAGCAGGACTGTCTGAGGGATGCTGGGAACAAAGAACAGTACCTTTTTCGGCCTCTGAGCATTCCTGAAACAGAACACGAACAGAATCGGGCTTTGCTCAGCAATGGCACTGCATCTCTAAAATGTATGAATTTTGACTGTCAGTCAATGAAGGTTCGAAATAAGCAGGTCAAGGTGCATCTTCTCAATTAAGGAAGTTCACCATGACACAGTGACGCATCATTACCACCAGAGCCTCCCAGGTTTATTTAGGCACCAAAGGGAAACAGGTGCGGGCTGTGCCAGCCACTAGTGAGTGTGGCTCTTTGCATCCGAGGATGAAGTTTGTTTAAAAAGAAAAGGGAAAAATTACACCGATGCTTCAACAACCACAGAACAAGGCTTAGGACTGCAAAGAAAGAGGGAAAAAAGAAACACCATTCCTCTCCAATTATTCTGCCAAGCATTCACAAGTGAGCTAGGGATCATAAGGTTAATTATACATTTAATAAGGTGTCAGGGAGATAACTGCTCGTTTCTTTATAAAAATTAAAATGTACAAAGCAAGTTCTCTTTAAAGTATAATTACCTACACTTATGCATACAAAAGGACTGATTTCAATCTCTCTATTTTATAAAAGGCTTTCATTGCAATAGACAGCCAGTGCTTGAGAAAGAGACAAAAGTTAAACTGAAAAAAAGTTTATATGACAGACCAGATAAATCAAGTGTCTATCCAATGTTAGATGCTTTAGTCAAATCAAATATGGCAAGACAATATTTTAGTTTACACTCACTGCAGATGTCATCCTCTAAGCTTCTGAAAGCACATTGCTCACTCAAAGCTTTAAAACACTGTCAGCGCTAAGATGAATGGTATAAAAAGAACTTCTGCGGGCTCGCAGAACATTTACATTATAAACTCAGGTTTTCAACATCTGGGAACCAAGTTCTTCGCTAAAGTGAGAAAGAACAACACGTTACTGTTGGGCAGGCAGGTAAAGGATGGAGCTGCTGTCGGATCAGCACTCAGCCGCCACCAAGAGCTCCTGGGCGTGCAGCCCGGCTGCTGGCAATTCTGCTTCAATGGAATGATGAAGATTATGGCTCGAAGCAAGTGCGTAGAGAACGCAAGTGCCTCTTCTGGAGAAGAATCAGAAGAGCATGTTCAAGGTGACTGAACAGCACGTGTGTGGCTAGGTAACTGTGCTTACAGCCCTCAGTGTTTAGCTATACACACAAGAGGATACCATGTAAAGACACATTCAAGAGAGAACAATGAAGATTCTGATACTCCTATCATAAATTTCCTACAAAAGGAGAACTAAATGAACCAAACCAAACAGCAAAAACCTGAGAAAGCAGAAGCAATTTGCATTTTTATATAACTGTTAACCCAGAGGAAAATGCTCAGGCACCTCTGAAAAGTGGCTTTGGGCTGCTGTCAGGCTAGACGAACTCGGACCAAACCTGGAACTCAAGCCAATGATACAGCATCACCTCCCACATCTACCTACGACACCTCACAGCCAGTAGGAACGTAAGTGACTGTAACACTATTTACTACCAGAAATTGGTCCCAGGCCTCAATTTGACACAGGGAGTCTACACAAACACAGCCGCTGGCAGGATAACGGGACTGTTTGACTGCCGCCTGCTGGGACAGGGCTCCCCAGCGGTGCCTGTTTGTGTACACTGCCAGTAGCAGCTGGATCACCTACCGCTCCAGCGCGCTTGGCGCAGCTTTATATTTAGAGCTGTTAAAATGGCATGAATGCAGTTGTCTCCTTTCCTCAAGATTGCTAATTTAACTGAGAGTGTGGGCCACAGAGACCCACAGTTGTCATTTAATGTGTTGGTGACACAGAAGTGAATAGAAAGCAAATTCAACTCTTAATAAACCTTGAATAAGGCACTGAGAATGTTTGAGTATTCAAGTGAGAAGCTGTACATGAAAAGCAAACATTTCCTACTTCTTGTTTGCAAACTGTGTTGCCATGGCGATGCACAGTATTTAGAGCATTAAAGAAATTAGGAAATCAAAGGAATTGTTGCTTTGCATTACCCGTCTTCAAAGAAGCATGTCTCATTTTCCCACCCTATGCCTGTCTTAATTACAAGAATTGCTAGTCCTACCTGAGAGCTTTAAAACTGGCAACCCACAGCCCCTGGTCCTGTCATGCAACCTTGATTCATGCTGAGTTCCCATGTTCTAGCACAAGTGTCCTCCACTCTTGGCCCCCTCCTCATGCTCCTGTCTCGTCACTTCTCAGGTGATTTCTTCCAGGTCATTCATTACCTCTAAGAGAGCTCTGGCCTCATCCACCTTGCCTGAATCCACAAACTGCAGGAAGAGATCAGTGACGGGCTTGTAAAGTGCAAACTGATTGGCCAATCTCTCAGACATGATGCTTACTGCAAGAAAAACAGGTAAGGAAAATTGAAACAGGGATATGACTCACCTGCCCAAGAAATCTGGCCCAACTTCATCCAAGAAAAAGAGAAGCTTCTATGCTCTTTAAGAAGCAAACAACTCACATTTTTCTAATGCTGGTTCCATCTGTTCTTCTATTACTTTTCTGAATAAATATGACAAGCCAAAGTACTGATGTTCTATGGTTTGATTCTCTGAAGTAAGCATGTGTTCAATATATTCTATGGCGGCATCTATATTATTACTATAAAAGAAACCAAAATTATAATAAAATATTTGCTTCCATAAAATTGTAGCCAGTTTTAATTCATGTAGATATTCATGCAAATACTGCAGAAAAAAGAGGATCTATATTTACAAGCAACCAGATAATAACAATACTTTTAACAACAATAATTTTAAAGCATATCATGTAACATAACCTGGTTATATAGATATAAAATGCTATTATTATGGACTTACAAACCACAACCAGCACTAGTACAAGGCAAAGACCGTAAAAGCATTTGGAGATGAAAAAAAAAAAAAAATATATATATATATATATTTTTTCCCCCCACAATTTATAGAGATTTCTTTTTGTCAGGCTCCATACACATTTAGAAAATACTCAATTCTAGAATCCTCAAAAAAGGGTGTCTTTGCACTTTCTTCTGAGGAAAAAAAAATTTGGTGACCTTCCTGAACAAAGTAGCAAACAATATACTTATTACTATCATTTTGATAAAGTAATCTACTGATATGTACAGTTTTAATGTGGTGCCATAAGTCAACTTCATGTTGAAATTATTACAATGAAAATAAGAATTCTAACTAAAAAAATGATCATATACTAGATCTTTCTTATGGGATTAGGTAAAAGAATTATTTTAAAGTGAATAAAAACATGTTTTCCATATCATAAAATATATCTATCTATCTATTTATACTGTAAGTTTAAAAGTTCATCTAGCCCTTAGATCTAATTGTAAAAATCAAATTTTCTTATTGAAAAGAAAAATTTAAACTTTATTTCAAAAAAGTTTATTTGATCTATATATGGCTGTTTGGCTTGCATGCTTATATGGACATTAGGGCAAGTGTCACAGCCCACAAGCTTGGGAGCCATCATGTAGGTACTGGGAATTGAACCTTGGTCCTCTGGAAGTCCCAAATTGGCTCATGAAGAGATAAACCATCTCTCCATCCCTCAGGAAATAATTTTAAAACCAAAACATTTCTGCTAAAAGAAATAGGACTAAACAAAAATAACTGCTTCAGAACAGTATTTTACTATCATATCCATACATCAAAGAATAATTATTAATGAACATTTCCCTCAAGTGTTATGAATATCAACTCTAGAATTATTCTTATGACTTTTTTTTTTTTTCCTGAGAAAGGTTTCATTACATAGCTCAGACTGTCATCAAACTCATCCTCCTGAGTTCTGGGACTATGGGCCTATCTTATGTTCACTCTTACAACAATTGAATGTGTATAAATAAAGCAGCAATGAAATCCAAGGAGAGCTGAGTCCTTCTGCAATGGGGATGAACTGAGTCTGACACCTTCTCTTCTTGCGGATATGTGCACCCACAGGTGAGATGCACCCAACGACTGTTTCAAATGCTTGGAACGGAACTCAGGGTCTTATGTTCACTGACAAGTTCTGCATCATAAAGCTACACAACCAAACCATGGACACAGAGGGTTTTTTTAATTAATTAATTTTTAATAAGTTACAGTTCAGTCACTTCGTATCCCAGCTGTAGCCCCTCCCTTGTCCATTCCCAATCCTGCCCTCCCTCCCTCATCTCCTCTAATGTCCCTCCCCGAGTCCACTGATAGGGGAGGTCCTCCTCCCCTTCCCTCTGACCCTAGCCTCTCAGGTCTCTTCAGGACTGGCTGCATTGTCCTCCTCTGTGGCCTGGCAAGGCTGCTCCCCCCTCAGGAAGAGGACATGGGTATTTTTAATAAGCTAAGTCCTGTCTCACTATGCTGGCAGTGTGTTCACGGTTTAAAGAATTGCTGATTAGGAAAAGAAATTGCTTTAATTTTTGTAAAAGAAGTGTTTTGATAACAAGAGGCATATATATATATATATGTATGTATGTATATATATATATATGTGTATATTATTTTATACATATGCACAGGGGTACATGAACATATACATATATAACTTGTACATAACATACATTATACATAAATATAAATGAGTTAGCAACTGGAGTTATATTTTACGAATTACAAATGTTTCATCTAAAATTTAATTAAATATAAAATACATTTTAATGTAATTAGTTTTAATAGTAAATAATCAACATAATAATTAGGACTGAAAATTTCCTATGACTGAAATGGTTTCCAAAAGGTGCAGAAAGAACAGAAACAGTTTAAAGGTAGATATTTGAGATAATCCTCAATCAAGAAAGCTTGAAAATACTTACTTCTTCATCTGTGCCAAAGCAATGTTATTGATGAAAACCATTCTTGAGAGTCCAATTGCATCAAGTCCATTTACCATCTTTTGAATGGCCTCTATGCTTTCCAGGTCACCCTTCAAGCCAAAGGCCTGGATAAGGCGGGTCACAGCCAGCTTAGAAGGAATCTGTTCCAGATCCAGCGTTTCTTTTAGAGTTGCTAGAGCCCCTACAATGAAGAGCAGAGGACTGCGTTTTTCTCAAAATGACCCATACTGACTTGAATACATCTTGAAAAGCAGCTTTTTAAAAAAAGAGCATCAAATGGCTAACTCTGAAAAAACCTGAATAATTCACTTTAATTTACAGAAAATATTAATACTTCATGAAAATCATTTTAAAATGGAATAGCTAACTATAAAATGAGAGAGGAGCAGAATTTCATGTAGGAAAGAAGGCAAATATTACTGACAGCATAAGTTCCATTCTGGGATACTATTTCATAACTAATCAAGAAAGCTGACAAGTTCTGAAAAATGTAAGAAAGGAAGAACTTTTTTAAACAGAAGAATACACCAAAGACAAAAAAAAAAAAGTTACTTCTATCCGTATTAATTACCTTGATTTTACTAACTCAAAGCCCACATAATTATCAAAACATTTTAACATGTCATATTCTTTTCTGAAAATGGTTCAAACAAGACGAAATGACACACAAAATCAGCCAAGCTGGAGCAGTCACTCCAACTCCACATTAACAGATTTATTTCACATAATTAGGCTCCTTGCAGAAACTTGGTGCATTCAGCTTTCAAAGAAAATAAAGCTTATTCAATTCTTAGGGCTATAGTCAATTACAAGTACTTGATCATGGATAAATATGGAATGCCTTTCTAATTTACAGTCATGAGCCAAGTGCAGTGAAATCGTTGTGTTAAATAAGGTGGTAGACGGGAGGAGTTGCACTAACACTTAATAACAACCACCTTTACCTGCGCAGAAACTTCCCAGCTCTGCAGCAGTGAAAGCACTGTAACCTAGACAAAGCGGAGGCTCTCCAGGCAGCTCCTAGAAGGAGAGCAGCTTATCCTCACATGGAAAGGGAAAGGGTGGTAATTAAACAGTCTATTAAAAACAATGCAGAAAAAGACATGATTGATTTAGTCTTCTTTATTGAATAAACTATTATAATTTCAAATTTATACATGATCCAGACCATTGACCTTCAAATGCAGAAATGGGAAAACAGTTTAAAAAACAGTAAATGTTACAAATACGTATGCACATAACAGAAACAAAAACACCTATATAGTACTTGAAAAATATGACGCACCGAAAATCAGCTTGATAGTATCTTGTTAAAGGGTGGTTATTTTCAGACAATTACGTTCAAAATCCTTGGTATCTAAGCACATTGCTAGGGAAGAGCTTTCTGTTAGTGAATGAAGTCAACAACAACAAAAGAAAGGCGGAGGATGGCAGCTCAGGTTGATTAAGCATTTACTACAATGCAGGTGTGGAATCAGAAGCCATGCTCACAGGACCCTCCTGAAGTTAGAACCATCTTACAGATAGATGAGCACTGAGGCTGGTGGTTCAGTATTCCCCCAAGGCTACAGTCACAGAGCAGGGTGCCAACCTCATCCCCTGCCCCCACCTCGTCCCATTCCAGGTGCTGCACCTATGGGTACAGAAGAGTGGAGGGGCAAGCAAACAGACAATTTATGTCTGTCCAAGGGGGATACAAGAGCTTACGATCTCAACCATGCCACAGAATTTACCATTTATGCCACGAGTGAGCTAAGGAACACCAAAAACAAGACCCCATCCACGTCGCTCTTCTCAAGTCTTCTGTCACTCAAGGCCAACATTACTCTCAATTATTCTCTAATAATACTGAGTAATACTGCTACACGGCAGCTATGAACAGTAGTATCTACAAAAGTATCAGTTTATAAATTACTCTAAGATTTAATTGGCTGTTTTACTGCCATAAACAAGTTTGATTAAAATAAAGTTGAAAGAGAGCACAGATCTGAAAGACTAAAGAAAACCAGTTGCTCTCTTTGGCTACAGAGCAAATGTGGACATGGGGACAGGCCTCGTGGATGAGCACTGTGCCTTCCCCAGGTGTCAGTACGGTGGGGCTTCCCCAACTGGCAGCAAGGGCTGAGAAAGCAGTAGGAGGGTCAGTGGCTCATAGATCCATGTGTGTGAGCACCCGAGAACAGGCAGGCGGCCACACCACACATTTCCGTGTGGTTTTCATGGGGCACCCAGGAAGGCTCAGAGTCAGTAAAAGGCCTTGGGGCATATTTAATTCCAAACTGAACTCTTAAAGTTAAATACAAACGTCTTGTTCTTTGTGTCACAGAAACATTAGCTATTCACAATTTTCACAAGGAGCAGATTTTAATTTCCTCTTTGTTTCTCTGAGACAGTCTCACTCTGCGGCCCAGCAACTTGGCTATCCAGGCTGACTCAGATATGAACAATCCCCCTGCCTCAGCCCTCACAAACTAGAATTACAATGTGCACCATCAGGCCCAGTTAAAAATTTCAATGTCTTAAAACCTACACAGAAAATAAACTCACAAAATCATTTCTACTGAAAATAAAAAAGCTTCAAAAATTTGAAAACAAGCCTTAGTGCAGCTCCCAGTCACAACTCGAGACTGTCCAAAAGACTGCTGTCATGCAGAGTGCCTGAGAGACTGCACTGTAAACTCTAAAAAGAGAAATGGCCACCGTCGTTCAGACAGCTGAACCAGCACGCCTAAGTACTGTAAGCAACGCCGAGGCTGAACAACTACAGCCAGCCTCTTCTCAGGAGGATATCTGATCAATTTCGAAGCAAGGAGCAGCATTATGATCACAGCCTGGGAAGAGGCCGAGCACCAAGGGTGAGGGCTGGGAAGCTCAAGGTCTCCTAAGTAGAAGCTGCTGTAGTGGTGCTGCTATACTGCCCAAAATTCAAACTCGGAAGTTAACTGAAAAGCTTACCTAAATCATCGTTATCAGCGTTCTCCTGAGAGCTAACTACCCACTGTAAATCCATCAACGGCCACCTCGAAACCACCGGCACCACCAGCGCCGACATCCCAACCCTCCTCAAAGTCACCTCTAGTCTTCCTAGGTCACCCTCTCCACCCATATTCAAAATCTCAACTCCAAACAAACACTGCATTTTACTGTTCTTGGTATTACAAACTATTAAAAAGTATTGGATTGGGTTTTTTAAAAAAATCAATATTACAATCATTTGGTATACAATCTCAAACACTTAACACTCAATTTAACTCATTTGCTATCTCATATACAACACAACATGCAAGAAATAACTGCTGGGAATTGTTTCAGACCTCCAAAGTATGTTAATTTCCAAAGCAAAATGACTTGTGCTGTGAATTTTAACGCACTTGAAAGCCTGTACTTTCTCTCGTTCTGGAACACAAATTTTGCATGTCTGAAGAGCTGTGATTCATCTTAAGAAAACCCATCTTGTGTTAAATGGAATGGAAACTGGACTAAGTGGTCAAATGACAAGTACATTCATATTCAAGCTGTATTATAAATGCATGTACAGTAATTTACGTCTCTCAGCTACCACAAAAGGCTCTTGATAAGCAGGTAATTTGCTAAATGGACTCCTTTATCCAAGTATTCGAAGGGCGTTACAAGAAAAATCTGCAGAGGCATTAATGTGACGTAAAGGTCAAGCATTGTGACATACCTTTCAAATAATCCCGCCTAACTTGCGTTATGATGAGGAGGCTGTTGGCAGCATCGTTCAGTGTGAAGCCCTTGATGTGGGTCTCAGCGCTAAAAGAAGCAGACATTTAGAAAGGAATTACTGACATGCTTCTGATACGATAATAAATGGTTGAGCACCAAGGTGAAATTATAAAAACTACTGTTCGTATGTTAAAAATATTGCTGCAAAATATCGACCTGGAGACAGCTTTTGTGTTATCCTGTCAATGGTTATAGAAGGATAATTTTTTTTTGCATTCTGACAGATGACAAAGTTGGAAATGAGCAACAAAAGAAACAAAGTACAAGATTTTTTTTTAAACAATCGGTTCAGATTCTTGAGTGCTGACATATTAGGTGACTAAAATAACCGCATGCCCTGCATTGTTCGCCGTATCCTAAGCTGGATACTTTTTCCTCTCTGTCTCTCTCTCTCTCCATCCACCGTAATTATAAAATGTAAAATTATTCTTCCAGCAACAAAAATGAACATTTTATCTTCAGCATTATACACTTTAAGTATAAACTAAAGCATATTACTAACCAACACCATATTATTTGGTTTATTAATTTTCAAATTTCTGCCATCTAGATAGTTTTTAAAGCTTTTAAATAGAGCACAGAACCAGAACCAGTTACACTAAAATTTAAAATTTCACATAACCACAGACTTACAAACAAAACTTCCCAACTTTTAAAAAAGCTTTACTTAGCACCAAACCCTACAGCATTGACTAAAACCAAACCAAATAAACAAACAAAACCCTAAAATCTAAGCAAAGCAGTGTGTTACACTGTACATCTCTTGTGATGACATTTTAGCACCCTTAATGCCCCAGAGCTGAACTCCCAGTGAGGAAATACTCATCCGTCACAAGGAGCAAGCACAATCACTACTATCTGCTCAGCTCAGCAGCGACCTCAATGTCAATCTCCAACACAAGTGTAGAGACCCCTGAACACAGCATAAGATCACTATTCTTATCAGTCTGAGAGAAACCAGCCACAGACACCATGCAGGGCTCAGCCCCTCAGCCACTTGCAGCCCTGCCGGCTTACTCTGCAGTCCCCAGACATACAGCACTTCCCCACTTCCCCTAACTAATCCCCATAACTACTCAGTTTGATTTTCCCCCTTTGTCCCATTCATCAATGCTTCTAAGTCAACAACTCACATGTGAGACTAACTGCTTAAAGAACTTGCTTTCTCAAAATGTAGCATGATTAAATTTAAAAAAAAAAAATCAAGCACTATTACAATCTCACTTCTCACACCAATATATATGAATTATGCCATAAGAATATTATTTATGCCAGAGGGCGGTGGTAGTGGTGCAGGCCTTTAATTCCAGCACTCAGAAGACTGAAGCAGGCAGATCTATGTGGGTTCGAGACACCCTGTCTGGAAAAAACTGAGGAGAGGGAGAGAGACACAGAGACAGACAGAGAGACAGATAGAGCTGGGGGTGGGGTGGGGGTGGGGGGAAAGAATATTGCTTATAGCCTTAAACCAATCTGGCATGGTTAACTCAAGCCTTTAATCCTAGCACTCGGGACACAGAGGCAGGTAGATCACTGTAAGGTCAACACTAGCTTGGTTTATAAAGAGAGTCCCAGGCAAGCAAGGGCAACATAGTGAGACAAAGTGTCAAAACCAAACCAAACCACCACCACCAAACCCCCAAACAAAAACATCAATCACAAACACCAACGAATGCCATGAGGTAATAAATCTTGTCTTTTAACTGCCAAGAATAAGCAATAAGCTTCTTTAAAGCACATAACATCATTTAAAAGCTCTCCAAGAAGCTCCCTGTGTTTGTTTCAAATACAAAAGTAGAGATTAGTATCAGAAGGAAGAAAATTTTCCCCTCTCTACTGGCTAACAGAAAAGGACCACATTTTGAAACTGTACTCCAACCTGGCTGGGGAAAACTGAAGTTACTCACAGAAACCTCTGCAACTGGGATCATTCATACAACACAGATAAGTTTAACTTTGGTTTCTAATTTTCAGTTTTATTTTTCAGTTACCAAAACAGACTTTCTGTGATGAAGGGAATATCCTTCATCAAAGGGGTTTGCCACTAGCCACGAGCAATGTGTAAAATAATTTTATTTCATTTTACACAATTTAAACAGTCACGATCAGGCTGGTGGCTACTGGCGTAAACTGTGTAGAATTTCAGACATTTTTTTGAACTGTCAAAATAAAAAAAAAAAAATTATGGGGAAAAAAGGGTTTACATCTTATAGCTCACCCTTAACTGCAAATACTGATCTTTCTTAACTAAGACAGTATTTCAAGGAAAATTCTGTGTTTTTCAGAGCAACAAATGGGCTGCTGCTTGTGCTTACATAATAAAACATGCGAAACCCTCATCAGTGCTTCTAATTTATGTCACTGTCAATCACAGACACTGCAGCCCAGTGAAAAGTCAGGGACAGACTCAGCACCATTTCTAGACAGAAGGAAGCAGGAAGTGGGTGAGTACAAGCAGAGTGAGCGCTGTGCTCACAGGCAGAACAGGGCCGCTGTGAAATGATTCTCAGCTCCCTAGGAAAGCCACTCAGTGTTTGTTCCCAGAGACAGAGCCGCTGATGTTGGCATCCAGGCTGGAGAGCAAGAACAGCAATAGACTGCTACAGGATACTGTAACCCATATGGTGGCCACCCTAACAAAAGCAAACACCAACCATTATTTTTGAAAATGATTTTTATACTTATTTGTGTGTGTGAGTGCACAGGCTTATGTGTGCAGGCAAACACAATACACAGAGGTCAAAGGACAACTTGCTGGAGTTGGCTTACTCCTTCCAGCAAGGCGGGTTTAGGGATTAGTGGCTAGTACCTTTATCCATTTGCTAGCCCAACCAACATTACTTTTTCACTTTGATAGCTGATACAAGGTTGGAAGAGGAAAAGGGAACCAGGAAATGAATCCAGAGAAGTTACTATGACATACTTCCAGTACCACAATTAATTAGATAATTCATATATTCCCAGTCTAGAGACTGTCCTAGAACTCAATCTGTAGACCAAGTTGGCCTTCAACTCATAGAGAGCTACCTGCTTCAGCTTCTTCAGTGCTGGGATTAAAGGCTCTTACCACCACCTGACCTTTTTCAAGAAAGGTACCCAACATAGGTTTCAAGTTACAATCCTACATAACAATGAATATTTTATTAGTTCAAGGCCTGTCGTGGGGTTTGACCAAAAAGAAAGTTGGGGAGAAAAGGGTTTATTTTTATCTGGCTTACAATTCCACATTGCTGTCCATCACTAAAGTCAGGACAGGAACTCAAGCCGGGCAGGAGCCTGGCGGCAGGAGCTGATGCAGAGGCCACGGAGGGGTGCTGCTCACATGGCTTGCTCAGTCTACTTCCTTATAGAACACAGGACCACCAGCCCAGGATGATGCCACCCACCATGGCCCGGGCCCTCCCCCATTGATCACTAATTGGGAAAATGCCTTACAGCTGGATCTCATTTCCTCAATTGAGGCGCCTTCCTCTCTGCTGACTCTAGCTTGTGTCAAGTTCACACAAAACCAGCCAGTACAAGGCCATATAAGCAATCCCCTGTTGAAGGCTTTTTGGATCTTGGATTCTCTCTGGCCCACAGAGCTACGTTGGGAAAGCAGCTATAAAATAATACTTGTAGGATACCACAGATAAAATATAAGGACTCTGAAGTGTGCAGGAAGTCTCATCTATACATAGACTCTAAAAAAACCCAACCCGAAGCAGAGAGCAGAACGGAGGTTGTCAGGGATGAGAGGAGGGGAAATATGGAGATGAGGACTACTGAGTACCAGCAAGGCAGGTAAATTCTAGAGTCTTACACAGCAGTGCCTACAGTTAATAATACTGCTAAGAGGGAAGATCATCAGTGTAATTACACATACTCAGAAAACCCAACAATGATAACGACGATGATGATAAAGACGGTGGGAGGAAACTCAAGATAGTGATGGATATGTTTACGGCCTTGAGGCTGGTGCTGCTTTCATTGGTATATACTTATCCCCAAAGTTAATGAGATGTATACATTAAATATGTATATCTTTTAATATGTCAATCATATTATAGAAAGGCTTCATAAAAACCAAGAGAGGAAAGAATATGAGCCTGCATTTTACAGGTTGTGGTAAAAGGAGAATAAAAGAGCTATGCTTTCTAAACATTCAGGTCAGTCAGCTCCCTCTAGGAGCAAGACCGATGCCAGAACTCCAGAAATGTCTTATCATAACGATAATTAAACAAATGCATATGCAAACGCACTCAATGGGAATCAATATTCCAAAACATGATCTTTACTACTATTTCATTTTAAAAATAGTTCATTCTGCCCTACTAAATAAACTGGCAACTGCAGTTTGAAAGTAAGCCAGGTCAGTGGCCTTCTTTGAGAGGTGTACACAGCATTGACAGGGTATTGTAAACATGACATACAGTATAATTCACCATGTAGGGTATGCTAACCGGATGTTTGAGGCACGCGACTCCTCAGTTATCTAGGATCTTTGGTGCCTCTGAATCAGAACTTTAGCAGTGGGTTCTGGAAAGATGGTTCAACTGATGCAAGGGTCACTATGGACAAGCCCAATCAAGAAGCTTGTGTGTGTGTATGTGTGTTAATGTGTAGCGGCATGTTCACGCATGTGTGTGTTGCACACAAGTGTAAAACCAAAGTCGACATCTGATGTTTTCTTCAATTGTTCTCCACTTCATTTACTGAAGCGGGGTCTCTTTTTGAGCTTGAAAGTTAGTTCCAGCCAGTCTACCTGGCCAGCTTGCCCACAGAAATGTGGGTTCTGGGGATCTGAACCCTTGTCTTCATGATGCACAGCAAGGACTTGACCCACCAAGTCATCTCCACAGCTCCAAGAGGAAGATAATTACATTTTACTTTTGGGAACTCTTTAGAGGATTTGTGACCAACTCTTAGGATTAAATGTTTTGACTTGTTTTCTTTCTTAAAAGTGTAAGTTTCCTACTTGTATTCATCAACAATAAATTCTCTGCTATTTCCTGCCTCTCTGTCTTTCCAGATTACTTGTTTCAGAACACCTTAGGTTATGATAAGATGAGAGTTCTATAATAACTTTCTGAAAAAACAACCCAAGACCCAAGGCTTACAGTTGACAGGATACCACTTAAAAAGTGCTTTAAGGCATTAAGTGAGGTATAAATAAATAGTAAGTAGTTCATTAAACTCACGACTGAGTAAATGCACAACTCAGAGTACATTAGACAGGCTTGTGGTCCGAATGTGACTGTTGGTATCAAAACACACACATGGACTAATCATAGTGGCAAACATGCCTATTATCCCAGCACTCAAGAGGTAGAAGGATTGCTGCAAGTTTGAGGCCAGCCTGCAAAACACAGTGAGACGCTGCTTCAAACAAACATCATAAAATATAGTAGCTGGTGTGTGAGTGGACGGTGTATCTGAAGTGACGGTTTCACAGACGAGTGCATACTCACAAGTCTTTCACTTTCGTGGCCTGTGTGAAGTTGTCCTTCCTCAGCAGCAAGTTAATCAAAGCGCTGTAAGCCTCACTGCTAAACACAACATTTTGCTTTTGAGCTTTGAGGAAGATATCATAAGCATCTATAAGAGAGAAAAAAAGATTATAAAAGGGAGACAGTATTATTCTGAACTAGTAAAACAAAATAAAAAAAAAAAATCCAAAATATACACCTACCCACTGTTACCAATTCTTAAGATATGGATACTGACCAAGCCAACATTCTTCAAATTATTAAGATAAACAACTGTAGAAGTACTAGTACATGGAAAAGAATGGTGTCTGGAGGAGCTTCTTTTCCAAATTATTTTTTATATTTGCTTTGGGTCAATAAATTATGTTCTTGCTAATAAAAATAAAAATCAGCTCTTCTGAATTCAAAAGATAGCAGTTTCAAAATAAATCGCAAAATATTGTGTTAAAGTCCAAATAAACCAGAGGTATAATTTAGATTGAGGGGTGCAGAAGACTCACTTTCAAGCTATCTTTAATCTATAAGTGGGTGGTTACAATGGTTAACATTCCAACACAAAAGCATTAGAGTGAATATAGCCTATAATTCTAAAATTAGAAGATCAAATTATTTGGCTACGACAGGACTTATACAAAAACATACAATTTTCAGATATACAGATACCTAACAAGTAAACGAGGCAACATTTGTTTGACTGATTAACAGTTTTATTTCACTTGTTCACAATGACTGTCAGCAAATGAAAAGATGTTACCAAAAGAGAAGTATCTACACTTTTCAGTCACTCACTTTTCTGAAATGAAACTGCTTGCCTAGGAAGAGCCAACTGGGGCTGCAATCCACTCTTGTGTGGATAAATCCATCCCAACAGAGACCGAGGAGAAATGGTCTGCCACAGATGGCCCTCTACGATATAAAGCTCAGCCGGAAGGAAAGGCAAGGTATTTAAACAGGTATAAATCCGATGCTAACGACCACCACAAGAACAGTCTACAAGTGCCGCAACAGGCAAAAATACTTGTGGTTGTGTGTGCAAGTTAGAAAAGTTTGTATTATCGGTAATGTCCAAATCTTATTTAAAACTAAAAATTAAATTAGCAAAAAAAAAAAAAAAAAAAAAAAAAAGATAAGGCGTGAGAAGATTTATACTAGTTGTATTTTAGTTAAGATTAGGTTTGTGTGACTAAAAGTAAATCATTCGTGTTAATCAGATTTTAAATAAGCTTTCCAAAGCACAATCCCACAATTCCAAAGCAGATTTAGTTATCTCATTACTAAGTACTTTGTATCAAGAGTTTTGTTAATGCCTACATGAACCAGGCACTAGTAAAAGGTAGAAACACAAACACTCAAGAAGAAATTACATTAGTTAGTGGCTATGCCAACACATACCTAGAGTACTCACTGTATTTTACATGTAAATAAAATGGGAGGAAAGCTCTTCCTCCCTTATTTTTTCACGTATATAACAGTTGCACCCCCCAATTTTCCCAGCTTACCCCTCCCATACTCTCACCTAACCATTTTTTCCCAAGAAGGCCCCACCTACTTTCATTCATTCTCCGTTGTTGGGTGTGGCCCTCTGCATTTAAACTAAGGATGTCTGCATGAACATGGGCATGCTATTCTGTACTTGAGGAAGAACACCTTTCCAGAGGGCACAACTGAGGAATGACTCATCTGCCCTGAGCAACCACCATATCCTATGTCCTCTGGGAGACATGCATCTCGCGAGCCTCTTCCCCCGAAAAGTCATCTCCTGAATGCCAGTATCAATCCATCACAAATGTTTTTTAAAAAGCTTAATACAATAACATTTACTGGAAATAAATCATTTTAACCAATGGACACCAGCAGGAAGCCACAAAAAAGTCCATCGCTCAGCACACAGTGGGACTCTTTAAGTGGGACCACAAAGTTAGTTCACATAGCTTGTCTGTTGCTAAGAATGAGGCTGAATATTGTAACTTAATAAAACAAAACTAGAAAATGTTATCAGTTGTTTTGATACCATGTCAGCTGCATTCACTATTATCTATCAACCTTTATGTGAGCACTTTTATGTAGCAAACCCATTAACCTCAACTATCCAACGGATAGTACCGTAAGCACTGAATTTTCAAAACACTTGTATCTTGCTAAGTTCTTGAATCTTTAGACATACAAAATCAGTATATAACTCTGAATTAACAGGCTAACCCAATGAGCTGACTATATAATTTTTAATCAGTTAAATGTTTTCATTTAAATAAAAACAACTTTAAAAAAGGTTATCTATCAGCTAGGCATGATGGCGTACATCTATAATCCTAGCATTTGCCCTAACCAAAGAGGATTGAGTCTGAGGCCAGCCTGGGCTACATAGTGAGACCCTGTCTCAAAGAGATCCTAAGCAACCAAGATGATCATCATAAACAAAGTCAGCCTTCCACATGTACAACTGTACCTAACAATTAGTCTCTCTCCGGTTTTTCAAGAGGTTTCTGGCTCTTCTGGAGCTCACTCTGTAGACTATGCTGGCCTCGAACTCACAGTGATTCACCTGCCTCTGCCTCCCTAGTGCTGGGATTAAAGGCATGTTGCCACCCCCTCCCATCCCCTTACCCTACCCCTGGCATCTAACAATTCTTAACGTCTGGCCACATTTACTTCCTTCGCTCATTTTCATCCTTAAGTATTTTATACAGATCTCAAAATTTCAGGACACTGGCTTATAAATTATAATATCATTATCATAACTAATAAATCATTTAGTACCCTCTATATTATGTTAATGACAAACATGTCCCAACTGTGCTGATTTAAGGTGTAAAATCTGAGCTGTGCAGTCTCTCCTGCGGTGCACCTCTAGCATGTGCACTCAGCCTGCACGCTGCTTGCTAGTAGAAACAAGCCCCTGCGGGTAGTCACCTCTGTGTCTTCTCAATCTGCAGTCCTTCAACAACATCTTCTCAGTAAGGCTGTCTTCTGAGGGTGATGAAGAATTCAGGGCAGCTGCATCTCCAAACCACAACTTTAAAACAAAATGACTCAGTTCAACAAAAATGGCTAAACACAGCAACCTCCGCTATAAAACTGAGCTAAGCAAGGTCCTAGAAATACACCGCAACAAAAATCTGTTAGTTAGGCAGATTACCTCAGGTACTTCGAAGGGAACTTCCTGGTTGCTGGTTTTCAGTATCTCCGCTAACAGTTGCAATGTCCTTTCACGAGGGATAATGTTTTCTTCTTGCATTTTATTCCAGACAGCATCAGCTTTTTGCCAGTCACCGTTCAATTCTGTAGAATTTGATTAATCAAACTCAATGACTATGTTAAGCAGAACTGGTAAAGGTTTAGAACATTTTTACTTTATGTTCACGCAGGCATTATTCCAAATGCTGTTGTCATGGAGAGGAAACATTAGTAACTATAGCCCAGGTGTGAAGAGACTTTTCTGTACATCTAATTATGAGCCACAGAAACTTCCTCTGTCAAACAAACAAAAATAAGAACAAACCGTCCCAAGGATTTTATCCAACGCTTTCAAAATCATGTTGATAAAAAAGTTTGTTTTTAAAGTAACTGAGAGTGAAGATCAAAATTAGAAATAAGTAACACATACTCTCTTCAGTGTTTGCAGAGGTGATAAATTCATGTGTACTGCCTTGTGAACTGCACCGACGGTTCTAAAATGGCTCAGGGTTCTGATGCCTGGCCTTTTCCTTGCAAAGTGACAGATTCCCAGATACTTTGACTTGGGAGAGGAGACAGGACTGTGTGCGCCTCACCTGCTACCTGAAGGATGGCTCTCTGTGTCTCAGAGCGCTTCACAATTCTTATGGCAACAGATAACACTGCTGACTACATCGTAGGAAGGCAAGAAACCTCTTGGAAAGGAAACAGATTCCTTTGTATTAATAATCTAATTACTTTCATGTTGTGATATCCACTTTTCACAAATAACAAGAACTTAGGGTTATCCTGCTTTATATGTCCTTTGTTTTAATTTGCAAATTAAGGAACATTTCAGGGAGATGAGCTAGAGCACAACCATCTCAGAAAACATGACTATTTCTATTTCTCAGCACTCTAGAGGGAAGGGATCACTTCTAAAGTACATGGGGTCTCCCTAATTTTGTCTCTCCAAATTATTCCCTCAAAACAAACAAACAAACAAACCCCAAGTTTTCTGACAACTAATGACTTTTGGAAACTTTAAAGAACAAAAAAGTGAGTCATAGTCACACTCAATTAGAAATCAGCAATTTAAAAAAAAGATAAAAGGTGAGCAGGACAATTTTCCTACATCATACCCAGGCTGCAACCCCCACTTTTAAGTAGTGGAAATGAACCTAAAGTTCAGAGTGATTTTCTAGAATACATACTTGATAATGAAGTAAATCTAAATAACATAAACCTTATACTTACAATAGTCTTCTTCTGGGGGGGGGGGGCTGAGACTCTATCAAATGAAGACCTTAAGTCTGAGGCAGGATCATGCAGCAGCCTGAGCCCCGGGTATGTGAGATGACACACAAGCTAAAGGGAAGAGGCTACTGCTGGCCAAAGACTGGATATTTTAAAATCATGAATTCACTAAGAAAAAAATTATCAATTTTGGAAGTTTCAAAATCTTACTAATTATGAAGAAAATGTATTTGTGTTTTTTAATGAATTTATTTCATATCATTAGTTAAAAAAAGAAAAAGCCACAGACTATAGGATACTCAATGTAGAATTCAAGGCAATCAAGGCAGAATGCAGTCAAAACAGTAAGTGAATGGGGATTACTAAAACAGACAGCTGCCAGTGATATTTCTAGGCAGAGAATCTGTACATGGGAACACACCCTGACATATTCACACTTGGCTAGCAAACTACTATGCCAGGTGAATCTTTAGTACTTAGAATATATCCACTTTGCTAGTGTAATAAATAAGGAAGAGGGAAAAGCCACACAACATAAAATGCCAATGCCTATATGTACTGGAGGGGGAAAAAAACCATAAATAACTTGAAGTAGAATAAAATACTAGGGCTGTAAAAATACAAAAGCTACAACTAAGGAACGTTTAATGCAAAATAAGAAATCAAAGGCAACTCTTTTAGGACAGAGCAATGTGTGTGCACAAATGATCAATGAATGTCTGCTTTTTATATATGAAGGCAGTGAGGTCTGGGTTTGGTGGAGCATCTCTGATCCCAGTACTCAAGAGGCAGAGCTGATCAAGGCCAATCTACTCTATACATGGAGTTCCAGGGAAACCAAGATTACAAGTTGAGACTTGCTTCAATACAACAACAAAATAAAGACAAAAACACCACACACAATTGAAATATCTTTAAGAAAATCTTTGAAATGGTGACAATGACATTAAGGAAGCTTCCACTGAAAATATGTTCAAAAAGACAAAATCATTCATTTATTCACTATTTGATGATGTAAAACTGACATCATAAAAACAGATAAAATGATCTCTAAAGCAAAAAGGAAAACACCACTGACTACTCTAAAGTGTTATTTCCCTTCATGTAGATGTGTAAGATGCCATACAGACTAGAGCATTATTTAGCTATAAAAAACAAAATTCCCATCACTCTTCAACCTTAACATAAAAACCAGGAATCCAGTCAAATAGAAATTAAGGGTGTGAATCAAGATATGGGCACATGGAAAACTAAAGTCTATTCACAGAAACAGGGACTGATAAAAATAGATTCTAGGCTATCTAACCAGTTTATTAGTACTTATAGGCGATTAAAATGAAGAAAAAGATTGGAATACACACTTGATTTTAAAAATGTACTATAAAAGTTTTTACGCAGACGGGCATGCTTCTACAAAGAGCCACACCTGTGAGTACGTTCACAGTTAGCTATTACAGGAGTGACTGAGAAAGCTACCTCAGGACTTACGTAACACATAAGAGAAAAGAAAAGACAGAGCTTCTCAAAAGATCCTACTAATACTACATTCTACGGCCTTGAGTTCTTCTGTACTAAATTAGCTTAAAAGATTTAGAAAGCATTTCTTTGTGTTCAATATGAGCATTTAATGAGTTTAGCAAGGGGAAGGTGGCTTTACAGACAGAAAGGAAGCACACACAAAACCAAGCCAAGCAAAAGAAAACAAAATGCAGAGCCGCCATTTCTTTCTTTTTTTTTTTTTTTTAAAGAAATCTTTTTTATTTAATTGTTTCGTTGTAGTTTTTCTTCTTTTAGCTATGTACACCTGCATGCCAGAAGAGAACATTCGATCACATTATAGATTGTTGTGAGCCACCATGTGGTTTCTGGGGATTGAACTCAGGACCTCTGGAAGAGTAGGCAGTGCTCTTAACCTCTGAGCCATCTCTCCAGCCCCGCAAAGCCACCATTTCAAACATCCTCTGTGAAGGCTAAAGCAGACGTCAACTAGGCGATGTCAGACTGGCTACCTGTTTGAGGAGCTGTCAATTTTCCTTCTCTCACTCTCATCTATCTCTCTCTGTGTGTCCGTCTTTCTCTTATTTCTTGGGAGGTAAAACAAATAATTCACGTTGCTTGGTAACATGGACCACCAGTTTGAGTGACTTCATTTTGGTTTGGCCTCTGCAGATAGGAGTGCCAACAGGTGGAGCACCATCACTTACTGTGTAGCTTTAGTAAGTTGTAGTACATCTGGTCTCTATCACACTCAAACAGCTTCTGGGTCAGCGCCACTAACTTTTCAAGAGTTTCAACCTTAAAAAGATAACAGACAAATTTACACTGTGTATGTAGAAAGTACACTGTACAGTAACACAAGCAGTGCAGTGACCCTTTGAGTGAGTGTCACCCATTTGATAGGTTAACTTTAGCAAAAGACTAAGGGCCAGGCACAGCAGCAGGGGTGTACCTACTAATCCCACACAGCTGTGCACTGACTAGTAGGAAAAAAACCAAACCATTATGTTGTGACTATTCTACCACAGCAATGAGACTTTAAAGCTTAAAGAACCCTCGAAATGAAAAGAACACAGCACGAGTAATTTAAGTTAGAATAACCTTCAAAGAGCATCTTGATGACATAGAGAATCTGAGGCAGAGAACAGCAGGGAGCACACAGGTGACAACCCTGACAGGGTGCTGCCTTGGCCAAGGGCTTTGCCTCTGTGTGATGCAAACACAGATGTAGTGAGCCTGGAGAGACAAGGCCCCTGCTCCCGCCACCACACACTGCCAGCTTGCTCACACCAGTAGAAGAAGGCAGGTGAAAATCTCCAGGGCCCGGACCGACCACTCTTAGGACTTCTCATGTACCCAGGAACACTAAATACACTGCTGTTTATCTGGAGAAGCACTGAGGGTACACTGCCCACAAGAAGCTCTTGCAAACCCCCCAATGTCTGTAATACTAACTCATTCCCAAGTGCTAAGTGCTTCAGATATCAGAAATCAAATACCAACCTGATTACTGGCAATGCACCTATCACAAAACCACTGAAGTCTTGCAGGCCGAGCTCTAATGCCTGGGGTCTATAAACAGAACCAGAACATAACACATAAGACTCGGCTTACTTCTCCCTTGATAGTATATGCCTTCTAATGAATTTGCTGCCACACATGTGCTAGAAGAAACTTATAACATGACCCCACAGTTATTACAGACCTCTAATGAGGATAGATCCAAGCATACAATTGAACCCATATTCAACCCTTGTCTAGAAGATTTAGTTATTCCCAGATACTGCTTCCTAGCAATATTCAGTCTGTAATTTTTGTTGGTTTGTTTTGCTATTGTAGATTAAACCCATGGCCTTGCATATCATTCCAAAAGTCTTTAAATAATAAAATGATCACATCTGATTTAGCTCAGAAAGAAGTAATTAACTAAAGCAACCCAAGAATATGTAAAGATAAACTTATGCATGCTCACCCCCACAACACAGTGATCTAGTACCCTCCCATTTACTTCAACATCCCAACAGATTCAGTAGATAAAACTTAATTTGCTATGTAGAATTATAAATAATCTTAATAAAAAAAACGAGTAGCTTCCAATTTTAGAAGAAACATCCTTTGATTAAAAGTACTCTACCAATCACTAGATGTGCTGCCTCCTATCTAAAATTAGCTAAGTACTTCATGTTAACTCAGTCTTGGTTTACTTCAATACTTGAGATGTATGTTAGTTATATGCTCAATTAAAAAGTCTGAAGGTTTAGTCAATAACTCTGGCTTCAAACACATATTTCACAATGTTGGATAATGGGAGTAAAAGACAAACCATTTCAACATAATTCCAAGGATTTGTACCTGTAATGACAGCATCTGCATCATCTGTAAGAGGGTTTCACCACGGAACACTACATTTCAATCACAGTGTCCAGATAAGACAACTCCATACTCATCTGCCCTGGCTGCATGCCACCCTAGATGTGCCTGTCCTCTGCACTGTTGCTGATGAAGCCAGGTGTCCCTAGAAGGCCATTGCTTATTTATAAAGCCCAGGAAGGAGTACTGGTATTTTCAGAGATAGGGTCCTGACCTGATTGACCTCCACTCCTAGACTCAAGCGATCCTCCTACTTCAGCCTCTCCTGCCGGTGGACTACAGGAGCGCCCCACCACACTCTGTGTCCCAGTAGTTCTAGTTAAGAACAAACACACTGCACAATGTTAATGAAGAGCTTATGCAGAAAATACCATCTTGTAGCTTGGGTCACAAGACAGAAAACTGGTAGAGTTTAAGTTGTGTACCCTAAGTATTCCACGGTATAAAGTCAAATGTTGAATAAAGTGAACACTAAAACACACTTTTAAATATTAACCTCAACATCTAGACATGGACTGTATTCAAGGATTCCCTCATATCTGCATTGCCACATCCATCATAATGGATATGAAATTAACATCAACGTATATAGAAAGCCCTTGAAATAGAACAAACAATCCTCTTTAGAACATGGCAAAATGCAAGAGCTACATTCACTTACAACTCCAATGTTATTACTGATCCAAATCCAAAAGATCTGAACAACGCAAGTTCACGCTAACTCTTCCTGTTCAGGGCTGATTAATCCTTGTGGCTGGCAGGACAGCTGACTTATATGCTACATCTCCGTGTTTCATTTTGAAATTGAGAACTGTTTTCATATATAAATCTCAATCATCAAAAGAACATCTAGGTCAGATTAACTAAATCTCCTAGGCTGCTGGAACAGCCAACGCTTCTGGCTTACCTCTGAGCATCTTACTGAATTTTAAACACTGCAGTTGAAAGCAGCAATAAAAAAATGTAATAGAAACATGGAAAGAACTGAATCCTGACTGGGACGTTAAATATAACATCAAAGGCCAGCTAATGCACATTAAAATAACGAGGTAACCTCTAGTTCTTCCTGATTTTTCTTACACATTTATTTAATGTGTAAGCGGCAAGGCAAAATAGTCATTCTGATAGAAAGCCTACAATGTTTGTTTCTACCAAGTTACTGCCCTGCACAGCACAGCGCTCTGCGGGTCCATGCAACACTGGGCTCACCTGCACAGACAGAAAGCTAAACACAATACCTTCATTATTCAATAATGTCATTACTTTACTCAACGGGCGCAACAAACATCTATGCATGTTAATAAAGATAAATATAAAATCATTTTCAAGTGAAAGGACAGGATAATTTTTTTCTACTGTGTTTCAACCTTTACTTCATTTGAACTTAAATTAGACTGAGACGGTAAATTTGGATTTTGATTGCCAATACCAACGGAATGGCAAAAGAAAACTGACATCAGTAAAGCACACTCCAGAGTCAACCCCGCTAGCTAGTCTAACAGAAAGCAAAGTGCTATATACAGGGCTCCGCAAAGCCAGCTCATCCCGATCCCTGCAGCTAGGACAGACACGGGAGGACAGTGGTGCCACGGCACTCAGCGAGCCTTATAGCCTTTGTCCCTTCCTCTAAAATCTTCAGATTCACACTTAAAGAGCAGCTCAAACGAACAATTTCCTATAACCCACAGGAAATGGAAACTGTCCCAATTTCAAACTTTATGGCTGCCACTACCTGCCCTTAAAACCTATATTCTGACCCTCAATTTCTTTGTTTCTTGGAGCTGTTTTGTGAGCTTCATGTGCAGATGTACATGACGACCACTCAAGTGTGGTGACACTGTCTAGCTGGTGATGCAGGCCTGAGTCCTGGGGAAAGAGGTCAGAGCACTCATCTCTGACAGGACCGCTGCAGCTCTTGCCCCCTGGCCAAGCGGTGAGTGACTACTGGACCACCTAGAAGGCTAAGGAGGAGGCCACCTGGCAGGCTTCTTCACAAAACCCTTCCAAGCTGTGCAAAATTTCATACTCTTATTTAACTTTTTCCACTTGTATATGTCATCTCCCCTGGACTTAATTTCCAGTCTTGAAATAAAGTAGATTAGATAAAGCACATTTTATGCTCTGTAATTATGACTGTGCTGGAAGGTAAGTACTTAAACTGTAACTTTAAGAAATTAGGGAACCTTTTTCTCTCTTTACAGAGAATACCATCTTCTTTGATCAAAATTTCTAAAAATGAATGTTAGGCTAAAACTTGGAAGACCTGGTTTCTACTTAAATCTCTAATATGATGAACCACAAGGGGGAGAGCGGTTGTGTTCACCTGTATAAACATTTCTGTCTTGATTAACTGACTGCCAAGAAACCACCTGAAGAAAATGGTATAAAACTGAAAATGCCCTTGAATGTGAATGCCAATGACAATTCAAGCCAAGGAGCAAAAATTTTTCTCGAGGGAGAAACAAATCAATTGTATTTCATTTATACAATGAAACAATATGATCCTTAAAGTGCTTAGAGAAGCCTCTAACGAATTTCATATAGGGAAATGAAGCAGTAGTTGATTACAGTGCAGTACTAAGTAGGATATATAAACTCATTAATTCTAATTATACATAACCAAAATAAATGGCCACAAAGGCCACAGACATGACTAGATGAGTAAATATTCAAATTGAGTCTTTATACTTGACATATTTTAAAAATAAGACCCTGTAATTTTTTGCTGTTGCTGTTGTTTGTTTTTTAAAACAGGGTTTCTCTGTGTTGCCTTGGCTGTCCTGGACTCAGTTTGTAGACCTAGCTGGCCTCAAACTCACAGAGTTCCACCTGCCTCTGCCTTCCCAGTGCTGGGATTAAAGTCATACACCACCTCACAAGACCTGTAATTTCTACTTGGCTCTACATATGGGGCGGGGTGGGAGTACAACTGATAAGTAGAGCAAGGAACAGAGTACACTTCACTGACTTCACTTCCTGACATAACCAAGTAAGCTGTGACATGTTCTCAATGGTACAGGCCATTCCAGAATGTACCGTAAGAATGGCGGAAGTGAGGGTGGGGACATCTCTGTGACAAGCTGGAGACCTAAGTCAGGGTAGGCTCCTGGCAGGATATGAGGGGGAGTTAAGCAGAGACCACAGAGACTGAAGAGGACATCCTGTAACTAGACTAGTCTTCTTGAGGGGATGCCCAACTGATGCCTGGCCCAACCAAAGACCCACCCTATTGGAAAGTGACAACTGGACACTATGAAGGAAACTCAGCTAAACTTGCAGACAGGAGCCTGACAAGAGTTGTCCTCTGAGAGCCTCTACCCAGCAGGGCCTCAAAACAGATACTGAGACTCACAGCCAAACATTGGTCAATGCATAGGGCATCTTAGGGAATAGTAGGAGGAAAGAGAAAAGGACCTGGAAGTGACAGGAGCTCTGTAAGAAAAACAAAAGGCCCAACTAACCAGGGCCCAGAGGGGTTTGCTGAGACTGCATCAACAAAGCACATGCATGAACTGGACCTAGGACCTCTACAAAGATGTAGCAGATAGTCAGCTTAGGCTTCAAGTGGGTCCTCTGGTAAGGGAAGTGGGGACTGCATCGGACATGGACTCGCTTGATGGCTTTTAGATCACTTTCCTCTGGCGGGACTGCCTTGATAGGGCACAGGAAAGAGGACACGTTTAATTTTGATGCAACTTGATGACATGGGGCGGATGGGGAAGGGAGCGCCCCTTTTCTGAGGGAGAGAGGGTGGGGCTGGGAGGGGAGGAGGAAAGGGGCTACAAGGATGTAAAATGAATCAAACAATAAATGAGAAAAAAAAATACAAAAAAAAAAAAAACCCACAAGAACAGTGGAAGTGGAGTCTATAGAGGATGAGTTGGTAAAGGGAAAAGAGTTCAGCACAGGGAAGATGCTACAGAGAACAAACTGACACTGAGTAAGTGCTGAACAAGCATGGACATCCTAGGTAACATACTGCTCATGTTATTTATTTAGTAAATGTTCTGAGAGGCACAGCCAAGAAGTAAGCATGGACGGCTTCCTCGGGACCTTTGTACTGTCGGTCTCCTTGACCTGGAATAATTTTACGTTGCCAGCTCCCAATTCACCATTTAGTCCTCCCCGCAGACACCAACAGTCCCTTAGAAATACCTAGTCTACAGTAGCTCTTTGCTACAGCACTCTCCCTGACAGCAACACATTTTCAAAGGGTCCATCTCAATGATGACACTGTAAGACATAACCAATATTTGTTAAGGAAGGAAGCTGCTTAGATGCTAGCAATCACCTTAGCAGGAGGTTTCAGATGACAGCCAAGGCACGTGTACCACTCATGGGAGGAGATGCTGTATTGCACAGGAGTCAGCCTCCATTAAGTCACCTGATCTACTGTTAACTGAGGTCATTACCCTGAGTATTACCATAAAAAAATCTCCATGCCCACGACCCCAAGATCCTTATTAATCTCAATAGCCCACCCGCCAACCTACCTAGAATCCCTGTGTGCAGCCAGAATCTGTTACACTTGGAATTTACAGCTCCATCTCCTTACTCTGTCCCCGAGGGTCTCTAACAGCTGGAAGCAATCTATCCTGCTAAAGCTTCTCAGGCCTCTGTCTGCTTCCTAATGCTACGAAGCTCATCAATGCCTAAATGCCACTACTTCCTCCACACCTATTCCCCCTGAAAACCTATTCCCTATGGGGCAGGGATGCCTCTTCCAAAATACTCACCCCTGTTCCCCAAATACATTCCTCAAGTCAGTCAACACTTTCCTGTTATAGACAAAAATCACCCTTCACACCAATCTGCTGTTCAAGGAGTCTTACTTCAGCTCCTAAAGACTCATACTATTTAACTTCATTGTTTTCTCATTCTTTTTCCACTTGAAGAAAACAATTTTCAGAAACTAGTCACTGTAGAAATTCAGAAAATATCTAAGATATTTTTAAAATCCAGCTATAATTCAACCTCCTATAAACATCTATGTATAGAAATATAACACAAGTCTATGTTAAAATACTCCATAGCACATAGCATATGGATCCACACTGGCAAATTTTAAAAACAAAACAGGCCACGTTATTTATAAATTCAATACTTATACCTCTTGTCACTTGAAAATTTTAGGTCTTTAACTTTAATAACAAAGTTACAAATCCTTACCAAAACTTAACCTCCATTAGCCACAAAACAATTAACAAAACCAAAACAAACTTGTCATTCAGTTTCATCACTAAGATAGACCTTTAATAAATATTCTCACATATCACACACCCTACTGTCCCCTCTTGCCCTGACCATTGCCATGGTTCTACTGAGTTATTTTTTACTTTTCTCTGTGTGTGCATGCTTGTTATGTGTGGAGGCCAGAGGCTGACTGTAGAGAAATTTTAATTCAGAACATGGCTGTTCTGGCAAGAGAGCACATTCAAAAGAACTTCTAGGTCTATAGGTCTGTGTGATTCGGCTGGAATACAAACACGCCTTTAATCCAGGAGGCAGAGGCAAGCAGATCTGAGTTCAAGGCCAGCCTGGTATAGAGTAAGTTTCAGGTTAAAAAAACAAACAAACAAACAAAAAACTCAGGTTCAGGTGTGGTGGTACACACCTTTAATCTCCCAAAAAAAAATCAAGGTAAATTTTTTTTCTGTAGAAGGAAGCACCCATGTTTGAAAATGATGTTTAACTGAGTGGCAGGAAAAGTGATGAAACAGAAAAGGATTTGGCAGAATAGAATTCGCCCAACTCTCACGAGAGGAAAGGGAAGCTACATAAGAGAGCAACACAGAGAATGAGGGAAGAGAGGAGGCAGTTTTACTTTGAAGGTTTTACAGAGAAAGGTTGAATGAGAGAACAAGCGAGATACAGAGGAAGACAGAATAAACCAGAGAATGAGAAGGAGCCAGAAGATTAGGAAGGATTGCTGAAGTTAGCTGGAGGGTAAGCAGAGCAATTCAGGGACCAAGAGAAAAAGCCAGATAGAATTAGTTGGGAGAGGAGCTTGAGCCAGAAGAGATGAGTTGGCCCAGCCAATCCAGAGCTCAGTAAAAACAAGAAAGTGTGAACATACTAAGCAGTAAGTCTCAGAGGCAGAAAACATTCCAGGGAAACAGACAGTTAGCCTCCGGAACAACAACTGAAACAGGTGAATAAAGTTCCTTCCATAGTTGACTCCAGAGGCCACCTCATTTCCTGAGACCATGTCTGCCCCTGAACCTGGAGTTCACTGATTAGCTAGCCTGGCTGGCCAGCAGCCCCCAGGAATTCTCCTGCCTCAGCCTTCTAATGCTGGGATTACAGGCAAATGTTGCTATACCAGGCTTTTTACCTGGGTGCTGGGATGCAAGGAAAGCGCTTATCCACTGAGCCAGTCCTCAACCCCTCCACACAATTCTTTATCCACTGAACAATTTTATATACACATCCACTGTTGTTTTTTTTTTTTTTTTAAACAGTCATTCCTACCTGATCCATATGGGCGAAGTTCTAAAGTATTAAAAAACAGTCTTGCCTATTTATGTGACATTTCTGTACCTCATATTAAGCTTCACAATGAAATTATGTACAATAAAGGGGACAAAAAAATCCCTACCTTTGAGGGGCAAAGAGAATTAATATTATTGATCACTCACCATAATCCAAAAACTACACAAGCTGCTTTACACACATTATGTGATTGAGTCTTAAAAGACAGTCATTACATTCCCTCTTATAGATAAAGCAGCTTAGGAAAGTTTAATAGATGCCAAAGGAAACTCACTCTCATGCCTCAGGCATTTTCTGTCGGGTTCTGCCCACACTGCAGAGCAAGGGGCACAGACTGTTTGCAGTCACACCGCACACGATACCACGCACACACTGAGCCATACTCGCAGGGACACCCTGCCACACAGACAGAACAGTAGACCCAGAAGGCAGACAGGGCTTTCACCTTCAGATCTACCGACACCATTTTCTAGACAATACAAATTAACCATTTGAGTTTAGAAGCACCGTCTAAGACCAGTGTATGCGGACAGACAAGACAGAGAAACCGAAGAAAGCTCTGAGTTTATTTCACAATCTCCTCTCCTACATTTTTCTCGTCTTTAAGAACATTTGAAGATACAAGCCTGGCATGAAAGCCCATGCTTTTAATCCCACTAATTGGGAGGCAGAGGCAGCCTGGTCTACAAATCGAGTTCCAAGAGCCAGACCTATATAGTGAGACCCTGTCATGAAAAAACAGACAAAATTGAAATAGACCGATTACTTCTGGGTCCCTCACCTACATCTTCAGTTCCATGACCAGGGGACCAACAGCCAACCTGGGACCCTGTACACTTTTAGAAAAAGAAAGGGGTCCAGGAAAACATGACTTGCAGCAATGTGATTTCTTAGGTGTTCATAAAGCAGTGGTTTCAATAACAGGCCGTCAGTCTTCTTACTGCACCATGTCTACTTTCTGTGGACTGTTTTCTTACTAGACATAGGACTGTTTGATAATGAAATTAATCACCATGTGGACAGACTTACATTAGCCTTTCCTTATCAACTCCAGTAAGAAAAAACTCAGTAAAGCCTAGATAAAATATACTAATCCTAAAGAGGCCAGGTTTGCCACCTAGTCCCTGTAAGCTGCTTACCATAGTGGGGACAAAAAAAAAAAAAAAAAAAAAAAAAAAACATAAATAAGGAAGAAAGAAAATTTAAATTAAATGCCAAATCATTGCAGAAAGCACTTGTTTGGCTGATTAACTTGTAGACAAGCATTATAAATAAATCTGAGCTTGGTCTGCAGTAAATTGAATTTTACTGCTTTTAAGAACAAAGAATTCTTTGGCAAAGAGGATTAGCAACTTTACACCCAGGAATACCAGTTTAATTTAATTGTTTCACAATTCAAGATTTAATATGCAAATATCATTTTGATATATAACAGTGAAGTCAGCAAAGTGAGGAAACAAATTCCATATACAAGCACACTGCCTTTTCTGAACTGTAATTATATACAACAACGCTGGCCGGGCCACCCTCCTCCCATTGTTATTGGGATTGAATTCTATTAACATGAATCAGAACAAGGATAATTAAAGGTTAAAAAATTTAAATGTATTCTAATTAAGAGTCTAAATAGCTGTACATTAAAATGGCAAAGTTAAAAATCATACCTCAATGATCTTCTTGGCCTCTTTGTAATTTCCTGTCTGCAGGAAGGCAAAGAAGAGGTCATACAGCATTGTCATCTCACCTTGTTCTTGGCTCACAAAATCCATTGCTAGACAGCAGAGGAGGGGAAACACATAGGTCAGAAGGGAAACATAAGAAGGTAGTATCATGAATTCTAGATAAATAAAAAAAGAACAAATATGGAGACTATTAAGATTGTAGCTTTATCTAATTTACAGTCATAGTCCTTGTCTGATAGCACATATTGACGGCATACTGAAGATTAGCTCTAAAGAGAATCAGTGAGGGTAAGATTAAAAATTACACATTCACAAAAGCAGATCACCAACAAGTAAACTGCATATGAAATAACAGAGGGACAAAATACCCAATGGAACAGATACTGAAAACCAGAGGGTTTCTCTATTTAGAATCACTTCCTTTCAGAAGTATAACAGTTTCTCTGGAGCTGTTTGTCTGCTCTTATATTTTCCTTTCCCATCTCTATATTTAGATTAAAGATGCAAGAAAGAAAAGATATTTGACAATTACTAACCTTTCTGGATTAAATCAGTTCTGCCTTTCTCTATTAGCTTACATAAGACATCATGCATCCTGGGTAATACTTTATATTTTTCCTGGCAGGCAATGCTGGCTTCAAGAGCAGCAGGTAAATCATCCCTTGGAAAAATAAGTTGACAATGAGGAAAAGGCATCAAATTCAGTTTAGGCTCCAGAAACAATGTAGACATATATATATAATGAGCAAAGAAACTTGTCAACAACTGAACTTTTCCTGCTTTATCTTTATTACTTTGTTTCCTAAACAGTTTTCTTACCCTGGGGGGAGGGCGTTGAAGAGGACAAAGGCATTCTCTGATTTTGTTACATATACAATCTGACTGTATACTAAATTGGTATCAGGCTGTCATTTTAAAAGGAAGGACTGGTGTCACATCTTCTCCCCCACTACTGTAGGTTCCGCTGTGACTGTCCACAGCTTCAGACTGGGAAGCTGTGTTCAGCTCTTAGCCATATGCAGGCACTTAGCATTAGTATTTTTCATCCCACAGCCTTACTGGGTGAGTAGGAAGTGGCCCCAGGTTTCAGATATACAAAAATACTTCCTCCTCAGATTAGGATATACTTATTGATCAGTGGACATACAACTCTAAACTTTTTGTCTTTAGAAGGCAAACTTGAAAAAACCACTTCATTTTAAGTCATGGCGCCTTTTTCAAGGTAGTACTTAAAGAAAGGGTATTTCATTAAGTCAAAGCTTCTTAAGAATGTTGAAAGATATTTTCGTGGGCCTTCAAAAGTACCTTTTCTCTTTGAAAGGACAATGTGAAGAGCCCTGGAAGAGCCATAGAGGTATCAGATACAATTCTGGCGGTCAGTGGCCCCCACACCTTTTTTAAGAGACAGCTAATGAGGGCTCTAGACTCATGGCTTTGCCTGAAGCATACGCATGCAGAGGCACTGGAGGCAGGCTTGGGGCCTCGTGCTCTCAGTCCAAGCACCATATACTGCGGTGTGGCACTACCACCGCTCCCAAGCCATCATTTGTTATAAGAGACCACACATTAAAAAAGAGAGAGCAAGAGGGCATGGGGCCGGAAAGATGTCTCAGCACCTCTTCCAGGGAACCCACGTTCAGTCCCCAGCACTCTGTGAAGATCACAGCTGTCTGCGACCTCAGTTCCAGGCGACCTGACACCCTCACACAAACATACACACAGACAAAACACACACATAAAATTTTTTTAAAATTATAAAAAAAAAACAAAAATAGTATTTGTCGGGCTTGGTGATACATGCCTGTAATCTCAGCACTCTGGGAGGTGAATCTCTGTGAGTTCGAGGCCAGCTGGGTCTACAAAGCAAGCCCAGGACAATCAAGGCTACACAGAAAAATCCCATTTTGAAAAACCAATAATTATAATAATAATGATAATATTTAAAAAGAAAACACAAGAAATTATTTTTAAAGCACAGTTCAAGATACAGACAAAAAGTATACTTGGTGACAATCAGAGACACCCCTTCTGGAGATCGTATTCTCTTACACATGCCAACAGTTCACAGAAGACCACCTTTTATAAACTACTACTAAAAGCCTTACACTTTGTCCGTTATACAAGTGGTAGGTTGCCCTAGATGAGATTACTATTTTATGTAGATTAAGATTTTAAACTGTACTAAGAAAGTAAAGGACACAAAAGTGTTCCCTGTGACGATGCTGACACATAAGAAATGAGCCCTCTGTGAAGGGAAGTCTGCCGTACCCAGCACCAAGTCCTGTTTACAGTGCATCTTCTGGCACCCCACTGAGTCATTTGAATTTTTGTCATTTGGGGTGAAGACTAAATTGCAGGTTAATTTCAAAACCAAAAGTGGATGTTGCAGGCTAGATTACTGTCATATGAAGGAAATGCTATAGTAGCTACCACATATGCTACAGAGCTTCATGTAATCAGTATTTTCCTTTGCTTCACACACAGGCTCAGTTATTGCCTTTCTATAATCCTCCTTCATGGAAAACTAGAACACATTTGTAAAAGGTAAACTAACACATACCACTTTTCTAAATGGCAAGACCTGCTTTTTCAGATCAACTTTCAAACTAGAACAGCAATGTCTCAACTGTATTTCCTCTGCATTAGGTCAAAACTATCAATAAATGAATAATTGTTCTGTCAATCAAAATGACATTCTAATAGTCCTTGGTCTCCAAATATATGCTTCTGAAGATTATACATGTTCAGAACAACAAAAATAAAGAATAGAAATATGGAAATAATTCATACATTTGTTAGTAATTTTGGACACCAATGTTACCATTCCTTAAGCTGTTGACAGAGTAAATCCAATCTACAAAACACTCTCTACAAATTGGATTTAAGTCAGAAATAAAGTAAATGGCAAGCTGGTTCCTTGCTGTCTAGTCTACATGTACCTCTGGGTGGCTGGTGTCACTTAATATATAAAAGTTTACATTCCTCGTGTCTTTTATGCCATCCTGATCTTTTCAGGCGATAGGAGATGAAAACCTGTTCATTCACAGGACTCCAGGTTTTGACCCTCAGCTGAAGAGCGCTGTACCAGGTAGGCTTGAACTCGGGTCCCTCGGGTCCCCAGATGGTTCTAATCTTTGCTGATTAGGGTCACATGTACACTCAACACCACTCGTGTTAGATAGAATGCAGCACTAACAACAGCAACATATTAAAAAAGGAAGAGTAACTTCTTACACAAAATGTATAACGGGACACTGACAAGCAGCACACTGGCAGCTCTGCAACCAACATGTCCTGCACGACTGCTTCAACTGCTGTATCAGACATGACTGGAAACTGTGTTCACAGACATGACTGGAAACTGTGTTCACAGACATGACTGGAAACTGTGTTCACAGACATGACTGGAAACTGTGTTCACAGACAACAGTCCTTTGAACACAATCTTTTAATGTTAAATCTATATTCAAAACTTTCAGTCTGTTATTTCAAGTCTGTTATGTTCCTGGGGTTTTGTATACAATTGTAATGTTTACTCCACAAAAACAATTCCAGCTATTGTTTTTTCACAAACCAGATAACTCACACACATATCTGAACTAGCTTTAAAGACCAGAAATCTCATTATAAAAATACAGATTGAGGGTCCACATAAAATAATTCTCAGACCTAAAACAATGTTAATAAAGAGCAATTAGTTTTGAAAAGCATTATTTTGACTAACACAAACTTAAAAGTGTTATCAAATCATTAGACATAAAGATAAAACTAGAGAATAAAATGATTCTATAATTCTAAATTTTAAGGATACATATATATTCCTAATAGGACACACATCTAGAAATTCCAAAACTTAAAGTCACATTTATTAATCAGAATGTCCCACTCAATATTTAATCTATATTTCATTTTTAAGAAAATGACTATACATGTAAACTATATATTTGCAATAGTGTGCAGAATTTTAAGAAAAGCACTCTGATGCTTACTCACATGGCAAATCTAATGTTCCCCACTATTTTAGTCTTTAATAGGAAATTAAGGTGTGCTATAATAATAACAGAACATACATGAGATCAGGTGCAAGCTGGCTAAACTCATAGCCATAGGAAGCACCTGCCCATCTCAGAAATGTCTCCCTGAGCTACCAGAGACAAGTTCTCCTCACTGAAAGCCCTTCACAATGCTGCCATACATGTGTTCCATACAGCTCTGAACTTCTACAACTGTAACAACTATCCATTCACAGCTTTAGCTTTCAGCTTGATCTCCTCAGACATCTGTAGGAAGTAACTTTCAAATCCAAGGTAGACATATAATTTAAGCAACAAAAAATGACAAATACTGGTTTTTAATTTAAAGTACTTCAACGTTATGTATAAAGTATTAGCGAAGTAGCAATCTCCTGAAGGGCTTACTGACTGACCAGCTCTGGAATCTAAATCACTAGAGACAAGCAGATCAAGGTAGAGGCGGGAGGCATGTAAAACAAACCAACAAACAAAAGCCAAACAACTATATTTAGAATGGAGGCAAGCAGATCAGGAGGAACCATCGCCTTCCCAAAAACGGTTCTGTCAAGAGGACCAGCACCTTCAAAGAGCCAAATAAATGGTTGGGTTTTTTGTTGTTGTTTTCTCCCTGTTCATCATCTATAAATGAGAAATCTTCAAGGAGACTGGTGTTGCAATTACAACTAATCCTCCCAAAAAAATTAACTGTGTTGAAGGCTTTGTAATTTCCCTAGGTACAATTTAGCTGTCACTTACTTTAAAATTTACTCAAACATGCGCTGGGAACAGCACTAACTTCACATGTCAAGTGCTTTCCAGCCAATTGAGTCTAAACTGGAAGTCGGTGTTAAACAACTGAATGATTAGACAAGATAGCTCATTTCCCTGCTCTTTTGTTCAGAGTAAAATGCCACATTTACATTATCAGGCTCAACAGGATTTTCTGACAGAGGGAGGAAAAAAAACCTTACAGCACACTGTCCGTAAGAAGCACATGAAGCCTGTCATTTACCAATCATCCTTCAAAAAGCAATAGCCATGAATGTAACTTAATTACGACCCAATGATCCTTGACGAAGAATCATCTTATCACTGTCCTGTCCCCCCAGGGCAGATGAAACACTTTTGTCCTGTGGCACTTGATGATGCTAAATTCTTAATTGCAATAATGGAGTAAAAGAGCCAAGCCTCCTTAATTTCCTTTCAACATATAAAGAGTTTTACTCTGGAAGGCAAGCATTCCCACATATAATAAAAGTATCCAATACAAATGAAGATGCTCAAATTGAAGGGAGTGTTTACCACAGAATAACCAGCATTTTAGGAGTGTGCCTCCCATTTAAGTAACATATAAGTAGCCAGGCAACACTGTTTCAAAATTAAAATTTTTACAAGTTTGTCTTAGGGAAATTGTGACATTTATGAAGAACTCACTATTAATTTAGCAAGAGCTCTGGGAAGAGCAGTGAGACGATCTCTCGGTTACAGCACAAATCAGCACACATACACGAACTCCTTAATGGAGAGCAGAAATGCCAGCGCTTTGATCATCTGTCTCAGATAATTCAGTTAAACAGCCTCAGACGCTTTCCACATGCAACAAAACCAAATGGATCATACGAGGCATCATACGTTTTTATTAATTTCATTTCCCTTACCAGAACATGATGACTACTCAGAAGCTCTTTTAACTCATTTTAACAAGTTCTTTCTCCTTTAATAACAGGACCTCTGTCATCTCCCAAAGTCAATCGGGAATTGAATAAAATAGATAAAATGTACAATAAAACAAAACATTTAAAGGAACATTCTACTGGACTACATAAAGATAAAGGGCTTAAGGACTGTTACAATAAGAAACACACAAAAATGTAGCTCCATTTCTTTTCTGGTCAATGTTAAGTATTACTATGTGGACAGCATAAAAGGAGGTTAGTTTACCGAATTCTTTATAGTTACGTAAACCCATGACTATCTTGGTTTCCCTTGTCAAATGCATATAAACAAAACCCATTATTTCTAAACCCACAAAAGCATTTTTACAGTCTACAAGTAACACAAGGTAACACGGTATCATTTCCTCTCTGTTTTAGCCAAATACTGGAAAAGTCAATTCAAAATAAAAGTCAACAGTATCTTAACAACTTGCCTTAGAACTGAAATATGAAAATGATAACCCCTTTAAAGTCTTTTATAGAGACATGCCGAAAAGATGCTTGTCTTTAAATGAAATAATGGACATCTTTAAAATGACAATCTGAAATTTTTTTCATAATTTTATTCCAAGTTTGAATAAATAAGGCTCACTTTGCAGATGAGCTCATAATCTGCTGAGGCCAATTATGCGATATTACTGAAAAGTCAATGTTATTAAATCAAATCAAACACTTGTAGCCATTTGGGTAGCCTGGTATAGTTAATCCTGGTACTTGTCATGATTCTGAATTAATTAAGCAATCTTCTATCAGTCGGCAAAACATAATTGAATAAAAAAGTTTCAAAGTCAGTATTCTATCCCAGTATTTCCTGTTAAAAATGCTACCAGAGGGTTTTCGGGGAGGGGGGTGACTTAAACATAATGTTTCCTTTGTTTAATTTTTATTATTCTCATAAATCTAAAGCAGTCAACATAATGTTTTTAGTATGATGGATCAAACAGAATACTGTCACGGAGACTGTCCCTGTAAAGACAACAACAACAACAACAACAACAATAATAATAATAAGCAGAACCATAGAAAAACGATTAAAAACCTCACATAAGTAAACACTAAGTATTGGAATACAATGACACCATTTTTAAAAAGGTGCTGACTTAGATTTCCTCAGCCCAGTTGACAAAGACAGCCAAATGTGAGAGCGACAAATGTCTGCCTGTTCTAAACAAGCACAAGCACGGAGCATGCGTGCTCCAGGTTAGCACAGAGCACGCTGTTTTCACTCCCCTTGGTTCAGGAGCCCTCTCTGCAGACCTCTTTTGGAAAACTTTCACGTCTTCTCTGTCTTCAAAGTATTCCTGTTTGTAAGATACTTTTCTGCCATGACCTCGTTTTCTTTGTTAGTTATTTGGTTTTGCCCAGTAGTGTAGGAGGGCCTAATTCTTCTGGGCACTGGGCCCATTTCTTTCAAATCCCTGTATAGAGTTCCACATGCAATTTGCAGAGATGGGCCTTTTAAACAATCAAAAAATTCCACCAGGAAGCATATTAATTATAGGATTTCTATTTAAAGTTGGCTGTGAGTATGAGAACTCAGTAACACAGCAATTGTTTGAATCACTATTTCTTGAAAAGAATGTAACGCTGAGATTGTGAAGGTAAAGATCTGTACAATCTTCTAACTTGGTAACTGTTTATGATTGGAGAGCTAAGCAATTATTTTGGGTATGTGCACGTCCACTACAAATACACATTTCCTAAAAAGAAACTAGTTAGGAGAGAGAGTTTCACTTCTATATTTTATGCCCAACACTATCACTGATTACATACAGTTAGCATATTACCTAATAAAACTAAAACTACCAGAAATTATGAAAGACAGTGAGAACTACAATATAAAGAGCACTTTTCTCTGGCATTGACAGGACAATACCACAGAAAAACAAGAAAACCCTAATTACAAAATAAGCAGATTACAAACCACAATAAGCCACGAATAAATGACAGGCAGGTAAAGCGGTGCCCAATCAGCCTCACAGCCACTTTCCTTACTAGAAAGAACACTGATTTACGACTTACTCTGCAAACACATTAAAATGGGCACCAACCAAGAAGGGCACTGCAAAGGAAAAAATTTCCATCTCAGAAAATCTCGCCTTACCAACAAAATTCATTGTTCCATAAAGGAAAACATTTCTCAAAGCTGGAATAACTGTCCTGGTACATGTACTTGAATAGCAAATAGAGAAGAAACACCAGAAGAGGGCTCTGTTGCTCCCTGGATAATAGTCATGGGTTTAAGAAGAAAACTCCAGAAGATCCCTGATTCTTTTTTTTTTCTTTTTTTAAGATTTATTTATTTATTGTGCAGTGTTCTGCCTGCACGCCAGAAGAGGACACATGATCTCACTATAAATGGTTGTGAGCCACCATGTGGTTGCTGGAAATTGAACTCAGGACCTCTGGAAGAGCAGCCGGTGCTCTTAACGTCTGAGCCATCTCTCCAGCCCTCCTTGTTTATTAATCACTAACAACCAGCACTTACTAGACTCAAAACTTGAGACAAACCTTTGTATTTACATAGTTATTTCTTTAGAAACTGGGTTCTCAATGCATAGCCCTGGCTGGCCCAGAACTCAGAGATATGCCAGCCTCTGTCTCCCATGTGCTTTTATTATTTTATTATTTTATTTTATTATTTATGTGATTTTATTACCGTGCCTTACTTGCTTTTCACTTTTGGAGTTAGGGTGTTGCTCTGTAGCTAACACTAGCTACCTAGCCCAGACTGAGCTGAACTTGCTGTAAGGCTCCAGCCTCAACCTCCAGAGTGCTGAGATTATAGGCACCATTTCATGTACACTGTAATAAGCTCCTTAAAAATAATAAGAGTCACCAGAGACGGGTGCTGGTGCCTGAAGGGATAGCTGATCTACCTTGGTTCACTCACTCCTCAGCAAATGACTCTCAAGGCTTCCACATCACCACAGGCCTTATAGAGAAAACCCCAAAATGATTAGGTTCATTCTGATAATTCCAACATCCAAAATCCAAAATCCAATTAACTTACTTTTCCAGATGCACAGTGACCAAAGGAAAGCTTATGTTGGTGGATGGGTTTGCTAACCCAAGAATTACGATGGCTTCATGCAACTGTTTTACTGTTTCAATTTCACCTCTTAAAGCTGCACCATTGAGGATGTGGAAAAAGGACAAGACTGTTTTATCTCCGATAACAACATCTTTCTCTTTCATCTCCTTTAGGATGTTAATAGCATCTACAATGAAGTAACACAAAAGACCCTTAGGTAATTTCATGTAGGAAAACAAACTGCTATTAAAACAGCATTTCATGCCCGGCAGGAATGTAAATTCTAGTGTATAATGCCGATTTCAAGTTAATTACTACTTGCATTTCTAAACGAGACTACAATTATAAATCCACAATAGCATGGTTTTATCATTTCCCTGCAACTTTGACTACAAATTATAGATAGGGACCGCGTGCCCACTCTGCACCACATAGCCCTGTATGGTCTGCCCTGTAGCTGTAAGATCCTCCTAAATGGATGCTTTTATCGTTCCGAGCTAACATCTGCTAAATCACACCATTGTTTCTTCAGCAGATGGCTTGTCAGGAGGCCAGATAATAAAGATGTGTTTACACTGTATATACAGCCAGACTAATGGTCTGATACCGATAGGGCCTGTTTGCTATGTCGATACTAATTAGCCAAGCGGAGCCAATGAAAGCTTTCCAAAAGACTGCATGTTAATACATTAGATTCATTAAGCTTCATTAGGAAGGCAGAAACAAACATTTTAGGATATGGAATAAGTGCATTTTTATAATGTTTGTTCTCAATTATTACATAGACCAAATGTTTTGACCACTTTACAAAAGTGATTTTAAAAGGCAGATTAATTTGTGTTAGAAAGACTTCCTAAGAAAAATGTCAACATTCAAATAAAATAATTTTCCCTTCTATCTCTTCTAAAAATCAGAGGGAATAAAGTTCTAATACAAAGCTGACAGGAACAACAAGAACGTGTAATAGAAAGACTGTATTATCAAGGGCAATTAATTGTATTATTAGGCTTAGCAATTTTTCAACGAGGAAATTAGAGCATGTAAAACACCCATGTAATCAAATTCACTTTTCAACTAAAATATACATTTGGTTAATGTTACTAAAGGTTAAGACAAAACCACACAGTTCAGATTTGTAGCTATCAGGTTAGATTTGCAGGTTTTATGTTCAGCCTTCAGATCTCTTTAAGCAAAAACAAAGCCATTAGTGGAGGCATATAAGCAAATTGTGCCATAAGTCATGATCTTCAAACTCAATCCAAGCAGCAATGCTAATAAAAACTAGCTGTAGAAATGCAAAAGCACTGAGCTGTGCAAATGTAAATGACAAGCTTGCCACTCCATTAAAACTAATGGCCTACACTGTCCATGCAGCTCTGGTCGGATTCACATGCAAATTCGTATGCAAAGTGTCCAAGCACTTTGTAGGACATGATACACCACTAATATCAATTTATGTGTTATTCCAGTGGCAAGAACTGGCATCACTATTCCTTCTATGTCCTGGGGCTTACCTTGAAGCTTGCCATGCTTTCCCAACACTTTTACAAGGCCTACATACTTGGTAGTGTCAAGAACAGCAGAAGGATACAAGCGGTCACTATAAAATAAGCCACAGTTATATTAATTAACTCCAAAAAAGAGACAGTCACAATCATTTTATTACTTTCCAAAAGCTAATTAAACAGTTTGAATTGTTGTGATGCCGGCCTTGACACATCACATATTTGGAACCACATATCAATTCAAAGTTAATTACAGTCATGGCCGCAGAAGTAGAAGTGCAGAACCACACTTTGTCTGCCTCACTACACGGGAACCTGCCGATGAAGACACTTCTGGCTGTCACTACAAACACTCAGCATCTAAAGTTACTAACTTCCATGTGATAAATCTATTAGTAAGGAACATAAAAGCCTGTCTTGGGAACAGGCAGGATTCTGTATACAACACTACATAGAGAGGGAAACATATTACAATCGCAAGAAAAGTGACTATTGCCATTCCTTGGCTTGGAGAACTAGAATGTTTTACTAAATTGAAAAAACCCTACAGAAAGCGTGATTTAATTAACGATCGCCCTTCTAGCATGAAACTTGAACAAACAAACCACTGCAACAAAAGCATGTTTTTATGTAAGAGTAACATCCAATCCCTGCACTCCACCAAGGGCATTTCTGTATCTGCTGATCTGCTTCAGTAAAAGGTACTCACAATTCCTGTTTCAAGTTCAATGCATCTTCTGCATTATCATGTCGACAGCACAGATTTATCAACGCTGCGTAGCCACCGATAGCCATGTCTGACTCATAGTTGGCTTTCACTTCAAGGGCCTTTTGCATATTCTAAAATAAAAGGATTTAGTGAAAAACAAGAAAAGAATATAAGGTAAAAATAACATGTTTTTTGTTATGGTGTTCAGAGTTTAGGAAAAGTTAACAGTACTTTAAAAATAAATGGCTTTATACCCTTAACTCTGCTCCTAGGTATGTGCACAGCGCTTAAGATTTCTTATTTATAATTAAATATTAGACTAGTACAATATTTCCCAAGTCTGCCCAAGCAGTGTAATTTACAGAGGCAGAAATACACATAATTGAAAAGTTTCTCAGAATAGTTCAGTACACAAGTAATGTGACAAAATCTGTTTTAGAATGTAACGGTGTGTGGTATCATCTCAAAGTCACAGTATTTCTTCCGTAGACTCACAGGCAAATGAGTCTAATCATCCTGCACCTGAAACTTCAAGTGCAGTGAGAGCGTCCACACCGCAGACTAACGCGGACACAGTGCAGCTGCACGCCTGCTTGGAGAAGAGCGGACCCTTTATCTCAGAAAGCTTTCTCCTAGCAGGAAAATGGAATTTCAATCCTGCATTAACAAGCTCGTTATATTTGACTTGCAAATGACTACTGTATGTATCAGTTGCTTGACAATCTGGATATGAGAGACCGGAGCCATGGCTTGAAAGGACATTTGGCATGTATGATAAACCTATCACGGCTGTTACTATCATTCACTTTGCAGATTATCATAAACAAACTACAGCAACCCGAAAACATGCCATTCAAGGTGTCGCTGAAATTAGTTAACCTTTCATTTAATTGCGCTGTTCTCAATCATGACACACAATAATAAAGTGTAAAAATCATAAACAGCATATTTGGTTTTACTTACTGTGATCCACATAGCATTTTTCACCCTAAGATAGTGAACAAGAAAGAAGGTTACCTCTTCTGAACAAAGCAGTAAGATAAGCTGCTTTAGGACATCTCCTATAGGTTGATTTTCAGCTTTTAGTTTTTTAAGAGTTGATTCCAAATCAGATGAAGTAAGCTGGGAAGTCTGCATGGGAGAAACAAAAGTTTAGCATGAAAAGGAAATACATTCTTAGCCATTCTTCCTCTCAGCTACCTTTCTTAACTGTCATAAATGCTACAAGGAATATTACTCTTGGGGTGTGTGGATGGGAGTGGACTCCAGGGGCTTATAACGCTCTCTAAGATCATAGGCAAATATTCTAGACCTGTTGGTTCTTCTACGATAGGGAACAGTGTAACCAACTCAGGTATACAAGATGACTTAAGAGGGACACTATTGTGAATGCTCATTAGAAGGTTAAAAAACAAAACAAAACTACTTACTTTTCGAGAATCCACATTCTCTTTGTCAACCAGAACCTTAACATCCTAAAATTGGGATTTAAATTAGCACAAAATCAGAAAACACAGGCAAAAATTATTCGTGAATGTCAAATGCAAATTTTGCAAGCCCCACCTCACTTTAATGCTACCTTTCTAAAAATTTGCAGGAATTCTATTTATGCTCAATTAACCATTATGATTAATGTTTTAGATGTACCCTTTAATATGTAAACAGTTTCTACCAACAATCAAGAAAAGCCTTATTTTTATAGTTGTTGTTGGAAGAAAAAAACAAAAACAAAACAAAAACTGACCCTCCAAATTATATTTTAAAGTAACATTTTAACTAGTCTTTACATATAAATAGAGCATTTAATAAAAGTTTGAGTGATTACACTCACACACCTTAATCAGTTCAGGAACATGGTAGTTATCCAGCAAATTACGAATGCCTTTGTAGATATTTTCAGAAACTTTAATATTCTGTGAGAAAGAAAGGGAGGGGTACAGAAAACGCTGAGTTTTAGACAACCAAATTGAAATTTGTCTAACAGAAATTATCTCAGACTTAATTTAAGTCTCTAACTCTTGCATGTCATTGAGAAGTGGTCTGGTTATACTTAAAAGCAGCAATTTCAAATCTAATAGATACATGTCAGGCAGGACAAGCATTTTATAGCAAAAATGAAATGGTACCATCTCCCGCAGCTGATGGAAGTATTGTCTCAAATGCTCCTCCTTGGCCTGTACCTCTGAGTCACTCATGCTGTCAATCAAGTTATAAAGAAAATAGCCAACAGCTTCTGCGGAAAAAAACAAGAGAAAGCATTCTACTAAAATTACTGAGACTGTCATGTTATCAAGATTAATTTATAAGAAATCATTTTGGTGTGAGATGTCACCCTGATGAGAGGCTCTGAAATGGCAACAATGATCACTGAGGCACAGAGACTATGTGGTTTAGAAGACACATGTAACTGGTGAGTGAAAGGAATATTAATTATTTTCAGGCCGAGTGACAGCTTTTCAGTACTGAATCTTACTTCAATCTATTCTTTCCACTGCTCTGTGACAGGAGTGGTCTTCACTCTCTCCTGTCCAAAGCACAGGCGGTGAGTGTAAATAAATGTCTTCACATATTTCTACACTAACTTTTTGTGGACAATAAAAATGATTGATAAATACCGAGCACAGAAAATTAAAATACTGTTAATGAACAGATAAGCAATCCCATGGAGAGCTGCCTATTAGCCAATGAAAAACCAAGATTAACAAAGATGTTTTGTAACAACAGTAATTTTCTTATGCATTCAAGCATAAAATTCATAGGGCCATGTGTTAATGCCAGAAGAGGAGACTTGAACTTTCACGAAAGGTACTTTCTTATAGGAAACTATGTAGTCCTGACTTCATTAAATGCCTGAATTATGTCTTTTAGTTAATAAATTGTGTTTAAGTGAAAAACCTAAGACCTTTTCCTACTTTATGCATGAAGTTAAGCACACCTGAAAAACACTGAAATCATCCAGACACTGAGATGCACTGGTTTTCTAACCCTATCTCCACAGATGCTATCAGGAATGCTGATTTATGCCTTAAGGTCGCCACATTCTGTCTTTAAAAAAATAAAATAAAATAAAACCATACATAACTTAGAGCTCTCAAAATATAGTTATTGATATAGATTACTATAACCAAATGTTTTCAAATTTTACTTTCAAAATCAGAGTGTTTACTGCTGTAACCCTTCTAGCCCAACCATCATACAGAATGGGTTTATGGATAAGTTACAATCATCTAATGGAAACACTACCCGTTGATCCTGGAGACTCTTTCAAATAACGTCCATCCTTGTACAACAATTCTGTTATCTGGTAAGACAGGAAATCCGAGAATTGCAGTAAGAGAATCAAACAAAAACAAATACGATATAAAATTGAATTCTTGACATAATAAAGCCCCTCCCCCGTGAGGTATTATTCTCTCCCAGTAATCCCACACCACCACCACCACCCTCCACAGAGATCATTTGGTTTTTAAACAGTAGGCTTGTCGTCTTAAAAAAAAAAAAAAAGACACACACGAACAAAACTGCAGTATTTTATGAAATATCACAAAGAAAGGATCTAACAAATTTGAATTTAAACACTCAAAACTAATTCTTAAAACCAGAAAATCTCTTAAAGCAATGTAAAGCATTATTTCTCATCGCAGTGCTCAGAGTCTAGTCAAAATGGGTCAGTTGCTCCCTTTTTGAATAAAATATTAAAAAGATAATAAGTTAAATGTGCTGGACCAGAAAATAGTATGTACTTTTTGTTCCTCAGTAACTTTTCATTCACTTAAATGAATTTAAAATAAGTCAAACATTCAAATGTATTTAAATTCAGATTCTTATCAGTTCAATTCACAAATTTTTAACTTAAAAATACACAAGTATACAGTTTATGATCAAAATTAATATACACTTATGATATTGACTTGTAGCCAAAAACAGTGTTTGACCCTATAAATCCTCAGGCTGAAGACAGCAGAAGCACACAGGAGTTATCCAAATGATGAGGGTCAGGACTCTGAATACTCCATGTGTTGTCTACAGCGGGCTTGTCCTGGCATATATCATTAGTGCTAATCAAAGTCAAACTTCAGATGCTTCTGTCATTTGTTGGCTAATAAGGAAAACTGGACAAAACTGATCATATGTTACCATGAAAGGTATGCTTTACCTAAAGCAATCCAAAGGGTAAATAAGATTCAAAAGCCTTCTAGAGCATGTCTATTCAGCAAACAAACATAAAGAAGGCTACTAGTATATTCCACAGAATACATACAGAAACTATAGTTGTACCTGGGATGTGAGACAGTTGTAGCATTCAGTAACAAAGTTGAACAGATTTAATGAATAAACCAATGAATGTCTCCTTGGTCAATGAACTGTTTCATAACTAAACCCAATCATATACTAAAATTAAGTATAAAGTCTAAATGGCAGTTGTAGTAATGCTAGGAAGAGAACTGAACAAAACTCTATTTTTAAAAAATACCTGGACCTGATTTGCTTAGCATGTGTAAGTCCCTGGGTTTTACCTTGGCACCCAACATACAAAATTTAACAAATTTAAACTGGGAAGTTTAGCTAATGGTGTGTATTCAGATCTTGGAATAAAATTTTTCATGCAATTATTAACCGTTCTTCTGGCATAAAAACCAGGTGACTTCCTTCAAAGTTAGCAAGGACTGGGTTGGTCTGCATACCATTTACATACAGAAATACATACAAACAGATACACATGAAATCAAGAAAATGGGAGTAGAGGTGAGCTCAGTGAAACAACATTCACTCAAGAAATAAGGCCCTATCCCAATACCACCAAAAAAAATCATTAAGCCTGCAAGATCAAATGTCACCACAGTAATTTTAGCATTTTGTTTTGAAAGATAAAAATTTTAGTAAGACTTTAAGCTTAAGGAAAAAACTACTTGAGTAACATTTTCCCTGCTGTTTTAAAACTACCAATATCAAAACTCTTAATCCATTAGCTTGTAATAATTTATCAGAAATGTATGAGGCTATTAAAACTCCTTTTTGATGTCTCTTCAAGCATCACATTATGGTTTGCAGTACAAGGAATACTTACCTTGCTCCAAAGATCTATATTCATAGACCTGCAGAGGGCAGCAAAGGATTAAAAATAAGCTCAGAGGTTCAAAAAACGTTTTAAATCAAGACGTACCAGTAATTAATTATGTAATCTGTGAAAAATCAATGCTTTTAACAGGAAATAAATAACAAATCGAACTATTCAAGGAAAGCAACTTGAAAATTTTCAGGTAAGCTTTGGTTTGGTTGGGAACCATTAAAAAGTCACCTCTACACGTTGGGGTTCAACTTCGAAAAAGTAGGCTTATCTGCATGGGCCCCAAGAATCTGACTTACTTGTGAAGAGGAAACCGCAACTTCTATTGGAGCAAGTGACTGCCTCGCTACAGTGACCAAGACTAACATCACCAGTGAGGTGCTAGTGGATAATCTGCCTTTGGATTGAACTTCCTGGAAAAGCAAACTAGCAGGGGACACTAAGCCTGAAGCTTAGCAGGGGAAGCACTGTGCGGTACAGTCTGTAAAACACTGCTGGTGTCATAAAAGACAGTTATTCCGACCTTCCAAGGTGCTTTCAGTCATGGTGTTTTACAACAATAATAGAAACTAATACAGCACAAGAAAGAAAATCTGAGCCAAATACCTTATAGCTCAAAAAACTAGGAACAACTGCCCAGTTAGGCTCGGGAACTACTAGAACTACTAAGAACATTCTATTAAAGCTGCATAACTAAATGTGTGTCCACATTTCCCGTGGGCTTTTCTAATGTGACTTAGATACATAATTACAATGATCTGTTACTTCCTGGATTTCTGCTTAACTTACTTTTGGGAAGAAGTCACTTCTGATGAGCCTTTTATATTAAGTGTGGGTGCTTTCTACGTTAGCATTGACTATTGGCAACAGCATAGCTGAGCCATACATGAGCCAATGTCAAGTTATGCTGCTTTGTCCTAGTCACTAAGACACATAGAACACTATCAAGTACACAAAACAGGTAGCTTGACTACTGTACTGAATATTCTGAGATGTATTTATTTTGACAACAAATTAAAGATTTGACTATATTAATGTTGACATAAAAGACTGTAATTACCCTTATATACTTTTGAATTTTTGTTAGCTATGGGGTGAAGGGAGAGGAAAGAAATAACCCTAAGTTATAAATGCTTCTGACCATGCCCATATTCCTATGGATATTATCACACCAACAAAAGTTTTATTGCATCTGTAACAAGCCACTGATAGAAAACACTATGACACAACATGAAACAGCAGGAGCAAGGAAGACACAACAGGCAGAGGGACATGCCCCAGGGGCAAGCAGCAGAAAGACTTCAGTCAGCTCAGCCACTCTCCTAGGCACCTGGCAGGGTGGTCCCCTTAGGATATAGATATATATATATATATATATTTATTTATTTATTTTGCCTATAATAATGTCTTGGATTTACTTCCAAAGTCTAGAACTTCTGAATTATGTTATTCAAACTGACTAAAAAAATTGAAATCAAAAGACCTTCCATGACCTAGAAGTTCTAGTGAGAAACTTTTTTAAAGTCAACGTGAACATCTTTTACATTTCACTCCCTAACACAGTGTGAGCTACTTCTTAAACACCTGCCTTTACTGCAGTTCTGTCTACTAAATTATATTCTATGCACTAAACGTTTTCTAAAATTCTATTGTGCTTGTGGAACTGTGTACATTTGTGTAGGAGGATGGGCATTACAAACCACAACTCCTAACCAGAGGTCAAAGGACAAGTGCTGTAGAGCTGTGGTTTCCAGGGCATGAACTCGGGCCCCCAGGCTTCTCGATGGTTTTACCCACTCACTTTACCATCTCACCGTTTCAGGTTTTAAAGTGTGTATGTAGTGCGTATGTCCTTGTCTGTGCAAGAGCAAATGGATGTGTGTGCACATCTGTGCATGCACGCGGAGGCCAGAGGCCACTTCCGGAATCTTGTCAATCACTTTGCCATTGTATTTTTAAGACAGTGTCTCACTGAAGCCAGAGCTCACTGATTAGGGTAGGCTGGCTGGCCAACGAGCCCCAGCACAGGACTACAGTGGCTGCCTTCACACCCTACTTTACATAGACTACATGCCTGGAAAAGTCAGAAGACAACAGGGTTCTCTCCCTCTCCCATGTGGGACCTGGAGAATGAACTCAGATGTCAAGCTTGTCGCCAAGCGCCTCTGAATACAGAGTCACCTTACTGGCCCAATAAATATCTTACAATGGGAATATCTGAGCATGGACTATGTAAATCCACTGGCAATATATATATTCAAGTACCTTAGGGATAACACCGAGATTCCAAAGAAACAAAAGCTGCAACACCCCGTGCTGTTATGTCTACAACTTACAGTAGCTCAGCAGAAAAGAAACAAATGTGTGTCCATGCGTACAGCAAGAACAGAAGAGAGAAAGCCAGTAAGTGGCACAAAATCAGTAACTTGTGAAAATATGGACTAAGTAGGCAGCAGTTACTCTTCTTTTGATTTTCTGTGACTACTTTAAAGTTGGAGAGGATTAAAATGTGGCTTGACTTTCTTCCCCGGGTCCACATGATGGGAGCTTGGTTCTCGTGGTGACCTAAGGTGAGAACCTCATGGAGGTCCCTGAATCACTGGGCAGTTGTCCTAGGAAGTGATTATAGGAGTTCTCCTGAACATTTTTACCAGCACAGACCCTCAGTTGCTCTCTGGTTCTTCTCATCTGTTCTCATCATGACGTGATGTGTCACCATGTGCTTCAGCCAAAAAACCCTCATGAGAGCCACACAAACACTAGCACATGCTAAACGAAAGCTCTTCTCTGTAAGGCTGGCCTGCTTCCCTGCTTCGGTATCTCAATGTAGTAATAGGAAACAGAGAAACACACAGGGAAAGTTCATCAATTTTCCTTGAACATTTAAGAGCAGAGTAGTAACACATGTAAAATAAAGTCATCACAACTGAATGCTCAAAGAGTAACCTGAATATGCATGCAAAAGGCTTCTTTCTTTCTGTGAACACAACTGTATGTCTTTTTTAGGAAAGGTAATAGAAAGGCTGCCAAACCTAACTCAGCAGAGAGTAAGCACTTGTCTCAAAAATATTTTTCATCACCAACAGATCACAAGGATAAGGGAAATCAGACCAAAAACAGAGAATATTTAGGGAAATAATCTTACCTCCTAAAGCCTAGAATTAGGCTGCCTCTAAAAGAATTAATTGAGAAAGGCAATGTATTCGATTCCACTGCAAAAGAAAACGATTGTCAAAACACCTCAGGCCAGGCAGACAAAATGACCCACACTGAGCTACAAATGATACTGTTTACCTACCTTTCCCCTCTCAATTAGGAAACACTACTTAAAAAAGAAAATGCCTCATTTAAACTTACTTAATGAGGCATTGCACGCACGTGTAACAAATATCCTTTAAAGCTTCTTACTTTCATGAAGTAGCAAATTCATAATTTTTCCTTAATATAAAGAGTAATTACTTGAATCACCCTGCTACATAACTGAAATTGTATGTTATTAGGCACTGTGACATTATAAGGAAATTAGAAACGTGACTTTCATCTCCACTAAGAGCTGTGATGGGAGCTGGTGAACCATCAACTTTCTCATTCACTTTCCACGGTGACCCATGTCTGCATCTGCCTTGGAGCAGCAGCTAACCACACAAAACAGGCCCTAATTTCTGTATACCACCGGCTTCCACACTCCCTAACTTCGCTCCCTTGAGTATTTGCTTGCTCTTTTATTCATTTGACATTTAACAGTTCACAACTTGGAACTTTTCAATGCAGATCAGTAAGCCTGATTTTTCATGTAAAACTTGCCATAAATACTTTAAAAAAAAAAAAAAGGTATAGTTGGTCTTTAAATAATAGCCAGGGTTGCTGTTGGTACTTCCTGAATTAATTTTGCTTGCAGCTATATTATAAAGTCCATTTGCCTGAATCTTTATAGCATATGCAACATTAGAGTCAAGTCATGACGATAACAAATACAGCTTATAAAGGCTAAGACACTTGGCGTAATTTCTAAAAGGCTACAGAAAAAAAATCCTTTTTAAATTTAACTCACTTAAATATATACAAAATTTCACTCCCACACAAGAAGTGTTTTAAACCAATTATAAAACCCTTGGACAAACAGCTTAAGTTTTCTATTAATTTCACAGCATTTAGATATTTCAATGAAATACCTAAAAATCATTTGCAATATGATCATCATAAAATTACTCAAGAAATTTGAAAATGGACACAACCACATGTCTGTCAGTAATCTTGAGTTTTGCCATGCCTACAAATAAAAGACTGTCTTACAGAAATTTGATCAAGAGAAATCTTCTCCACAATGTGATACTCTCAGAACACGGTGGAAAGCTGCCCAGGAGAGACACTAGCAGATCCGGCTCTTCTCTCCGTCCAAGGGGAAAGAGAGGCTAACAGGAATAACTCAGGTAGTCCCTGACCTGAACTCTCTGCATTTTTAATTTTAAATTGTAATAAAGAGCTTCTTACAAAAATATTCTGGGGCTGGAGAGATGGCTCAGCAGTTAAGAGCACTGGCTGCTCTTCTAGAGGACCCATGTTCAATTCCCAGCACCCATGTGGCAGCTCACAACTGTCTGTAACTTCAGTTCCAGGAGAATCTGGAACCTTCACAGACATACAAGCAGGAAAATACCAATGCACACAAAATAAAAATAAATCTTTTTTAAATTTTCATGTTATTCAAAACAGTATTTCAAAGAATACTGTCAAGTGTTTTTCCTTAAAAAGGTGGCCAGAAACATCCAAGCAAGCTGGTGACAAGAAGCATCGTGTTCCCTTAGCAACAAACAAGTCTGAAGAATCAAGAGACTGATGATGAAGTGGGACAGATGTCTGGTAGGAGGGGAAGAGGCCCCAGATGTGTACCTCACAATCTACATGCGTCTGCTAATGCTCTTGTTTTCATCTTGAAAGGATACGGAGAATCAACACATTGTATGGTAGAGGACACAGTCAATACTCACAGAGAGCAGCTGGCTTTAACCAACTGCTGACTACTACTTCACACAGGACACTGGACCTCGGCCTAGCACCATTCGCTAGTTTAGCTAACGACCCAGTGTAAGTGTCAGAATAGGTATGCCTAATGATCTGCTTCTACAAAGCTTCCCCTCTGCACTGTGAATACACAGCAACCAAAGTTTACAAGACAGAAACTGCTTTTTGCCAGGCACAGCGTATACCTTCAATCCTGGCATTCTAGAGGCAGGAGACAGAGGCCAATCTGTGAGTTCAAGACGTATGTGCCAGCTCTGTGTGGCAAAACTCCCGAAATAAACTAACAAAAACCTGCTATGTTTTAGTTTTAACTGTTTCTTCACAATCTGAATGTCTGCCAATAATGTCAGACATTTTAAAGTACAAAGACTTTAAGAAACATTTATTTACTCAAAATGAATTATGCAGAAAAAGACAAAGCTAAAATCAGATTTCCTTTCTAGCTGTTTGCTTCTGTTCAATTCTTGAAGAAACCATTTCTCTCACTGTGACTTCCTGTCACTGGAACAAATTTTATGTGGAGCATGTACAAGCAATGGGTACTTTTAAGTGGTCAGCAAGCATTAGCTGCGCTTTCTGTTACCTAAACCTGGGAAACAGCTTCCAGTCGGTTACCAGACATCTCACCAGTAATGTCTACAAAACAGGCTGATCACCTCAATTTCAAAACGCCAAAACACGCACAAGTTAACGGATTTGTTCCGTGTCATCTATAAGCTAAGCAATTACAAACACGACAAGAGTCTTTGGTTTGCTACATGCCCAGCTACCACTCTAAACACCATGGTGTCTTCAAGCTCCTTCCAACCTGAAAATTACTTCCAAAGTAGCTACAAGCTCAAGCCATCCACTGGCTCCTCAGTACGATCTTAACAAACCTTGAAACTGTTCTTGGTTGCATTGTACGAAGTATTGAACATATACTCTCAACAGCCATGAAAATCAACAAGTCTACGTCTTATGTGGAATACTTACAAAGAGACAAAATGTTCTGCAAGTTCCCATTTATTGCTTCACTTCTCAATTCAGCTTGAAGAAATGTATTACTTTTAGGTAGACAATCATTTTCCTGGGGATAAATCATACATCAATAGTAATATACTTCAGCTAACAGTATTTTGATATGCCATTTCAATTTCCTACATTTCATATATTTTATCACCTTGTACCACCATACTCTATTATCTTTTTAAAAAAGAATCTTCTAAGCCATGCATAGTAGCTTACACCTTTAGTCCCAGCATTCAGGAGGCAGAGGAAGGCAGATCTCTTTGACTTCAAGGACAGTCTGGTCTACTGAATGAATTCCAGGACAGCCAGGGCTACACAAAGAGACCTTGTCTCAAAACACACACACACACACACACACAAAACAAAACAAAACAAAACACCTTCTAAAACTATAAACAGCTGAGTATCAAATCTTGATAAAAAGGAACTTCATGGTCAAATGCCAATATCCCAAATAAGCACTATGAAGACAGGTGATGTGTCTAGAAGCTTACTGCTCAAGACACAACAAACCTTCCATTTTTATTTTATGTTCACGGATCTTTTGTTTGCATGAATGCCTGTGTAGAGCATGCATGCCTGGTGCTTATGGAGCCAGAAGAGGGTGTCAGGTGCCCTGGAACTGGAGTTACAGGTGATCGTGGGTACTGGGCATCAAACCTGGCTCCTTGAAGAGCAGTCAGTACTCTTAACCACTGAGCCCTCTCTCTGGTCCCAATACAATGCTACTTTGATACATGTAGTAAAGAAAAAAAAAAAATCAAATTTATTTAACTCCAAATTGGTTGGTTTATCACCTGTCCCAACATTAAAAAATCTAAGTGTATGAAACAAAATTTAGTTGAAATGTTTTGTATATAGTATGTTACAAACCACACTGATAATTTATGGCAAAGAATAAAAATAAACTATGACATGTCTATAAAATAAAATATCATACAAGCATTAAAATGACTTGTAGACATACAGATTACTATAGAAAGATATCAAGTAAAAATATAAGATGATGAAGAATAGCCACCTTTTCAAAGAGACTTCTTAAGCACACTTATGTATGAAAGAAAAAATGTTAAAAAAAAAAAAAACAAAACAGCCTATGGATCAGTTATATAAAGTTACTGACTAGTAGTCTCCAATTTATCAATGAATGACATATATATTGTTATAATCTTAATCTGATAAAATTATATTTTATTTTTAGCTAAGTATTACCATAGTAATAGCATAAAATCTATTTAGCATTTAACAGTATAGTTGTTTCTGAGCCAAAAATATGTAATAATGAAATTTTAACAATGAAAACAAAAGGTAATTGAAATAAGAATACATGTAATCAAAATGCAGACAAATTTACAATTTACATCTAAATTTCCCACTAAAAGAGTTTGACAATTCTTGGAACCTCATGAAACTGAAAAGCTTCTGTAAAGCAAAGGACGCTGTCATGAGAACAAAACGACAGCTTACAGACTGGGAAAGGATCTTCACCAATTCTATATCTGACAAAGGGCTAATATCCAGAAAGAACTCAAGAAGTTAAAAAGCAACAAATCAAGTAATCCAATTAAAAAATGGAGTATAAAGCTAAACAGAGAATTCTCAATAGAGAAATATAGAATGGCAGAGAAACACTTAGAGAAATGCTCAACATCCTTAGTCATAGGGAAATGCAAATCAAAATGACCCTGAGATTTCACCTTACACCCTTCAGAATGGCTAAGATCTAAAAACTCAAGTGACAATACATGCTGGAGAGAATATAGAGAATGGGGAACCCTCCTCCATTGCTGGTGGGAATGTAAACTTGTACAAACACCATGGAATTCAATCTGGCACATTCTCAGACAATTAGGAACAGTGCTACCTCAAGATCCAGGTATACCACTCCTAGACATATATCCAAAATATGTTCAAGTATACAACAAGGACATTTGCTCAACCATATCCATAGCAGCTTTATTCGTAATAGCCAGAATCTGGAAACAACCTATATGTCCCTCAATGGAGGAACAGATACAGAAATTGTGGTACATTTACACAATGGAATATTACTCAGAAATTAAAAACAAGGAAATCATGAAATTTGCAAGCAAATGTGGGAACTAGAAAAGATCATCCTGAGTAAGGTATCCCAGAAGCAGAAAGACACAGATGGTATATATTCACTTGTTAGTGGATATTAGACATGTAATATAGGATAAACATACTAAAATCTATACACCTAAAGAAGCTAAGCAAGAAGGAAGACCCTGGATAAGATGATCAACCCTCACTCAGAAAGGCAACAGGGATGGACATCGGAAGAGGGAGAAAACAGGGAACAAGACAGGAGCCTACCAGAGGGCCTCTGAAAGACTTTACCCAGCAGGTTATCAAAGCAGATGCTGAGATTCATAACCAAACTTTGGGCAGAGTATGGGGAATCTTATAAAAGAACAGGGAGATAGAAAGACCTGGAGGAGACAGGAGGTCCACAAGACCAACAGAACAAAAAATCTGGGCCCAGGGGTCTTTTCTGAGACTAACACTTCAACCCAGGACCATGCATGGAGATAACCTAGAACCCCTGCACAGATGTGGCCCATGGCAGCTCAGAGTCCAAGTGGGTTCCCTAGTAATGGGAACAGGGGCTGTCTCTGATAAGAGCTCAGTGGCTGGCTCTTTGATCACCTCCCCCTAGGCGCTGGCCTTAGCAGGACACAGAGGGGGACATGGCAGCCAGTCCTGAAGATACCTGATAGGCTAGGATCAGAGAGAAGGGGAGAAGGACCTTCTGTATCAGCAGCCTGGGGGAGGGGCATTAGAGATGAGGGAGGGAGGGTAGGATTGGGAAAGGAGGGGGCTACATTTGAGATACAAAGTGGATAAACTGTAATTAATAAAAAAATGAATAAATTTTTAAAAATATTTTTAAAAAGAGTGATAATTCTGAGAAAACAAGAGTAGTCAAACAGAGTATAACCTCAGGCTGTATTTCTGCAAACAAAAACTTATGCAAAAGGTCACTATTTACAAATAGCTTCTAACAGTAAAGCACGCATAGTGTAAGGTCACTATCCTCTTCAGAGAACTAAAGAAGAGAGCTGGGGGATGGAGCTCGTTTGGCAGAGTGACTTCCTAGCAGACATCAAGACCCTGGCTTAGGTCCTAGCAAAGCATGAAAATCCAACATGCTAACATATACCTCGTGTCCCAGCACATAGGAGGTGGTGACAGAAGGTCAGAAGTTAGCCAGTGCTACCTAAGGCTGCATCTTTCCCCCAAAAAAAGGAAGTGAGGAGAGTAAAGACACTCAAGATACAACTTCTAATTTTAAATTGATTATAATTGCCAAGTTATTTCAGGAAAGACAGTAACACTCTTACAAAAAAATCAAGACACTGCATAAGTAACTATCTGCTCTATAGCTCTTTCTGGCAATATACACATTAAGAGTCTGGTGCTCAGACCTGCTGTTTCTAACTGTATATACGGCATTTTGCTTTGAAATTAGAAAATGCAATTCTTATATGGTCCAAGTCGAATACACATATATTTATATATTTTTATATGTTGTTTTATATGTATACATGTGTATATCTGTAAATATATGTCTTGTGTGTGTGTGTGTGTGTGTGTGTGTGTGTGTGTGTGTGTGTGTGTATAAAACAACTTAATGTGTCTGAGTGTTTGCCAGCATCCATGTCTAGGTACCATGTGTACCTAGAACCTATGGAGGCCAGAAGAAAGTGTCAGATCTCCCAGTACTGATGTTATAGACAGATATGAGCTACCAGCTGGCAATCAAATCTGGATCGTCTTGATGAGTGGTTAGCATTCTTAACTGCTGAGCCATCTCTCACAAGTCAGCTCTTCATGGAAGGGTCAAGAAGCACGACAGAAAACAATGTTTCAAAGTCCAACAAAGATTATTTTTCAAATGTAGAATAATATACTATGAACATATTTAGAAAAATTCATGAGAAATAAATTATTTTCCAAAAACTGAAAATTACAGTTTCCAGGATAAGATGGAATGAATCCTTTTAATGTATCTGCTATGAGGACGTGGTGGCCTCAACACGTCAGATGCTCTTTAGTCTTTTTATGCTATGTCACACTGTTACATAGACTAACCAGCATATTTATAAAGCCTTCAAAACTGCATGCACAAGACCATGTTTAGTTCTCCACTCAATGGTGCTTTTCTTTTTTCTTTTTTCTTAAGTGATAATGAATTATTAGGGAGACAAGAGTATTTTCTATAATGATACCATTAAAAGCACAGTTGCACCCACCTGCAAAGCAGCTTGAACTGACTTTACACTATCAAAGCATGGAAACACATAATTCACATATGTTTCCTGGTCAGGATCTACTCCCACTTCGTTCATTATTTTGAGGATTTCCATTATTCCTATGAGATAAAACACAGCAGGGCAGAGATGAAGAACTGGGAATTCAGGGACATCACGAGGTTTAGTCTGGCTGTTCACCGAATTGGCGAGAAAATTTTCTCAGTATGTTATCTATAAAATACTAGCAATTAAAATAATCCAAACCGCAGGGAAACAGACATGACTTATGTGGACCTCTCTCACCTACACTAAGACTGTCACATGACTTCTATAACCAATCATATATGCTCCCTTTATTTGGAGGCAAAATCCTTTTTAAAAATTAAGGCACCTCTACTATCCCCTGACTCAACTAGCACTTTTACTTTCAGGGCTACCTCTCCACATTCTTTCATGTTGAGACAGGGTCTCACTCTACCAATCTGTCTATCCTGAAACTCACTATATAGACCAGGCTGGCCTCAGTCCACCTGCTGCAGCCTCTAGAGTGCATGTGGGATTAATGACATGTGCCACTACACCCAGCTCAACCTTTCCTATTCTTATCTTCATGCTTCATAGTTATGTCAAAGAAGTTTGGGTCCCAACACCGAGCTTTTTCTCTCTCATTTATGCCCGCCTGATGAAAATGTTATATTCTAAGTAGTGACTTTTCTATTTGTGCCACAGAGAAGCATGACAGCAAAAGGACTCAAAAGAATCTTCTTGGAGGCCTGTAATAGTGAAATGCCTGCCTCAAATTTAAAAGCTATGCAATCATTCTGTTCTTAAAACCTTGGTTCACTTTCTCTGACCTGTGTTAGCTGAGGGTTCGTATCGGTCCTCCTCAGCACTCCTGAGCAGCTGCTGTCCCAGCAGTCACCACCACCTTACACTGGACTGGATGGTGACTGGACAAAGAGCAGGTTCATTTCACTGTGAGAATGGCAGTTTCTAGCCTTACATGTAATGACAAAAACTACACAAAGACATACAGCCCCTAGACTGTTACACCTAGGACTGCACAGTACATGCTCTGGTCTTCAGGACCTCCAGAAGAGGAGGGCCAAGGAGAACACATGGCTTTTAAAAGCTGAAGGATAACCGACACTTTCTTGTACTATCAAGCCTCCAATAAAACATCGGCTTCTGTGTTTTTCCAAGTAAAACTTGGATTGGTTTAAAAATCTTGTTCTTCATATTAAAACATCCTTAATGTAAAATCTAGGATCTAATTTCCAAAAGGACAACAAAGAATGTTGATAAAACAATATAACAGTTACTGAGCACTAATGACATGAAGCAGTATTTCAAAGCATAGAAATCATTTTGAATCCAGACGTAGTGACAGCAAGCTGTGGTCAGTCACTGAATCCCATGGCTGTCAGCTCCCTCAATAAGAGAATATGAGCTTTCAACAAAGCATCCTCAAAAATCTCAATTTTGAGATCTGCTCACTCTAGCTAAAAACAGCTTCATTCTTTTATGTTTACTAACTAGTAATAATGCAGTAGCCAACTCACATGTAGACATTACAATATGGTGAAATCTGGAAACTTACCTAATACACAGACACTTCAAAAGGCACCAAAAGTATTTTCCTACCTGTGTAAATGTAAATAATACTAACATGCCTAAGAGTTTGATGCAAAGCTATAGACTTCCTGTGATAAATACCAGGTTAAAGATTACCTCTTGCTTTTTCAGAACTGGAGAATATACAAAGAGTTAATCATCTCACATATTGTTTTCACAAAGACTTTTCTAAAAAGGATTTAGAGACTTTTATAACCAGAAACAATTAGGGAATACTTGTTTCACTATTTCCTTTAAACCAGAAGACAACCATATATTTAAAATAAAATTGCAATGTGAAAGTCTGCTAAAAGCACTTTTTTGTTGTTTGTGCATTCTGTTTGTCACCCAATGTCACACTAACAACTCTGCATCTCATTCTACAACACATTACAATGTGAGATAAAATGAAAAAAGACCATTTTTGTTTCCCCAAGGGGGAGGTACTTCTGTTAAAAGCCTCTTTTTATGAGACTACTCTTACTGATTACCAGTAATGCAAACCAAAGAATTAGATACTGTGCTCTAAAATTTAGTATTTATTCCATTTTCTCCATATCCTATAGACATCCCATGTGTACAGGGAAAAGTATGCTAAATGCGTAAATGTAGTTGAGGAGCTGAAAGACTGAGCGCTGCTGTCCTTCAATCAGCAGGCTGTCAGGTCGCAAGCACTTTACAGGAAATGCAAGTTTCTGCACCCCTACTCCAGCCACTCCAGGAAGAACAGACCGGCCCCCAAAGAAAATAGACACTTTCTGCTTTATGAACTCCACTATACAGAACTTTACTATGGCTAGAGAAACTGTTTACAGCTATGCTCTTAAGTCTGAGTATTTAAGAGGTAAACTAAGAAATAAAATTAAGGTGAAAAAAATCCACTTCAGTATTATTTAACACAACTCCAGTTTCTCAAGAGATCTAACTCTGAGAAATAAGTGTGCTTTTAAAGTATTCAAACAGATATGTGTTTACTTGCAATGACTCTGACCAATTATGACTCCATAAGAGAAAAACCTCACCTTGAACATTTTTTGTCTTCTGATGTCCAACAAGCAATGGCCAGAAATAGTGAGTTCGGATAGGAAACCCTTCATCCTTCAAGGCCTGCATCAGTGCTTTTGCCAAAGCTAAAAAAGAAAGAAAGAAAGAAAAATCCCATAATATATCCATAATATCTCAGAGAAAGCTCTTGATGTGGTCTTAAGTACAAGAATACAGTACCAGTTTTATTGGCTTGTACAGCACAGTAGAGAGTAAACTGCAGCGCGGAACTGTGCACCTTGGCTTCCGTCAGCCTCTTACAGAAGTCTACCAGCTTCTCAGCAGGCTAAGGAGAAGAGACACTGAGTTAGCCCAATAGCAAAGCTTGACTGCTTGATTTTCTGCAAACAGTTAATCCCTTTGATGATTAAAAATCTGAGTTGCTCCTTCTTATCTAGAAATCGTCAATGTTAAGTTTTATGTTGTTGATAATTGGTCTAATCTCATGGATTTTCTCATATTTTAGAGAACCTCATTTCACTGCTAACCACACAATCTACAAAGTAGAAACAAGCAGGATACCGTATTCACAGTCACGCAGTGCCGCAAAAAAAAACTGCCAAAAGGACTTGTGTGCTGTTCCTTGAACACAGGTAATGCTAATAAAACCTGGAACGCAGTATCTTCCAACTTCTCGGTGACTAAAAGCAGAATGAGGTTCATTGCATCTGGGAAGAAAACAGACACTTGCTACTACACTGCACAACTGTTTACATTGTGACCAACGCTGAAGAAAAAACAGGGCCAGCAACATGGTTCAGGAGATGAAGGCACTGTTGCCAAGCTCCATGGCCTGAGTTCCACCCCCAGGAAAGGCCTGACTCCTGCAAGTTACTCTCTCTCCACAAATACCACCTGTTGAGATATACCCAAACCCACAAGTAAGTAAAAATCTTAAATTTTTAAAGAAAAAATGAAGCACTGCAAACACCAAAAGGATATAAGAGATATTTAAATAGCACCCTTTGTACCATATAAGAAATAGGAATCTAGGTATTAACAAAAGTCATGTAGATAAAATTTTGTACATACCTGGAATGTATCTCCTTTCATAGGTAATTTTTTCCAAAATTTCTGAGACGTGCTGAGGATAGCCAGCCTTACTAAAGCTAACAATAATTTGTAACAAATCACGGTCCATGAGATAATGCTCTGACTTCTCCACTTTCTCCAGAATCTAAAGATAGTAGTAATTGGAATAAAAAATTATTAGTATTAAAGCTAAATAAAATAGTAAGACTCAGTATCCTAATTGAACAGTAAGTATCACATATCAACATCAAAGTACCAAACTAAGAATTTTCTTTAAAAATTACGTGTTACAAGTAGAAAGCTTTAAAACAGACATACGCTATGTTTCGTTTGTTTGGTTTTGCTTCACATAAAATATAACACAAGCTCATTTAGTGACTTCAACATAGACTTGCAGAGTATAAACCATACCTGCTTAACATGGTCAATGTCTCCCTTCTCAGCGTATGCTTTCAACAAGGCCAGGTATGTGTCTGGCCCAGGCTCAATGCCAGCTTCTTTCATCACTGTGAGAATATTTTCTGCATTCTCCATATCACTACAAATTATTTCAAAGCAGACATAAAACTGTTGAATATAATTACTCAGTCTGAAAACATAGTGCCTAAGCTTATTAAAACAATCATTTTAAGTAGTTGGAACTATACCCAAAAAGGACAATCATTAACCCAGTTACATATTTCCAAAAACATAAACAACTAAAATGTGTGTAAGTTTAATATAAATGTAGTAATATAAATATAATGATATAAATATAAATGTTTACCCCCTTTTGCAATAATTACAGAAGTATTAATTAAGGGTCCCTCTTACACTCAGGACGCAAGGACACAGGTTTACCTAACAACATCAGAGAAGATTACTCACTTGAGAAAAATAAAAATACTTTCTAGATCAGTAACATTTACTATTTAATTACCTCAGATCAAACCCAAATTTTAACACTGATGAACTGTAACTTCTGTGTAACAAATTTCAGAGGAAGTTATAAAATTAGTGTGTGCCATTTCATAGCAGTGTTTGGAAGAGAAAGCAAACATGTTCTCTGAGTCTTCTACAGTAATTCTTCAGGACTTAAACCTTGCTGCTGACAAACCAAAATCCAAAAGAAAATTACCCAGCTCTGGAATGCCCTGTAATGAGAGCATTGAACACCGCCTCTGTGACTGGAAGGTCCTTCATTTTCATAAATCCAAGAATCTTGCTGCAATAAAAGAAGGGACATTTATCAAAGAGACTTGCTATTTTTGTTCAGCATAATAACATGTCCTTGTTAAAACAAAAAGAAAAGTGAACCAAACAAACAAAAAACTGACAGTGAAAATTAATCCCCTTTTAATGAAATTTTATTCCTTGAAGTATCAATAATGTGAATACTCTTGTTAAAACTACTGAGTAAGTTAGGACCACGGCTCAGTGGAAAGGCACTTGCCTAGCATGTGTGAAAGCCCTAGGTTCAGTCCCTAACATGGAGGTGAGAGGAAAATGATGGAGGGAAAAATCAATACGTTGAGCTAAAAATACGACTGTATATTTCAACCCACTCCTTATTTCCTAATCTTCAATTTAAAATGACAATGAATTTTATATAAGTAGAGAAATACTACAACTAATTTTATCAAAATCAGTGGGCAAAGAAAATATTACTACTTTTATAAATGAACAGTTTAAATAAAGACAGCTCCCTTAGGAAGTGGGTTTTTTAAAAGTAAAGCCGGCTTTGCATCCTAACAATATATATTTCTATTCTGACCAGTTAGGTAGCAACTTTTACTTCTTTCCCTTTTAAACAGTGATTTCATTTCATTTCATTCATATTAGTAAATTTGCTACATTAAAATACTTCTGAAATAATTACCTATTTTACAAATATTACAAATGTTCAAAAAAGCAGACACATTTTAGGATGATAAAAGTTACTAATCTACTTGTATATGTTCAGATGATGAGCTATTCTGTTGGGTAGGGGAGCTATGGACTTCAACCCCAGGAACTGAACCCCAGAATCCACATGATGGACAGAGCCAACTTCTGCACATTGTCCTCTTGACTTCCACGCTTGTGCATACACATACACAGATACAAAATAAATAAATGAAACTAAAAAATAACCCACATTTATTGAAACACATACCTGGCACCTTCAATATCTCCAACATTACAATAGGCAGCAATCAGCCTCTGGTATGTCACCTACGAAGAAATGGGCACTTAACATTTTTTCATGCATAAACATTTTTTTCTGGAAAATAACAAAAAGTGAGTCTGGCTGTTTGGCATCCACAACAGCGGTACCTACTCTATTCGGTTGAATGTTTGCTCCTTCCATCTTCGCCAGGAAATCAGTAGGTGAGAATTTGTATTCATTTTGAAGATACACTTTAAGTAAAGCATTGTAATGACTGACATCATACACAGTACCTATAAATGAAGTTTAAACCACATGTTTAGAAAAGCATTTAACACCGTATCCTGACTACACCTAAACTCTGCAAATACTGCAGGGCGCTTACTTATGAAGCACAGTCCTGACTGTATGTGCAAACTGGCTGGCAATACCTCGGTACTTAGGTGACAGAGGCACTCCTCTGTGCAGCAGTCCTCACCATGACACGTGAACTGTGAGCACAATTCTTTTATAAAGTAGGGCTGTTGGCAATTTCTCTTAATCTTTACCAGGTCACCCAAAGCCTTTGGCAGAGGGACCTGCTCCTGCTTCACTGTGAACACCATTTCCAGTCTGCTGGCATTATCTCCCCGTAGTCTAATAGCCTCAGCCCCTTCCTATGTGGTACTGTCTAGGTCACACATTAGGAAGACCACTCAGCCTATTCTACCCTTGAATGACATCATGGCCATTCTATCTATCTAAGACTGGTGTCCAACTTTTGGGCAGTGCGGTACGACTCTCTCCTACAAATGTGTTGTGCTGCATTCACAGCTGTTCTGTGATGCATGTGTTCTTCAGGTCACAGACTGGGCACATCTGAATAGAATAATACATATTTACTTTTCAAGAAATGTGTTATCCTGAATCAATTAACTGTATGTGGTCATACTAGCCTGTGGTCATTATCTGGGATCAGTTTACAAGATTCTAGGCAGTTTTTTTTTAAATAAACTCTTCCTTGTTTTCACCTTAATATACACATACACTTTTTCACGAACTATGCTAAGTTGCCGACATGTAAATGCCTGGTTATTCTTTACAGCTTTCAGGGAAATACCACTTTACAGGAGGAAGATGGCTCTTTCCAATTATCTAAAGCCACCACATGACAAGAGTCAAACCTCAGTAGCATAAACTGAGGCTAGCCTCTTTTTATGTTGTTGCTGGGTCTTGCTATGTTCCCTCTGAACGGGTTAGAATCTGGTATGTAGACCAAGCTAGCATCAATCCCTGTGGTGACCCTGCCTGTTGTCCAAACGCTGCACTACAGGCATGAGCCACCACAGGGAGTCTAATCTCCTCAGTACTGTGAGGGGTTTCCTTGGTTAAGGTAACTAAGGTGGAAAGATCTTCACCCGGGGACGGCTCACCAGGTATGCCTAATTACCTTAATTAGGTGCGCTGGATGAAAGACTCACCCACTGTAGGGGCACCATTCCCTAGGCTGGGATATGGGATTCATTAAAGGAAGAAGTACAACATCCTCACAAAGGAAACAATGTGACCAGATCTCTCTGGATTCTACTGTCTTAATTACCCAGCAATGATGAACTTTACTCTGAAACTGCCAAGGCATTTTATCACAGCAAAAGAAAAATTATTAATGCACCAGGCATAATTGTAATCCTACTCTTTGAGAGACAGGGACAGACAACTTGTTGGGGCTTGCTGCTCAGGCAGCCAAACATAATTAGTGAGGCAGATCACAGTGAGAGACCTGGTCTCAAGAAAAGAAAAAGTGGAGAGTACTTGAGATACACCTTAGAGTGACCTCTGACCTCTATATACATGCATATAAATGTGCCCAGGCACCTGAACATTCATGTACAACACATCCATATATTATATCATTTTTCAAAATGTTCTTATCTTAAAATGTTATGCTGAACTGAAGATCTGACTGACTCCCCCCTTAGAATAGAAATGGGCGGCTGGGAATGACCAGCTAGAATCTTTCACTACAAACGTGATTATCATTTGACTTCTGAACTGTGTTAATATATTTCCTATTCAATGAAGCAAAATTGTGTAAACAAGAGTCACACTGGCAGTCTAGCAGGCTTATGGAAACGCGAGTTCAACAAGTGTCTCTCAAGTGTTACTGCAGCAAAGCAACACAGGACTGCTGAAGAGCAACGAACTCTGCTCTCCTCAAGACGGACCATCAAGAAAAACCTTTGGAAAAATTCCAACGGAAGCAATATGCTTGAGGTAGTAGTGTTGTTGTTGTATGTGGGTGTTTTATATTTTAGAATAGTAATTTTTGCAAATATTTCTTCCATTTTAACATGTTTTTTAATTATGCAGTTACTGACAGAAAATTCTGTTCTGCATGAAACCAAGACCTTTATGTTTGTCCTAGAAATTATCCTCTTTCCCTGCCCCCATCCTCTCCTTTTGGTTGTTTGTTTTGTTTGTTTCTTTAAGATAGGGTATCCACCTGTCTTGCCTCAAACCACAGTGCCTCCCCCTCTAATGCTGTAATTAAAGACATTGCTTGGCCTAAAAATATACACTATGAGCAGCATTAAATGGACCCAGCAGATTATATTTATATAGTCGTGTGTGTGTGTGTGTGTGTGTGTGTGTGTGTGTGTTTAAGACAGTCTCACTACATAGACCTCAAACTTAGAGAATGCCGCCTGCCTCTGTCTCCCAAATCCTGGGATTAAGGACATGTGTCACTGTGTTCCAGCTAGTTCAAAATTTTAACATATAAACAAGGTATTTAGGCAAGCTCGGTGGCACACACCTTTAACCCCAGCCCTGGGGGGAAATTCCCTGTGAGCAAGTTCCACGCTGGCCAGGGCAGCACAGTAGAGCTCTGTCTAACACAGTAACACTGGCAAAAATGTACTGCGTGTATAGCCAGCGTTTGTCGTCCTTCCAGAGCAGAGATGCTTCAATGCAGCGGAAACACGTGCACAGGAAAATGCACTGCCCATGGATGACGGTACACTGTATATACTGTTCAATGTCTTAACTTTCATGTCTATTTCACCAACACGTGAACATCTGTGATATTCTATCATAGAATCTCCATAATTTATTGATCTGATCCCCAGTGAAAGGCACGTGATTCCAGTTGCTTGCTACTATAACAAACTATAGTAGAGTACTCTCTTATGTACCTTAATTCTAACAATACTATAATATTGTTGGCTGAGTTACAACTGGCAGGCCAAATGTCAATTTTTTCATTTATCAAAATTCCAATTCACAATATGAAAACTATTTTATTCTTAATGCCCCTAGATGTCACTATAACTTACCAAATAAACATATTGCCAAAAAAATATTAGTAAGTTCTATGATAAAATAAGATAATACTTATGTGAGGAATACTTTAAATGAAACAGGAAAAAAAATACCTGCACCTTTCTTCATGTCATGTACTCAAACAATCGTACCTAATTCCTGAAGTTTGTCCCATATTTTATGAGCAAATTCTGTCCTTTCTGCAAGACTCAGTTCAGGCAAGAGGGAACCACAGCTACGCAGCAGAAGCAGGGCTTGATTACTACCTGGGCTACCTGCGGAAAAACATTTAACAGATCACAGGTAACAGCACCAATAACATGGAGGGAAACAGCAAAGCGAAGTTTGTAAATTATCCTAAAATCTTCAGGCTTTTCAGAGAGAGCAAGAAAAATAGCCACTAATTATCTACAAGCCTCCTGGCCCACCAACGACAAGAGAGCACCCCAGACCACCCACTCCACAACACTACTACATGTTACAACTTAAAACTTCAAGAGTAGTCTGCTGTAAGAAACCTAATGTTAGGAAACTCAGATACTCTGTAAGACCAGTGAGTCCAGAAAAGCAGTGCTTGCTACAAACTCAGAGGCTAAGCTTCTCAGTATCTTTTGAAAATCATAGCTAAGCTTCATCTCTATGTCCTTTAAAGTGGATTTCAAGATGAAACAAAATAAACACATATTGTATAATTCCATCTATAAGTGTATCCAGGGCCAGTTAAAAGAGCATAAAATACACATGTGGATGCCTGGGAAAGGCGGGGGAGAGTGACTAGAAGTGAAAAGTTGTGTTGACAGGGGAACAACTCTGAGTAGATCAGGAAGTTAAGGTCTTTGGTGCACGTGACTGTAACTGTCATGGCACCTCCCTGGGCACCTGGTCATCAGGAGCTCTGCTCCCTAACAGGACAGACGCCCACACCCAGGCTCTGCAAGTAGGGAAATGGTTATCAGTCTTCCCCGTGGTGGCCTCAGAAAAAGCTAACAGCACACAAAGGAAGAAGAGAAAGCCCAGTGCCTTCTCCCACAGCTGGCCACTGCAAGCAGCTCTAGAAACCAGGGAAAACAAATGGATGCTTGTATTTGCAGACTCTGAAATGGACTCTAAACGAAATACTCTCACGCTACTTCAAACTCCACCTACGTGAACTGGAAGGATGGCAGTCATAGTCACAGCTGACACTTCACATCAACTGATGCTCTCCTCAGCCAGCTCAGATACTCATTCAAAACTTCAACTTCCCACAGAGAAACTCTGAAATACCTGAGTGACATGTGCTCTCAAAGACTTTCTGCAGAAGTCCCTTTGTAATGCGGCCCGTTCTTCGGACAGAATTATCCAGCCTCATTAGAGCCCATTCAAACTGATTGTTACTCTTTCTCATAGGAGCAGGCTCTTCCTGAAGATATTTTTTTTCAGCAACAATGGCATATAACCTGGCTTGGCTCAGGAGCATTCTGTAAAATGAAACACAATTAGTAATAAGCAAGTACACTGCTATCTAGACAGGATCAGCATCACTGTGTGAAGTTTATACCAAGTTTTGATAATCACTAAATACTAAATACCTAAAATCACAATGTAATAGCAAAAAATACTCAGAAAAGTATAAACTGGCAAAAAAAAAGTTGACTTTTGCTTTTACACATATGCACGCACCCACCACCCAGGCTCTCACAGAGCACAGCAAAACTCCCTGAGTTATCGTGATGGTACTGGTAACCTTCATCATGAAGTCATTTCACACTAAGAAGCTAAAATGTTTCCTCAATGATGGGCAAGCCAGTAAGTACTCTTTCATGGCCTCTGCATCAACTCCTGCCTCCAGGTTCCAGCCCTGGGTGAGTTCCTGTCCTGACCCCTTCAATGACAATGCCGACTACAACTCGGAAGTATAACCCCAATAAACCCTTTCCTTCCCAACTTGTTTTTGGTCATGGTTTTTCATCACAGCACTAAAAACCCTAAGACACTCCAAGTGACATCAGCAGTTACACTCTGTGGACAGATGCCCACACTGGCAAATACAGTATGTAGCTACAGGACCTTACAGAATGATGTCACCGCGCCCTGTGCCCCACCCCGTCATCATTCTGGGACTCCTCCTCAATCTACAGCAAGTGCAGACTGCTCTATACTCTCACAGTCTGTCTTTTCCACTGTCATCCTCGTGCACAGTGGCATGCAGCCATTTCAGAACAGCTCTATCTTGGAATAAACATTCCCTATTTCTCCACGTCTTTCCATAGCATAGTAGTTCGCTTCTTTTTTGAATGTATAATATTTCATAGTAAAGATAAATTAACTTTATCCACTCACATATTGAACACTATCTTCCCATGTTTTCTTGTTTTTCTTTCTTTTGAGACACTGTTTCTCTGTGTAGCCTTGGTTGTCCTGGACTCACTTTGTAGACCAGGCTGGCCTCAAACTCATAAAGATCTGCCTGCCTCTGCCTCCCTGAGTGCTGGGATTATAGGCGTGCAATAATGTGCCCTACTTGGAGTTCACTATGTTTATTTTTTTCTTTACCTTGATTTTTGACAATTTTGAATAAAGCTGATACACATATCTGCGTGTAATTTTTGTAAAAACATAACTGCTGATCTCATTTCAGTACATACTTGTAAATATTTTGTAAGTGGCTATAAAACTACCTGTCAAAATAGCTATACAATATACAATGCTTATTCCCACACAACCAATGAGAACTATTACCCTGCCGGATTTGGTTTCTAGTGTTTAGGTTTAAGCACCCATTTTTCCAAGTATAGCAGCTCACCAATGTCTTCATTTAGATCTGTTAATGACTCACAAACTCATACTTTCACATTTATATGCAATCTCTGTCTTCTCTAGTAAGGTATCTGTTCAGAATTTCTGCCCAATTATAAAGTGGATCTAATTGTGAATTTTTACAATAATTGTCATGTTTTTGTTTCAATTAAACTCTTTACTCAAGTGTTACTCTTCCTTTTAACTGAATATGCATACACTGATAATATATTCTTCACTCCCTTCTCCCCTCTTCTTTCCTTCCCTGGTTTATGAACTTCACTTTGGAGCTATCAGGGTTAAAGATCGGGATAGGAATATAAGACAAAGTGTACTACCAACACACATGCTAAGCAGCAGTAAATTAGGACAGACACACACACACACACACACACACACACACACGAGAAAACTGACAAATAGTGCCCAAATCACAGAAAAGGCTTAAGAAGTGATGACAAAACCAACACTTGCATTTGGGTGGTCCTATCTGGCACAAGCCCCACGAGGCACAAGAGCATCAGGGATGTCACCCAGCTGCGATGCAGCCACAGCAAGGCGGTCAAAATTAAAGCCAGACAAGAACAACTACCTAATGGGGAGTCCCTGGCGCCAGGGAAGCAGGCAGTTTGGGCTGTCTAAGGACTATGAACTGTGCCTGCACAATACAAGAGCAGTTCCCCTGCAGCTGCGCGCTCACTGGGCTTCGTTACACCATTCTAAGAACGCAGAGTTCTTGAATTCATTTCCTATAACAACACTGGATGGACTGGGGGGGAGGGGATGAGAAATGTGTCCTGTAGTCGCAGGCATTTGAATACTTGGTCCCCAGCTGGTGCCGCAGTTTGGGGAGGTTTAGGGGGTATGGCCTTGTGACTGTAAAGCCTCATCCTACTTCCAGTTTGCTTTCTCTGCCCCATGCTTGCAGGAAAAGATGTGGGCTCTCAGCTCCCCACCCCTGCTGCCAGGCCTCCTTCCCACCACAGGCAATGCTCGTCCCTCTGGAACCATAAGCGAAATCAACTCTCTTCCTGAAGATTTCTTTCCAAGGTGCTTGCCCTTCCACCTTTCCTTACCCAGAGAAGAACGTCAGGCTGGAGAGATGGCTAAAGGGGTAACAGCAGCTTACCATCGAGGCTGAAAACCGAAGTTCAAGCTGTAGGACCCGCGAGGGAAAGAACAGAACCATTTGAGCAAGTTTGTCTGTCCTCTAACCTCCTCTATACGCGCGCCATGGTGAGTGTACATATGCCTTCATGTGTGTATTATGTATGTGTGTCTGTCTGTCTGTGTGTCTAAGTGGTGGCACATACCTTTAAACTGGCTGTTTGGAAGGGCACAGGCAAGCAGTCAAAGCAAGTTACAGGCCACTAACAAATATATACTGAGACCCTGTCTCAAATGAAGGAAGGAGGAAAAAACAAAGAGAAGAGGGGTTGGAAAGACAGCTCCAGTAGCCAAGAGTATTTGCTGCTCTTGCAAGGACCCAAGTTTGAGTCCCAGCACTCACACTGGTCAGCTCACAAATGCCTGTAACTCCAGGCCCTCTGAGAGGGCAGGCCGCTTCTGGCCTCCAAAGATACTGGTGTGCATGAGCTCTCACACACACACAAATTTTAAAATTAAAAAAAAAAAAAAAAAAAAGAGGGGAAGGCTTCACCAATACCAACTTTCTAATAATGAACTTGTAGCCACCCAAAACTGTGAAGAATAACGTTTTTTTCTTCTGCTCCTTATAAATTACTCAGTCTCAAATATTCTCTAATAGCAGCCCAAGAAGCTGTTCTCTAAGCCTAAATAGTAAGAGGACGAGGCAGGAGAGATGGCTCAGTGGTAAAGAGCACTGACTGCTCTTCTAGGAACCAGATTCAATTCCCTACAGCCATATGAGAGCTCACAACCAGCTGTTAACTCCAGTCCCAGGGGCTCTGGCACCCCTCTGGCCTCCATGGGCACCAGGCACACAAATGGTACACAGACATACATGTAGGAAAATTCACACAGCATTCCCCTTACAAGAGCATTACTTGTCAAGAGTGACTGAGGTCATGCAGTGAGTCTCACAGCACACTTCTGGGCAAGGTGGGTTGAGACTGCAGTTAGGCACAGACTTTGCATTTCAGTAGGTTTACAGATTTAAAATAATAGCTATCACATCTAGCGCCTATTAACATTTTTGCTTAAGACAAAATAAAGTTATAAAAATGTTAGTGTAAGGGATCAAGAAATGGCTCAGTGGTTAACAGCATTGGCTGCTCTGCTAGAGATAAGTTCAATTCCCAGCACCCCAGATGGTACCTCACCATCTGTAACTCCTGTTCCAGAAGGCTCTGATGCAGTCTCTGCCCTCCACGGCACATGAACATGGTGAGCAAATACACATGTAGGCAAACTACCCACACACACAAGATAAAAACAATTTTTATATAAATGTCAGTTTAAACCTAAAACTAATATAAAGAAAATAGTAACTACAAATAATAAGGACTCAGAATGGGGCCCAACAAGTAAAAATCTGCACACAGAACACAATGCCCTTCACTTGGGCAACGCCAAGAAAGTATCCCTAAAGCTGGGCGCAGTGGTGTACGCCTTTAATCCCATTGCTCAGGGAAGCAAAGGCAGGTGGATCTCTGTGAATTACACACCAGCCTGCTCTACAAAACAGAGTCCAGAACAGCCAAGGCTGTACAGAAAAACTCTGTCTTGGGGGGGGAGGGGGTTCTCTAACAGGCCTGGCAAGTATGCTTAACAAACATAATCTAAACACTTGCTAAAGTACTGTCTCCTCTTTCATTTCAATCAATCAAAAGAAATCCTAACACCTCTTTCAAAAGCCTGTTCAAATCTAAGCTGTGCTGTGACGGCTAGGTGACTGGGGAAAGGTCTTCAGCCTTCCTAAGCATTCGAGTCTTCACCAGATAATGCCTGCCTAAAGCGGCAGGCACAGCTCAGTGGCAAAGCCCTGGCCCAACACGCACAAGACCATGGCCGCGACCCTGCTGCACTCGCAAGTCTACCTTTTGAAAATGGGGGGTGGGGGGCAAGTAATGTAGCTTCTAACCTTAATAAAACAATACCCAACAAGTAATAGCTCTCCTGTAATGGAAAACACTCAGTAAAACATTTTGTAAAATCAAGTTATAATGAATTTTCTCCTTGAAATATCACTATAAACACCATGATTCTCCAAACAGTCTTGCCAAATTCAGCTTTCTCCCAATATGGTTTCGTGACTTGTGACAAGTCTTAGAGCAGAGTGGCCATGAGCAGTCATTCTGCAGTTGCTCCCAGATGCTCTGTCCTGAAACAGCAGTCCTCTTCCATCCCGGTGTCCCACAGGCTTCTCCTGTGTCTTGGCTATGGCAAGAAATGCTGGAGAATGCATTAACCAGATTTGATGGTGTGAAACAAAGCAGATAAAATCTATATAACTAGAATGGCATGGATTCGATTCTAAAGATCTTGTCCAGACTTATATACATTTTGTTCAACATTTTTATGGAGCTGAAAAGGCAGCTCAGCCACAAAGAGTACATACTGCTCTTGCAAAACACCCAAGTCCAGTTCCCGGCACCCAAATTAGAAGGTCGACAACCACCCATAACTCTAACTCCATGTCACCTGGCACTTTCTTCCTGTCTATGTATGCAGGCAGCTGTCTAGAAATAAAATAAAATGAATGTTCTATCTGTACGTCATCTCCTTCAGGATCCAGAACACATTCAACACTAGCTCAGAATCAGAAGGCACAATCTGAGAAGTCTCCATTTCCTAACTCATACTATCAACTCACAGAGAATGAACTGTGGTTACCAGGCATGACAGGGGCCAGCCTGGATAAAGGTTTGTACTAGTGGGACGCTGCTTGTCCTGATCTCCAAATCTACTCTTCCTACCCCACACCCTCCCCAATCTCCTACTCTCTCAGCAGGAAAGGAAGATCTTCAGTCCTGCAGTGCTAGTTGAGGCCCCCAATCTACAGTACCAGCGCTGTACTAAAGGGAAACTAAGGAGCAAGATTCAAGAATACAGAGGTGCATATTTCCGGGTGCTTTGATTTTGAAAACAGATCAAGCAATTCTAATCATCTCTTTCACTAATGCCTATCAGTCCAACTCAGACGCAGCACAGCTGGAGAGCAAAACCAGGTGACTGTGCAGTACCACAGTGCAGAGATGGACTAAGTGCCCCGTTTAACTTTCGCTCATACCACCGGTGTCTACTCGTGCCTTGGCGTATTCAACAAATGTCTGACACCAACTCCATGAACAAAATTAGACATCATGGGAGGTGAAATAGTAGAATAGTAAGATAAAGCCCTTCCCTTTAAGACTAACAACAGGTCTACAGTGACACATGTAGCAGCATCTGGTGGTTACATACGTGACAGGACTAATGGCATTTTACCCATACAAGCTATACAAAGAGACATGGAAGAAACTGAAATGAAGAAACAACTGAAGAAGGTCCATCAGAGGAAGAGGACTTCTCAGCACGAGGAGAATGAACATCACATTCAAAAGCAGAAAGATGCGTATCTTGGCCCAGGAGGGCCCTCCTGATCCAGACAAACAGCACCTCTACCATCTGGAGGCTTAAGGCATGCAGAATCCCAGTCCCTGGCCAGATCTTCAGAATTAGATTCTGCATTTTCACAAGATTCCTAGCAACATCAGCCCTCACCATAGTTTTTGGCTTGGTGAGACTACAACATAGAAAGACAGAAGGAGAGGCAACTCCAAACTTCCAAAGCACCTATAAAAGCAGCTGCAAACTTGGACCCACCAGAGTGCTTAACCGTGACCGTGAAATGACACAAGCAAGTTTATCAGGAACTCTAAAGAAAGGATGATGGGGCACGAGAGATAGACATCCATTCCAGATGAAGCAGAACTCCCAGTATCTCATCATTTGTCGATGAAAAGGGACAATGAGACGTAAGTGGGAAATACAAAGCATAAACACGTATAGGCTCTCTCTGAGTAACAGAAACAGCAACACTCACAGCTCAGACTTGGGAGAAGAGCTGAGCTGGGTTTGAAGTACCTGTAGCTCAGCAAGAATGAACTATCCAGCTGACAGTCCATATCAAGGAGAAACAAGGCAGCTGCCAGTGATGGCGAGGCAAGCATTGACTGAGACACTGAAAGGGTCATCTACAAGAAGGCACAAAGTGGAGATGCAAGCCATCAACAGCAAAACCTCCAAGTGCATGAACATTTAACAAACAAGCAGGAAGAAAAACAGGAAGAAGGCAGGTGCAAAAAACTGAGAAGAAACCGGCAGTGCCCTCCTAGTGCCAGGAAAGGGGCATCATGGAGAGGAAGGCATCAGAGATTCAGACCCAAAACACAGATTTGATAATTATGACATCCTCTGCAAAACTAAAACAAGACTAATATACATCCACAGATTCATAAATAACTTTCAGAAAGCTAGAGTAATGGCATAACAAAGGCTCTCTCTGTGAGAGAGTTAAGGAAGACTTTTCATGTTTTGCTCTGTAATTTAGTTATTCCTCAAGGAGCATGAATTTTATGGTTTAAAAAAATACATCAGGCTGGAGAGTTAACTCAGTAGTTACTTCCTGCTCTTCCAGAGGACCCAAGTTCAGTTCCCATCACCCATGTCAGCCAGCTCACAACTGCACGTAAGTACAACTCCAGGAGATCTGAACCCTCTTCCAGCCTCCAAAGGCACCACACACATAAATGCATAAAACAAAAAGAATCTTTTAAAAAGTAATTAAGATTCTGGTCATCGGCACACACCTTTGATTTCAGCACTTAGGAAGCAGGGGCAGTTTGATTCTCTGTGAGTTCAAGGCCAGGCTGGTACAAGTCCCAAGACAGCCAGAGCTACACACAGACGCTGTCCCAAAAATAAATAGATAGATAGATAGATAGACAGATGGACGGACGGACGGACGAACGAATAAATAAATAAATAAATAAATAAATAAATAAATAAATAAATAAATAAATAAAGTGTGGCGGGGCATTGAGGCCTCAGTCAGGGGTATAAGAACAGTGTAAAGAAAAATGAGCAAAGGAAACAGAGCATGGGCAAGAAAAAGACCAACTGGGAAGCTTCTAGAAGAGAGTCCTGAGAAAGGTTGTGTTTTTCAGATGGGAAAGATCCAGGCAGGTTTAGATTGTGGGATAGGAGACTTTGGAAAAGTGTTCAAAGTCCAGAGAGAGAAAACAAATAAATACTGCCTGACATGACCTGAACACAGCTTTTCAGGCAAGACCAAGTACTGTGCCCAAATAGCTTACTTTCTACCAAGGAAGCAAGAGAACAGGTAATTACGCGTGTGCATCATGCCACAGACAAGACCCCGATACAGTAAATGTCACTGCTTACATTTCTTCTTCTGTTTCTCTTTCGTGTGTGTGTGTGTGTTAAGGGTAGAAGTGAGAGGTCAAGTTCTGGGAGCCATTTTATCTTCCAGGTGGATCCTGGGACCCAAACGAAGGTCATCAGGCTTGCAGAGAAAGTGCCATTTCTTTTCTTTTTTAATATATTTAATTTACTAAATGTGCATTGCTGTTTTGTCTACATTCATCTCTGTGAGGGGATTGGATCCCCTGGAACTGTAGTTACAGTTGTGAGCTGCTAAGTGGGTGCTGGAACCCCTGGAAGAAGAGCCAGTGCTCTTAACCACTGAGCCATCTCTCCAGCCCCAAAAGTGCCTTTTCTTGATCTTGCTGTCCCATAAGGTCGTTTTTTGGATCATATTAAGACAAAGATTCTAAAGAGACACCTGAATCCTTAATGACAAAAGATAAGCCTTACAAAGACACCTGGCACCTACCCATAGCAGGCAACACTTCATTACAGACAAGAGGGGCTAGGTAAAAGGTCTAAGATTATGCAGCAGGGAAATGGAACCCGAACACAACAGTGACAGCATTTCAACACCGGCCTCTGTCCTCGTGTTAGGAACTAGACTCTAGTCACAAAAGTAAAAGCAATAGTCACTTGTCCCTCAAAGGAAATAAAAGCCAGGAGATGAAGGATGAAGAGATGTGGGGAAAGCAGAGGCATGATTTCTGAAGGTTCATTGTTCAGGCCTAACACAAGAACACAGCCAAGGCCCCAAATTACCAAAAAGCATCACTCCAGCGATGTATAACTAAGTTGCTGAGAAATCATAAAGCGTTTTCCTCGTCTAATTATACGCAGTGCCGGGCTCTACCACAGCTAATAAAGCAAGGGCTCCGAGTCAAGCCCTGTACCTCAGGAGATACTCCTACCCTTGCTACTGCGCACCTAAAGACACTCAGGCCTGGGACGTTGAGTGATTTGCCCAATGGCATAGTGCAAATACACTGAAGCACCCTCAGTCCACTCCAGACCATTAGTTCTTAAATCTTCTTGCTAGTCCCCAATGCTCTTTTGTGGGTCATTCAATTGTCAATTTCTCTCTGGTACGGAAGCCCAAGAACCCATTTTCCTTTTTTCTGGTGATTAAAGCACTCATCGGATGAGCATACTTACCTCCCTGTAACCTCAATCCACAAGGGCGGATTCACACATTTGACACTAACCGGGAATTTAACTTGTTTTTGAATACCTACATTGATCCCAACAGAGGAGCTTGCATGTGATAACTAATCTGGATCCTGAGTCAATATCCAAGCCATGACTTCTGTGTAAATACTTCTGGAAAATTCCATTCAAAAAAACTCAAAGACTCGAACTGGCCATAATCAAATGTCAAACTCTAAAACTATCCCCGGGGTCACTTAAAACGTCAAATCCCACACCCCTGGGGGGAGGGGGCGGGGAAGCCGAAACCAATTAAGACTACGTACCAATTACTGATCACCAATGTGGAACAGTACTCAAGCAGGGTACTGCTATGCAAAGGCAAAGTACCTGTCTCCACCGCAGCTGTCCCACTCCGCCACCCCCGGACACACTCACACAAAGCCCTTGAGCTTCCCCAGCCGTCCGCAGCGCGAGAGCAGGTGGCGACCTCAAGCAGCAAGCCGGAAGCCAGGCATGCCCTCGACCATGACCTTCTCAACACGCTCAAACCTTGTCACCCCAAACCCCCGGCAAAGCACGGGAGGCTCACGCCTGAGCTGCCGGGGCCACGGAACTGGAGCGAACCAGCCAGACACCGGCCCGTCCGCCACCGCCGGGCATGAGGAAGGGTCCGGTACTCACCCTGCAGCCGGCCGGCCACCAGCGGCCGCCCCCCTGGTGGCGGCGGACAGGCGGCCCGGGCCGCCCGCAAGGAGGCGCAGGGACAGCGGGAGGCGCGAGGCTGCCCCGGCCCCGAGCAGCCAACGCGCGGGTCTCAGCAGGGCTGCCATAGTTCGCCGTTCCCAAAGCAGGATCCACGCTCCTGCAGAGGACCTGGAGGGACACGTGACGACGGGGTCGTCCCCAGCGGGACGGACCAAGGGCCGAGGGCGCCCAGCGGAGGGGGAGGCTGGAGCCTCGCCGGGGCGCACACGAGGAGCAAGCCGGGGTCCCGGGGACGCCTGATCGGCCCTTGGTTTTACAATCTATCGTTTCTGTGCTCTGTACGCAGGGTCCCTGCTTCCGTGTCCAGCGCCTCCGCTTTCAGCGAGCTCGGCGACATCACCCCTACACTTCGCAGTTGGTAGAGCCCCTAGGGGTCGACTCCGCCCATGCGCGCGCAAGGGCTTGTGGGGGTCCAACTAGGAGCGACCCCGAGGGTTGCCGGGAAGGGCCGACGGTGCAAGGTTCCGGAGTGCTTAACGACTCCCCTTCCCGGCGCCCAGGTTGCCGCGGAGTCGCTGCCCTAGTTGCTCAGTGACGTAGTTCCTGCCGTAGCTCTCGGAAACGTGGGCCGCGGGAAACTTCGATGAAGTGGAGGCTATGGGCCTCCAAGTTAAATATGTGCGATCTGTGTGATTGGGGATAGGATAGATGAATATACAGACCTCACCCTAAGTGCCTTAAAGGTCGTGTCGTTTTAAATGTCGAGATTGAACGTCTCTTTCTCGCTGCTCCGCTCCTCTCAGTTAATGGACAGATACAGCTATGAAGTTAATGCTGTGACTGCGGGCTAGTCTGGGCCTAGTAAAACAGGCTGTTGCCGACCTACGACCTGCAGAGCGAAAGGGTTCCCTGTGCACTGTCGGGAAACCAGGAACAGGCTTGCACTTAGCTATTTCTTGACTGCCCCATCTGACTGTTTTTCCTGCTGGACAACAAACTTCTGAGCGCACAGAATGCGACCTCTTTCATAGGGGAAGCTCCTGCTCAGATTGAGACACATGCTTCGTGCATTAAGCATTTATTGAACGTTTAAAGTTAACTTGTCTTACCTTTCTTTTGGAGGAGAGGAAGCTCATATTCACCCCCCAGAAAAAGATTAATTTACTCCAAGTTACACATTGAGTATCATGATAGAATACAATTTGTTCTCTTATTCGACATCAGTACTGTTGAACACATATTTTGGGCCAGGGATACAATATTTGAGATACTGGGGATACAACAAAAGAAAAAAAAAAAAAAAAAAAAAAAAGGCTCAACGTAGATGAAATTCCATGCATCATTTAAAGACACAGATAAGAACTGTGATGTAGAGAAAGGATTAAAGGCAGGTTATCATCTGTGGTGATTAATCTTGATAGAATTTAGGATCACCATGGAAACTAGCCTTTGGATGTGTCTGTGGGGGAACTTTTTGCATTGGATTAATTGAAGTGGGAAGAACCACCTAAATGCAGGTGGCACCATTGATTGAGCTGGCAGAGCTGAATCAAAGGGAGAAAGAGCACCACTATTATCTGTTTCCTGACAAGCGTAAGCTCCGCCATGATGGATTGCCTGCACTCCCTATGAGCCAAAAATAAACCTTTCTCCCTTAAGGTGCGTTTCTCGGAAAACTCAGAGAAAATCATCGGAACAAAAACCAAATGGGGGGAGTGAAGGGTGTCTGGAGGAAAAAGCCAGCTCTTGCTTCAGTTTCAGACAACAGCAAGTTCAAAACCCTAAAGCCGAGAAAACTGAAAAGGACTAGCTGACAAGACTGAGCAGGTAGTTGGTTTGGACAGGGAGGTCATAGAGGTGTTGGGCAGTCAGATCATGCAGGGTATTACTGTGAATGACCTTTGCACTCGCAGGGAGCTGTCAGGACTTAGACTTTTGTGTAGATGAGATGGAAAGCCTTTGGAAATTTTGATGTGTTGTTGTGGTACAAATCCAAGTGCATTTCTCTTAGGGATTTATTCATGTGCATGAGTGGCTTGCCTGTATGTATTCTTGTGACCGAAAGTGTTCCCAGTACCCTGGAAAGTCAGAAGAGGGGTTTGGATCTCCTGGGACTGGAGTTACAGGCGGTTGTAAGCCGCTGTGTCCAAATGGGTGCTGGGAATTGAACCAACCAGTACATACAGCTTTTAAAAAGAATGCAGACAGTCCAAGCGTTTGTCACACCCAAGGAAGACCAGAAGTTTGGATACAAATGTGGAACAAGGCTGGTAGAAGTAATTATGATAATGGATTTTCTAAGTATTTACTCCTGAGAACTATATTCCTTGGTTTAATGGTTGGTCCTAATTGTCAACTTGATGGAGCTTAGAATCAATCAATTCAGAGGCAAACATTTTCAGAAGCCTCCATGGTGTTAGGGTTTTAGGTGAAAAAAACCCACCCTGAGTGTGTGTGTGTGTGTGTGTGTGTGTGCGCGCGCGCGCGCGCATTCCATTGGCTAGGATCCCAGAGCAGATGAAAAAGACTAAGTAAAGCAGCAGTATTTCATCACTCTCTTCTGAGTATAGATGCAATGTGACCAGCATGTTCACACAGCCATGCCGTCCCCTCCACATCCGCATGCCTTCCTAAAGCATGAGCCAAAGTAAATCCGTCCTTCCTGCCATTGCTTCGGGCAGGTAGGCCACAACAAGCAGCAGAGCGGCATGGCAGCCAGCACCCCATCACTGCACCAGGCTGTGTCAGCTGCTTTTGACTGTGACACAGTATCGTACTTGAACAGCTTCCACCACCATGTGAGTCTATTTTGGTTCACAGTTCCAAAGGTCTCAGTTGATGTTTTCCTTGCCTCACTTGAGCAGAACATCATTGTGACAGGAATGTGGAGAAGAGGAGGGTCTTACTTCACTTTGGACAGGAAGTAGAGAAAAGAGGAAGGGATTGGGGACCAGGTATAACTTTCAAAGGCAATTTCTCCCTCTAAACCAGAGGCCTTCAACCATCCTATTGATGCTACACATTTGCTCTAAGTACTGCCATTTTCTTTTTCAGAGTCCATTTAATCATAGGAAGAAACTAAGTTCAAGGTCCCAGGCCCTAGGGAAGCTTGGGATGTCCCAATAGCTGAAGCTATGTCCCAATAGCTTCTGTTGTAAGGAGACAGTTGTCTGAGTCCTCATGGTGTGGTGACCCCAACCATTATTTTGTTGCTACTTCATTACTGTAATTTTTCTACTGTTATGAACAGTAATGTAAAAATCTGATATGCAGAATATCTGTTATGTGACCCACAGGTTGAGAACCTCCTCTCTAAGCCCTGTCTTTTACAGTTTTTACTCTCTCCTAAAATAGCAGTGCCAGCTGGGGACAAAGTGTTCAATATATGAGCTTGTGGGGGACATGCCATATGTAAACCAGAGCATTTTATCCTTGGACCTGAAGGGTCACGGTCATCTCATAATGCAAGATACCTATAACCCAACCCAAGAGTTCTCAAGTCATAACAGTTAAAATACTGTCAGAAGTCCAAATTCCAAGCCACTGCTGATTCTCAGTGTAAACTCTTAGCTGTGAGCCCCTTTTAAAAAGTTAAGATAAAAATAAATTACGTACATCAAACATACAGTGACACAGAGTAAAGATCTCCATTCCCAAATAAAGCAATGGGGGCACCAAAAAAAGGGCGGGGGGGGGGGGAATGGAACCAAAGAGAGATCAAAACCTAACAGGGTAAACATGAAATGCTAGAATTCCTGTCCAGCGTCAAGGCATGTGACAGCACAATGAAAGATCCAACAGTCTTGGGCAGCCCCAGCACTTGGCCATTTACAAGTTCAGGTAAAGATGAGGGTAGAAGGGAAAGAAGGAAAGAAAGAAAGAGGGAGGGAAGAGAGATAGAATGAACATGATAGAACATTCTTTGCCTGTTTTCAGTTCAGACTTTGCCAGTGTCTTCAAAGAAGACCTCAGACATACACTAGAAACTGGGGACAGCTGAAGAGAAGTCCAGAGGGACTGTGTGCAGTCTTGAGACCCTTGGCTTATTCTGAGAGATGGCAAAGCCTCAGGTGTGGGCTAACTAGAGTCCCTATTTCCAGTGACTGGAACAGTCCTGGTAGCCTCTTACTGAGAAAAACAGCTTAGAAGTCAAACTTTGTAAAAGTCTGAACTCTCCGGTTTTCTATTACGTAAAACTCGTCATCCTGGTTAGTTTGGATCATCAACCTGACACAACCAAGAGTCTTCTGGGAAGAGGGAATCTCAACTGCGGGACTGCCAAGATCAGACAGGTTTATGGCAATGTCGGTTGATTGGTGATTAATGTGGAAGGGCCTAGGCCACGGTAGTGGTGCCAGCCCTGGGCCGCCAGCCCTGGGTTGTAAGAAAGCTAGCTGAGCAACCTCAAGAATAAGTATGCCAGCATGCAACACCCTCTGCTGTTTGTACTTCAGTTCCGGCCCTAACTTCCCATCAGTGATGGACGGCGACCTGAAAGAAACTAAATATACCACTTCCTCCCCAGGTGTGTGTTTGACCCTGGTGTCTATCCCAGCGACAGCACACTGGAGCACTTGTGGACCTTACACCTTCCTCCCAGGCAGAAACACCGGGTGAGTAAGGGAAGTGCTTCCAAGCACCAGGCAGGTAGGGGCTTCTGAAAAGCATTGGAGCTGCTGGGGATCAAGCATCCCTAACCCTAAACCCCACATTTGATTCATGAAATATCCTAAAGCCCAGTCCCTAACCCTAACCCCCACATTTGATGCATGAAATATCATAAAGCCCAGAACCTATTGAGCAGTAACACAATGCTCCAAAGCTTTGGATTTGAGAACAGCTCAAATTTGGGGGTTAAAGATGCGCAACTGGGAAGATGCAGCCAGACATTCCAAACTCCCCAGGATGCCAATATCTGAGCTATTTCTTCTGGTCCCAAGCAGAGTGAATGAACATTTTCCAACCTGTGTTACTGTCGCTGCTGCTTTTCATGGTCAAGCATAAACCTCAGCAATTTAGTTCTTTGCCAGTCTCCCTTGTGGATCTGAGTTTTGACTCAGATCTTTGTTGCCGAATGACCTCTTGACAATGTCTTATGGCTCATGCATTCACTTAAATAGCTAGTTTATGCAGAGGAAATGCTAAATTACATACCAGACGGAATCTTACTTGTATTCCTCTTAGTTCTGATGACTTGACGTTGTTTATGGAGAAAGATGAAACACTGTACACAGATCACGTTATATAAGACAATATAATGAGTAACAAAAAAGAAGCTAGGCAAGTGACAGCTGGCTGGACAATAAAAGGTTTCACTGGGAACAAGAAATTTCTTCTAAGTACTGCCATTTTGTTTTCAGACTCCATTTAATCATAGGGAGAAACTAAGTTCAAGGTCCGGGGCCCTAGGGCAACTTGGGACTTCCCAGTAGCTAAACAGCTTCTGTTGTGAGGAGACAGTTGCCTGAATCCAGTCATCTCAGGGACAACTTCTTCATCTTGCTGGCAGGGTCAGACTAAGTTCATGTTCCCAGGTTCAGGAATCAACTCCTGTCCTGATTGGTGAAAAGGCGTAACTTGGCACAGATGTTTATGGTTTTCAAACTTAAATATTCTGTGATCCTCCAGTTTGGGGTTGGGGTTACAGTTCAGATCCGGAGTCTGTTCTGCAGCCCTGATTAATCAGTAAATTTTTGTCGTCTTCATTGACCAGATACTTGAGTTATGTTGGATCTAAGTGGACCCCATAACAGTCTGATGATGGGAAGGACGTCCACCTAAGAGGACTCAGAGCATCTCCTTGCTGCTCCTATTTTGCTGGAATCAAAATAGAATCTAACCTAGATTCTTCCCAGTTACAGGAAACCCCTGCACAGACCCATGCAGTTAAGATAAAAAAAATATACATAGCCTTGAATCCCTTCTCGAGGCATTCCTGAACTTCCCGCCCTGCTACCAAAAACACAGATACATATCTTTTCTGATGCATGTTTCCCCCTGTTACCACATCCTGAGGGGGCCAGTGCTCAAGGACAAAACCATCAATTTGGCCAATAACTAACTTCTTTTCTAATTTTTTTTTTCAAGACAGGGTTTCTCTGTGTAACCCTGGCTGTCCTGGACTCACTCTGTAGACCAGGCTGGCCTTGAACTCACAAAGATTGGACTGCCACTGCCTCCCAAGTGCTCGGATTAAAGGCATGAACCACCATGCCTGGCTTTCTAATTGTATCCTAAAATCTGTTCATATTTGTTGTTGTTTCGTTAAAAGGAGCCTACTCCGTTGTCTCTGGCTGCAGTTTTCCCGCTCTCGAGCCTGAGCTAAAACCCTAGCCAGTAAAGCTCCCCTCAGTGAGTAAAAGTTGCTTTCTGGTTTATTTAGACTTTGCTGGATTTTTTTTCCTCATTATATACGTGGCCCTCAGACCCAACAAGCCTTTGGAGGCCAGAAAAAAATGTGAAACAGCAGGCATGGTGGAAAGGGAAGAGGGAACAGCAGCTCTCCTGCCTGCCCAGTGCGTGGAAAGGGAAAATGGGCCCTAACTTCCACAGGTGTTCACCCAGAGCTTCTCAAAGCAAGGAGGGAATCTTTAACCCAGTAGTTTCTAAAATACTGTGACTGTGTCCAGTAACAGAAACAATGTTTCATAGAGGATACAAATACACACAAACAGGAAGTTTCCGGCATAGCTTGCCCACTGTGTGCAAAGCCCTGGGTTTGATCTTCAGCACCACCCAAAATGAGTGTAGTCATGCAAATTTATAATCACAGCATTCGAGGCGCATGCCACCACCACCAATAAATAGATGATTTGTTTTTATTGTATGTTCAGTGGTGTCTTGTCTGCATGTGTATCTGTGTGAGAATGTCAGAAGCCGTGGAACTGGAGTTACAAGCAGATGTGAGCTGCCATGTGGATGCTGGGAATTAAACTCCAGTCCTCCGGAAGAGCAGTTAGTGCTCTTAACTGCTGAGCCATCTCTCCAGCCCCAGTCCCAGCATTTGAAATAGAAGACAAAAGGATAAGTTCAAGGTCATCTTCATCTACATAGCAAGTTTAAGGCCAGCCCGCACTACTCGAGACCCTGTCTGTGCTTTCTCAAAAACCAGCACAGAAGAATAGTTTTTTGGAAATATGTTTTCTTGGATATAGACTCACCTAGTTTGACTCATTTTTTTTTTAACACTGACTGATCTTAGTATAAACAAACTAATTGTACTAAGACATTTTATTTGAGACCGAGTCTTACTACTTAGCCACTATTTAGTCTCACTATTTGGCCCAGAACTCCTTGTGTAAACAAGGTTGGCTACTCTAACTCACACAGATCTGACTGGTTCTTGACTGCTGGGATTAAAGACATATGCCACTAAGCCTGGCTAGAAGATATTATTGATACATTCAAGGCAGTTTGACTGTGCTGGCTAGTTTTATGTCAGCTTGACACAAGCTAGAGTCATCAGAAAGGAGGGGACCTCAATTTCGAAAATGCCCCCACAAGATCCAGCTTAGGGCATTTTTGTAATTAGTGATTGGTGTTAGAAAGCACAGCAAGCTAGAAGGCAGCACTCCTCCATGGCCTCTGTATCAGCTCCTGCCTCCAGATTTCTGCCCTGTTTAAGATCCTGTCCTGACTTCCTTCAGTGATCCACCGTAATGTAGAAGTGTAAGCCAAATAAACCCTTTCTTCCCCAAATTGCTTTCATCACAGCAATAGAAACACTAAGACATTGACTTTGGGGTTCATACTATGTGATACCAAGAGTTACTGGTAAGTTTTACAGATATGATAATGGCTTTGTGATTACAGAAAAAAAAAAAAAAAAAAAACACCATTTTTTTTTGGGGGGGAACCTATTGTCACTGGCTTATCTGTGAATTAAAATAACATGACATCTGGAGTTTTCTTTAAGATACTTCCCCAAAGAATAATCCCAAAATGGGTTGGGGATATGGCTTAGTTGGTAGAGCGGTTGCCTAGGATACACAAAAGTCTGGCTTCAGTCCCCAGCACCACACAAACCAGGCATGGAGACACATGCCTGTAACCCCAGCACTCGGAAAAGCTGAGGCAGGGGGATCAAAAGTTTAAAGCCATCCTTGGCTATATATTGAGTCTGAGGTTGCCTAGGCTACATGAGACCCAGTCTCAAAAAAAATGTATAAAACAAGAAGAAAAAATATAAAAATATAAAACAAGAAGAACAACAAAAGGTTGTTTTCATTTCCTCTTTGTAACTTAATGTGTTGAAAAATGGTCATAGGGCCTGGGCTGTAGCTCAGAAGTACAGCACTTGCCTACACAAAGGTTCAGTTACTGGTACTGAGAGAAAGACGGTTCATAGAGAACTTAAACACTGATTATGCTTTTACTTCTTTACTCGAGGTTAGATAGCATGAGGTTTAGAAATACTATACTCAAGCAAGTCAGTGTAAATGCAAGCAGACAGAGGCACCAGGCAAATGTGCCTGTCTATCTACAGGAACCATATGATGAGATGGCTTTTCCAACAAAGCTTTCCCAAACATCAAAACTTGCTGTTAAATTATTTTATGCAAAATATTCAAGAACTAAGATCTTAACCTTCATCTTGAAGACTAAAGTTTCAAGGGGCAGGAACACTTTCAAGATTCTGATCTGAGGGCCTGGTGAGTTGGCTCATCCGTTAAAAGCACTGGCTGCTCTTCCAGAGGTCCTGAGTTCAACTCCCAGCAACCACATGGTGGCTCATAAATCTGTAATGAAATCTGATTCCCTCTTCTGGTGTGCGTGAAAACAGAGCACTCGTGTACATAAATAAATAAAATCTTTAAAAAAATTCTGATCTGAGCCTGGTGGTGGCACACACCTTTAATCTTAGCACTCCGGAGGCAGAGGCAGGTGAATCTCTTGAGTTTGAGGCCAGCCTGGTCTACAGAGTGAGTCCCAGGACAACCAAGGCTACACAGAGAGACCCTGTCTCGAAAAAACCAGAGGGAGTGGGAAAAAGGCAGGGGAAGGAGGAGGAGGAGGAGGAGGAGGAGGAGGAGGAGGAGGAGGAGGAGGAGGAGATGATGATGATTGAGAGGAGGGTGCTTTACACCCTAAATGGGAAATTTGCAGAACAGAAGATATTAATCTTGTTTGGCTTTGATTGATAAACTTGTTTCTTGCTGGATAGTAGATTGTGAGACTCCCGAAGAATAAGAAAACAGTGTTGATCATTCATAATTTATTTCACGATGACCTTTTTGGAGTCTCCTTCAATCTTCACACAAACAGGTTCAAAATAGTGTGAGCACAGAAGCAAATGCTTGCCTGGGGTTTGAATGCCCATTTCGCTTGGAAAGCCTTCGCATATTTTAAACGGCAGATCTCCTGTTTAGCCGGGGCTGGGTTTTCTCTTCAGGCCACTTAGCTGATGAGTCAAGGGCTTCTCCCATCTGTGACAACATTTTTCATATCCAAGTTTATTCATGTATGTAATTCTCAATTATTCAAAAAATATTCTGCTCAGCCCCTTGTTTGCATACAGCCCCGGGATTTTCAAGAGCGGAGGTCCATGCCATCATAGTTGCAGCCTTCAGCCACCCTTCTGTCAAACAGATTCCTTCATCGGTGCACAAAGCAGGAAGACAGACGCAGGGTCATTTACTCTAAGAAAATAACCCGTGCTGGCAACAAGGAGTTGTTGCTGATATTTTCCCAGTGTCCCCAAGTGTGAAGGCTGGCAAGTCCATGTGTTTCCCATAGGGCAGAGAGTGTCTGGGTAAATCAATATAGAATGCTGCTCGAACAGAATGGGCATATCATTGTTCCACACAACTGACCCCCCTCCAGACAGGAGCTGCTGGTACAACACTAGAGACAAACTTGAGGGAGCAAAATTTTACTGAGCAAAATTGTTAATGACTAAAATGTGATGTGTTTCTTAATCTCCCGGTTGATTGATATTTTGTTTCATTTTGCTTCTAAAGAGCTAGAAAATATATTTAATTTTTTCTGAACATACATAATGTGGACTTTACACATGTTATTCTCTCTGTGGGTTAAATTTTTTTTTCTGCTAGGCAGTGGTGACACACACCTTTAATCCCAGCACTCAGGAGGCAAAGGCAGGCAGATCTCTGTGAGTTCAAGGCCACCCTGATCTACAGAGTGAGTTCCAGAACATTCAGCGATACACAGAAAAACCCAGTCCAAAAACAAAACAAAACAAAAAAAAACCCTAATAACAATAATGAAGATGATGAAAATAATTTCCCGTGAACACTTTTATGCAGTTTTCCTTCTGATAATTTCAGCAAAGTTAAGAAAAAAAGATTTTGTTTGGTCTTAGAAAATAATACATGAAAGGCAGGGGGGTGTAGCTCAGTGGTGGAGGACTCACCCAACATGTGTGAGGCCCTGGGTTCAATCCTCACTACTAGAAAGGAAATCATTTTTCATTGCTGTAAGTTTCAAAACCCTGGTGCATAAACTTATCTAGGCCTAACTAATATATCACCTTGATTAAAGTAATATCCTGTAAATAAAATTGGTGTAATCAAAGTTCTATAGGAGCTATTAAGGAAAGTGTTCTAGTCACTGTTGTGTTGCTATGAAGAGACACAACAACCAAGGCAACTCTTATAAAAGAAAGCATTTAATTGGGGACTTGCTTATAGTTTTAGAGAGTTAGTCCCTGATCATCATGGTGGGAAGCAGACAGGGATGGCATTGGAGCAGAAGCTGAGAGCTTTCTTTATATCCTGATCCACAAACAGCAGGCAAAGAGAGAGAGGGATTCTAAATGACCTACTTTGATTGTCTGCATAGAGATCTTGCAGTATCTGGATTCCGTACTTGGAATCTCCAGTAAATGAGGCAGTCTGTCCTGCGTGTTCCACCACTCAGCTTGAATGAGGCCTTGGTATTTTCATCTGAAAGGGTCCTGACTAATGTGGACTAGATGTGGAGGAATAGACTTCTTTAATGTGATTACTAAGTCTAGAGTCTTAGAGGATTTCTTAGGAAAAAAAAAAAAAGCCAACATATAAAGAATGTTTACACACCTAAATTTTACTTATTTATTTTATTATTTGCTTATAGCACACTGTTTTATACATGCCAAGGACACGCCCCACCATTGAGCTACATCTCAGCCCTACTTGTTTGCTTCTTTATTTTTGGTTTCCAGCAGCATTCTGACAAAAAGGGCTAAGCTGCTTTCCGTGTTACATCTGAAAGCAGAAGGAGAATGTCACCATGGGACATATTTCACACCATGTGAACACTGTCCTCCATTACTACTGCCATCTGCATCAGAGACAGCTGTGATCACTCACCAGAGACCCCTGAGCTGGAGTCTGTGATCATCCCTTCACAGAAAGTGTTTCGGGGGCGATGAGACGCTCTCTTGAGATCTTGGCTACTCTCTTATGTACGCCCATCCAGCAATATGTAATGATGCCCTGTTTGCATGTGGCCCTGGGGTCTCAGGAAGTGCTGGAGGAGAGATAAGCAGGAAGGTAGCTAAAGGTGGGGACCTCACCTATGCAATTATGGGGAAGTTGTCATTCGTGTAGGGCTGGACTTTTCTGTGATACAACTGTCCTGCACTCACCTATACACCCGATAGTAATGAACTCCTCACCAACACTTTAGTGCTCAGCCTAACAAACTCATTGGCTTTCCAAGCCCACTTTGGTGGACTCACAGTTGGTCTGTTGTTGGTGAAGTTTCCAGGATGAATAGGTGCTTTTGTCTCTCCAGGAAAAGTTCATACAACACACCTTTGTCAAGCATCGGTCTCTCTCCAGTTGGCCCCTGTCTACCTAAGATCGCTGATGGTTAGATATTACAGACCACAGAGAGGTATCCCAGATGAATCCTCAGCCCTAACTCTAAATTTTCAAGAAGTAGAACTCACAGGATTTATAGTTGGAATCTAAGAGAGAGCAAGGATAGAGACATATCTTAGAGTCCTTTCTCCCAGGTCTTCCTTTTTTCATACTTCTTCTCTGATAATAGTAATGAATCCCCCTCTGTCAAGCACCGTGCTCTAGGACACAACCTGGAATCTTGGGGCAGGTCCATACTGCCTCCATCTTTCACTAACTTATAGGTCGCCTTCCCAGAAAAATACTGACTGTAAGCTTGAAGGACCAAAGGTCTGTGAGAGTGTGTGCTAAGCACTCTCTGAGCAGTCACAGAGCATGACTGTTGTGGTTTAAATTAGGATTATCTGATTTTCCTTCCACTTCTGTGCCTTAACGATGTTTGGTGGGAACAATCTATAATTTAGACATAGGCTATTAGGTCCTGATGAGCTGCATCCAGTCTTGAATGCAAAGACTGCAAACCAACTGTAATTACAGAACACAGTAGGATGGAAAAGTGATGTTTCTATCTTTAGGTTGTCTCCCACTCACTGGAGGGTAAGTGGTAGTTTTCTAATTGAATGTGATTCAGTTGAATTCTGTTAAAAAAAAAAAAAACACTTTTAGAATTAATTATGGAAGAAAGATATGCAGTTATTGCTGCATATTGGAAGTCAAGGGATTTTGTTAGTCTTTTGTAATTGATGTTGTGCAATGACTTTCCTGTAGACATACTGTGTGTGTGGTGTGTGTGTTTGTACGTGTCCACCTGGTGTATGATTTGTGCTAGAGGATGTCAGTGAGCGTCTTCCTCGGTCACTGTTTTTTTGAGACAGGGTCTCTCACTGAAGCGAAAGCTCACTGGTTCTGCTAAACTAACTGGCAACTGGGCCCACAGATCTGCCAGTCTCTGCCTCTCCAACACTGGGATCACAGACATGTGCTCACCTGATCAGCTTCTTATGTGGTGTTAGGCCTCACGCTTTCAAAACAAGCATTTTACTGAGTGAGCCCTCTCCCTAGCTTGTAGATACACTTTTTTTGGTTTTGTTGTTATTTGTTTGTTTCTTCTTTTTAAAGTTATATCATTATTATTCCTATTATTAAATACAATTTATTCACTTTGTATCTGGGCTGTAGGCCTCTCCCTCATCTACTCCAGGTCCCACCCTCCCTCCCTCTTCCCCCTGTATGCCCCTCCCATAATCTACTGATAAGGGAGGTCTGCCTCCCCTACTCTTCGACCTAGCCTATCAGGTCTCACCAGAAGTGTCTTTCTCTTTCTCTGTGGCCTAGTAAGGCCACCTGTTTGTTTGTTCTTGAGACAGGGTTTCTCCGTATAGCCTTGGCTGTCCTGGAACTTGCTTTGTAGACCAGACTGGCCTCAAACTCAGAGATCTGCCTCTCTCTATCTCCAGGTGCTGGGATTAAAGGTGTGCTCTGTGCTGGATTTAGACATACTTCTGATTTCCAGTGTCCCAGAGGGCAGCCTGTAACACAGGCCTAGCCTATGAGAATCTTTTCCTTTTGGCTAGAGGCATTGTTTCAGGAACCCAAACCAAGCCAATTAGAATAATCCACCAGCCGTTTCTACCTTCACCTAGCGGGAAGGAAGGCTGTCTAACCTTCAAGCCCCGAGGCAGGAAAATGCAAACAGCAATTGCTGGGGATGACTCTCCCGGCTCCTACTTCATTCCCCTCCAAAACTTGCTGTACCAAGAGAATGAGGGCACCACCTAAATCAGAGCCAAGGAAAGAGAAGGGGCTGGTGATACCCTCCCCAGTACAGACCCTCATAAATTACTTTAGTTTAAGAGATTGTTTTGCCCCTGGGCACACTGGCACATGCCTGTAATTTCAGGAGGCAGAGAGACAGATCTCTGTGAGTTGAGCTCAACCTGGTCTACAGAGTGAGTTCTAGGACAGCCAAGGCTACACAGAAAAACCCTGTCTCAAAAAATAGGAGAGAGAGAGAGAGAGAGAGAGAGAGAGAGAGAGAGAGAGGTTGTTCTGCAGTATGCGGTAGTAAAAGGCCTGACTTTACATTCTCCCCTTCAGAGTTACCCCTTCAACACCATGCTTCTAAGCATGAATGTGAGTATTCACTCCACACTGTTACTCTCTACATTATTTTAAAGTTATTTGGCTGCTTTGAACTTCATCATGTTATTGAAATGATGTGCCGAGGGAGGGCTGGTGAGATGGCTCAGCTGGCAAAACTTGTGACTATGAAACCTAATGATGTGAGTTCCATCCCCAAAACCCACACACCACATAAAGGTGGAAAGACAAAACCAACTCCACTAAGTTGTCCGCTGACCTCCACTTGTGCATTGTGGCACACACACACACACACACACACACACACACACACACCATGTGCACACACACAAATAATGATAATAGTAGTAATAATAATAATTAATTAATTAATTAATAAAAATACATGCTGAAAATGGTGAGGCAGGCAGTGGTGGAGCATACCTTTAATCCCAGTACTTGGGAGGCAAAGGCAGTTGGCATCTTGGACCTTTCTCATTTGAATTTTGAGCTAGATTCCATAATATTCTTGCTTTCTTCCACTTGAGAGCTTGATGGCTGATAGGCAGGACAGGTTCTGTACCAAGGCTAATCTTGATGCTCGGGGAAAACAAATTAGTCTCCCTTGTAAATGAATCTCATTGTGGGGTTTGCATTTTACTTCTCACCAGCATAGGCTGACTTGACTGCTGAAGAGGAAAAAAACTGTTAGCTTTAAATGTTGGATTCCTGATTGTATGTATGTGTGTGCATGTGTGTTTGAGTAGCTAAGTGATTTGTCAGGTTTCCAATGACACATAAAACGGAAATGAGGGCACTGATCATGACTGTATATGTACAGGATATGTCTTCATGTTCTAAATTGTACTGCATATAAAATAAAGATGTCGTCAGTTTTTGTTTTGTTTTTTTTTCATCAGTTTTACAAAGGAAAAAAAATGTTATAAAGTAGATTCTGATATTAACCCCGTTTTGTAAGAAACGGAAACACAGAAAGGACGAGTCACTAAAGACCGTCCTGGTAAATGGTCAAGCTAGGTCTGGAACCCAGGTAGGCTGGCTCCGGACCAATGCATTTCACTACTTCTGACATTGTTTTAAAGAACGGCCTTCATACAAAGACACAAGAATGGTGACAGTTGCACACGGCTCAGCAGGACACAGACCTGATTTCATTTGACCTGTTGTTACACTTCTTCCCAGGAATTCTTCCAACCAACCGTGGTTTCTCTCATTTCCAAACTCCTGAAGCTCAGTGCACCGGTAGCCTGTGTCGTAAACTTAAGCATCTCATCATGGTCTTTCATTCTGCTCTTCATACCTTCTCGGCTGTGTGAGTCAGGACTTACAGAGAACAGAGGTCCAGTTTTACATCTCACCTTGGTTCTGAGACATGGAACACGGCCACATTCGTTGTTGATCAGATTTGGATGGGCTAACAAAACCCTAGACCCCTTCTGGGTTTTAGATTTAGTCCTGCAGTCCTGCGGTTTATAGAACATTTGGTCAGTTTGTACCCTTTTGCAGTTTCTTGTCCTTCCTTCAGTCCAGCCAGATATTTTTTGTTGATCTCATGACTTGAAAGTCCACTTTTATTTTTGCTCCTCAGGTTGGTGTGGGGAAGGTACAGGTCCTTCCTGAGGAAGAGACAGTCCTTGGGAGACTTTTCTTTTGCCAAAGCTTTTGTTTGTTTCCTAGAAATAAGCATGCTGGGATAAAATTACTTTATCCGGATGCCAGTGATTGAAATCACATTCTAATTATCTTTCAGAGGTAAATCGTAAAATGTGTTTCAAAACCCATTTGTTGAGCTTCTGAGCATTCAGAGAAAAAGAGTCATTTACCTGGTACCCACTAAAATAAGCCAGGTGCCTGGAGACGCTGAAGGCTTGATTGCACTGACTTATCTGTCAGTCATTACCAACTTAACCTCCGGGAGGTGTCTCATGATTGTTGTCCTCAGCCTTCCTGTCTGTGCTGCCGGTAGCAGATCTGGCAATGATTCCCCTCTTGGCACAAGGGGACTGCCCAACCTTGCTGCAAAATCCACAGCAGCAGGATGCTCCTGCCCTCAGAGTCTGGAAATATCTAAGGTCTTAGGAGACTGAAAATATGTTTTTCCCCCCTTGTCTTAACTGGCAGAACGAGCCTCTGGCATTTCCAAGTACTAGTCATTAGTGTCTGCCCCAGTGATGTTAATCTGTCTGTGTTTCGGGCTCAGGACATTTTCCAGTTGCTTCTGCCATAACAATCTGTGCCATCTCAGTGCTTCTGATGTCCCCTGTGAATCGGTGATGCTCCGCAGTGCCGGCAGGATGTCACAAAAACTGATGACTGACCTGTCTTCTTCTTCTTCCATCCTTCAATGTCGGCCAAAGCCCCGAAGCTTCATTCCAAGTGGGACTTTTGTTTGGCATGTTCACATCTGAGCTAAGACAAACTGATATTGCTTTAAAAAAAAATCACTAGAAAAGAGACTCCTTCTGAATTTGGGGCTTTCATAATAGAATCTGAGGGACTTAAACTGACAGTGATTCTATTAAAGGGAAATAAATACTGGAACAAAGAGATATGAGGCTGATAGAAAGCAAACAAAACCGATGGATGGTTGCAAGGGGTCTAGGATGGGCCTAGTAGCACTTGGAATGACTGAGAGAAGATTTGCGACCCATGGTAGGCTGCTTGACGGCCACAAGGCTCTGGATTCTATTCCTAAACTTTGCAAAAATTAAAAATAAAAAAGAGGTGGGTGCTAAAGGGCGGCAGAGATGCTTTAGTCAGTGAAGTGCTTGCTACACAGGCCTGGGGACCTACATTTGATCCCCGGAACCCACATTTAAAAAGCGATGTACACTGGGTCAGTTGTGGTAGTGGGCACTGGGGAGGTAAAGACAAGTAGAGCCCTGGGTTTGCTGGCCAGCCTCTCAAGCTGGTTTGCAAGTTCTGGGCCAGTGAGAGATCTGATCTGTGTCAAGGCATGTGCCTGTATCTCATACACACACACACACACACACACATACACACACACACACACACACACAGTGAATTCACTGTGACACTCATCTTGACCTCGTACCCTTGGCCATTCTTGAAGCTGAGCCTCAGGAGTCTTGCTGTCTGACTACGATTTGGTAGTCATGAAAGGAGGAAGTGTATCTTTTCATCGGTTCTTTCCCTATCCTTCCCATTTGTTAACATGACGCGAAGACAAACTGAGCAGTAGAGCTGGTGGGTGATTGTTAAAAGCCTGGGCCTTTTATTTAATTGTCAGAAAATCCAAAGCTCATGGGTGCTGGTAACGTGCCAGATTGATTATTCAGAAACAAATGCCTGAGACTGGACCAAAGTATTGTCTCATTAGCATGCCATGTCCATGCTGGATTCTGGTGAGAGAAACCACAGGGACTACAGAGCCATCAGTGGGGAAGGAACCAGAAGGAAAACAACCCAACTTTCCCTACACTGTGCTGTGAAATCTGACAGTCAGTAGATCCTTCTCCCAGGTACAGGGCACTCTGCAATGTACTGGAGATATGCAAGCTGACAATGCATACACACACACACACACGCACACACAGGCACACACACACACACACACACCAAATCTGCACTCTTACCAGCTGTTGTGTCTGGTTGTCCCTTGCATTTATATTCAGATCCCACCTCATCTTCTTGCCTCCTCTGTGACTGAAACTCTCTCTTCTTCTCCTGCATATTAAGTTGCCCCTGCCCGCAAAACAAAACGAAACAAAAACAAACAAACAAAAACCAGCATGCATTGTTATATACTTTCTATCTGAGAAATGGAATGGAATCAGGAAAGGTTCTCAGATTCTACTTCTCTTTCCAGCAAACTCCCAACTAGCTTTGCAATGAAGTGCAATTTTTTTAAGTTGCCATTCACTCTTGAACTTATTATAATGAGGCACTGGTTCCCATCATTCTGCTTACCACTAGACCACATATAGCCAAGCCCAGGAGTACCCTTTCTGACTTTATTTTATTGGGTTTCCTGTTTTTTGCAACCTCTGAATACTGGGTTTCTTTTCTCCCCACAGTCCTTCCTGCTCATTGCCTGTACTCCTGGGACTTTTATGAAGGTGACAATGAAGATGCTACATCCCTTCTCCCCTGAGGTCCCATCTCCTGAGGTCCAATCCTGCCTGGAAGGTCTCTTTCCTGGCGCTTTCACTCTCCCAGTTTCTCCAAGACAAAGCCTAATATTACCTACCATCCTCCTCTCCCCAACACAAACTATATCCAACATGGCACTCTACCAACTTCACATTAAGACATTGCACAGCAAAACCACTTCTTCCCGCCACACCATCACCTTCCCACCCCTGTCAGCTCTCGCCTGGACAAGCGGAAAGCCTAACTGTTCAACTGTAGTTTGCTTGACACACACACAGCTGCCAAAGTCCTATTTTCTTTCCTTTTTTGGGGGGATGGGTGGGCAGGGGTGGGGTGACATTGAGACAAGTTGTCGTGTAGCCAAGCTGATTTTGAACTTGCATCGTAGCTGAAGATGATCTGATGATCTTGAACTCTTGATCTTCCTGCCTCCCCCTTCCTGCTAAAATTATATACCTGTTAAGATTACAGGTATATACCACCATGTCTAGTTTCTAATTAATATTTTAAAAATATAAACCAAATTAATGTATTCTCCTGGTCTATGTGTGTTAGGGCTTTGCCAGCACACTTAAAAGAAAAATTCTTGGTTACGACATGTCTTGGTCAATGTTCTATTGCTGTGAAGAGACACCATAACCATGTCAGCTCTTAAAAAGGAAAACATTTAATTGGGGTTGGCTTACAGTTTTAGAGGCTTAATCCATTATCATCGTGGGAGGAAGCATGGCGGCATGCAGGCAGACACGGTGCTGGAGAAAGAGCTGAGAGTTCTACATTTGGATCCACAGGCAGACAGTGAGACACTAGGCCTGGCTTGGGCTTCTGAAACCTCAAAGCCCACCTCTCAGTGACACACTTCCTCCAACAAGGTCATGCTTTTCCCAACAAGGCCACACCTTCAGTCCTTTCAAATAGTGCCACTCCCTATTGACCAAGCATTCAAATTGAATCTCTGATCCTATGGAGAATAGTCTTATTTAAACCACCACAGCATGGCTGGGTGGGGTATAAGCCTTCCCTTGGTGCCTCAAGTTGGTCTTTCAAATGGCATGATCCTATTTGTCATTCATTATAACTTCGTACCATTTATTAAGCTTGCTCGTGTGAGCCAGGACTTTAGGCTTCTAACAGAGATAATTTGTGTGTGTTGCTACATACATATCCAGAGGTTAGTGTCCTATGTTTTCCTCAATTCTTCGCTACCTTCTTTTCAGGGTCTCTCCCTGAACCTAAAGTTGTCCTGATTGACTGGACTGGCTGGCCAGCAAGCCCCAGGAATCCCCAGCTCTGATTACAAATCTATCTTGTCTCCTGGCTTTTTACCTGAGCGCTGGGAGTCGGAATTCAGCTCCACATGCTTGTGCGAAGGGCGTTTTACCAACTAAGGCATCTCCCCAGCACCAACATAGATAATTTTTAATCTAAACAGTCACAGCCCCCACGCAGATGCCTGCCTTCTCTCTATAAATAAGGAAACTGAGGCCCAAGGAGGTTTAAGTATTTTGTTCAAAGTAGCCGAGCTAGGCAGTTGTACGGCCAGGATCCCTATCCAGGTGTTTATAGTTTTAAATCTAAATTTGTTTCTTTTCACCATGTTGCCTCTTTTATTTATTCTTATTATTTTACTTTTTCATTCTTTTGAAACAAAGTCTTATCATGTGGCCCTTGGTTGCCCAGAAGTCACTACACAGAAAAACTGGCCTAAAACTCATAGCGATCCATCTGCCGCTGCCTCCCAAACCCTGAGTTTAAAGGCCTGTGCCACCAGGAATGGCTAGACCTTACTACCTCTTTTAAATGCAATGGTTTCTGTGAGGTTTTATCCTTTTAGAGCGTTGGGGAGTACTGGGCCAGTGTCTGATGTTGAGGAACTTTAGCCTCTGTGGAGCTTCCTGCTCCAGAGAGCAGAGAGGAGGATACCCAGTATTGCATTACCTGAGTGACAGGGCCTGTGGCTCTGGGAAAACCAGCCCCTGGCAAACTACTGTGATGAAGTCTCTCTTTTGTCTCCAAATGCTAATAGTTCTGGATTAAAAAAATCTTTTCTCTTTTTGACTGGACGCAGATATAATAAAACAAGAAACTTACAGCATATAATTTGGCATTTTACTGGTATGGTACGCTCACAAAAATTTTGTTCTCCCTGACAAGGCTTAGCTAATTCTATCAAAATAAATCTCTGGAGGAAAAAGGCTCTCTTTGAAAGACTATGAGAAGCCCTTTCAAGAACAAAAATAACACTTAAAACCGATATTCTGTGTATCTTCTTTTTCTTCTTTTTTCAGAAGAAATCCTGCCCTTTCTGATAATAGGAACTAAAGAATGTCGGGAAAATGTGTCAGCGTTCAGCATGCTGTGAAGACTGGAAATTTCCTCGCACTGCACTTTGAATTTTAAAGGGCTTGGGGCACAGACTGTGCAGCAACCACGTTTCCACATCCATGTGTCACTTGCTAGTGCCCAGGGCTGTGGCACTTGGCACCACTAGTCAGTAGTCAGACTTCAGCTGGGAGACATACTAAAATCTATTCTGTGGTGATAGGATCTGAGGTTGGTGACTCTTCCTGCAGGTGGAGGCCAAGCAAATGAGATGGTGTCCTGAAAAGAGGCCACAGAGCAGCTTGTCCTCTCCTCTGCCATATGAGAACACTGTAAGGAAACAGTGGTCTACAACTCACACGATGGGTTCTAGCAGACCCATGCTGAGCTAGCACCCCAATCTCAGGCTTCTCGCCCTCCAGATCTGTAAGAGAAACTTTTTTCACAAGGTGTAATGGCATATTTTGTTTGTTTGTTTGTTTGTTTTGAGATAGTGTTTCTCTGTGTAGCTTTGGCTATCTTGGAACGTACACTGTAAACCAGGCTGGGTCTCAAACTCACAGAGATCTACCTGCCTCTGCTTCATGAGGGTTGAGATTAAGAGCATGCACCAACACCACCCAGCAATGGCACCTTTTTTAAATCCTGACACTCAAGAGAATGAAAGCGGGGGGTTTTGAAATTGAGGCCATCCTAAGGTAACTCTTTGCAATATGCCAAAAGAAAAGGAAAGGAAAGGAAAAGATGAGAAAGAGAAAGGAAAAGGAAAGAAAGGAAAAACTAAATTATGTTGTTTGTAAGGTGCCTCATCTCTGGCATTTTGTTAGAGCATCCCAAACTGACCAAGGTGGATTAGATCATGTCTTTCCAAGGGAGTATTCTGTTCTTTTAACGGAGAACTTTTAGTTTTTATAAGTTCTCTCTCTATAGGAATACACAAATGACAATTTGTCCTGCTCTGAGATCAAAGTAATGCATTAATCTTAAAAAACAAAATGAAATACTCACAACTTCGACTATTTTAACTAAGCACTGGGCTGGACCTTGGGTTTGGCATCACGAAGTCCCACTGAAACAACCAAATCTGCCAAGCAGTGTTGGGTCAATACCAGAGACAGTGACAGCCCGCCTGCTGGTCAGCCAGTCACACCAGACCAGCTCAACAGAAGGTTTCAGAGACATTTAAAGACTCTTCTCGGGTTAGATTTTCACTGGGAAGGAAATCCTGCCTTTGTTCTCTCTGGAGACTTGCTCTATAAATGCACACACACAACTTAAACTTCACGAAATTTCATACTAATTCTGCTTACAGAAACTGAAGATGCTGGAGATGAAGATGTGATGATTTGATTTGATTTGATTTTGGGTTTTTCTAGACAGGGTTTCTCTATGTAGCCCATTGGCTCTCCTGGATTCACTTTGTAGATCAGGCTGGCCTCGAACTCACAGCAATCCTCCTGTCTCTGCCTCCCTGAGTGCTGGGACTACAGGCGTGCACCACCACACCCAAGAAGATGTGATGATTTTAAAGTGCACTTACACCCTTCTGAATTCAGCCTTCCCTGAGAAGTTACCAAGACATGGAGCCAAGTTTTCGGTGATGTTTGACATCTTAAGACCAGCTGGTTCTCACTGATTTGAAACCTTGCTTCTCTCTGAGGCCAAAGATATTGAAAACCAAAAACCTGCAGAGGTTTGGTTGCCTAATCTTATTTTTAAAGTTTGGTTGATCTTGCATTTGTGTGATTGCTTACTTGTTATTTCTCATCTGTAAATGTCTTTAAAAGGCTTAGTTTAGGGCTGGTGAGAAGGCTCAGCAGGTAAAGGTGCTTGCTGCCAAGTCTGACAACCTGAGTTCAATCCTGGGACCCACATGGTGGAAGGAGAGAGACAATTCCCACTAAGTTGTCCTCTGACTTCCACACGCATGCTCTCTCTCTGTCTCTCTCTCTCTCACACACACACACACACACACTCCCATGCACTTGTGTACATGCACACACACACATGCAAATAAATATTATAACTTTAAAATGATTTATTATATTTTATATGTATGTGTGTCTTGCCTGCATGTATGTCTGTGTACCACTTGCATGCTTGGCTCCTGGAGGAGACCAGAAGATGGTGTCAGATACCCTGGAACTGGAGTTACAGATGACTGTGAGCATCTGTATGGGCTCCAGGAATCTGTCCTCTGTCAGAGCAACCAACGCTCCTAACCACTAAGATAGCTCTCTCCAGCCCCTGTTTCAACATGTTCAAACAAGATATAACAAAAGTCTTAGCTTAAATTTCAGCCTAAGTGATATTTCAGGGCTAGAGCCAGGGTAGAGTATTTTTCAGAAGGGGGTCCCAGGAAAGAATAGAATGAAGCCTGTAAATGGATTTAAAGTCGTAGCACATTGCCTTAAAGTGCTGGTGCTGTGTTATGGGAGCATAATCAGTAGGCTTTGTTTTTATCCGTGTCTCTAATGAGGCATTCTTTAGAAACTTCCCTAGTCATCCTCTTAGGCTGACCTGTTGCTCGTTTTTTTGTTTGTTTTTTTTTGTTTTGTTTTGTTTCTGTTGTTGTTGTTGTTTCTATAGTGGTTTGTCCCAATCGCATATCAGGAGCTTTCAGGCCGTGCTTTCCATGACCCTCTGCTTGGCAAGCCTTAAACACAACACATTTTTGCTTCCTGAAGATTTTACTTATCTTTTAGGCCTTTGTTTTCACTGGTTTCTCCTAACTCTCCAATGGGAGAAGAGACTTTCCCACGCACAGGCACAGCCTCGCTTTGAATTTGCATTATCTTGTTTGCGCTGTATTGCAACCCCTCCCCCCTCGGAGAAGTGCTGTCTTACGTTGTTTGTAAAGAAAAACTTTCAGGTATCTGTCTCCACCTTCGCTCCAGTCCCTCATCAAGACCTTCCCGCATAGACCGTGAAGGAGGAGAAATAGATAGGGCTGGAGTATGTGGCCACTGTAACCCTCTTTTCCCCTCCATTTGTGGATTCCTTTGTAGCCAAGAGAAGGCTGTGCAGTGTGCAGACTCCCTCATTTAATCATCACTACGGTTTTTGAGGCTCTTAAATATTAACTTTACCCTGATGCCTCTCTACAGTGCCACTTGACAACAGTGTGCAGGCATTTTACATAACCACTATATACCGGAGGTGTCTTCAATGGAAGGCAGTGATCAAATCTGGATCCTAATTATATCCCATCAGTGTTTCCATTATAAGCTCCCTCCAGAAGAATTTGTTTCTCATTTGTTTAATCTGTATCAGGCCTCAGCCTGACATACAGGTTCTCAGTCCTACTACAATGTAGGGAATCTTTGTCTGCCTTGGGGCATGCATTTTAATCAGTGCAGTGATTCTGTGTGAAGGCTGTGTTACTCTGCTGGGGAGTCAACCAGCCCGTGCTGGACTCTCGACACTTGCATCACGCTCTATTCCATCCCAGGAGGGATTCTGACAGTCTAGGCTGTGGTACTATTATTCAGGAGCCCTGTGATCATGTCCTATGTACTGGGCATCATCCAAGAACACAAATGGCTCGAGGGCTTTCAGGAACATGAGCACTGTGACTATGTCTGAATCTTTTTGGGAAAATGTTAAGGAAAAAAAAAAAAATCCATGAAAATCTCTCTGGTGGGATGCCTGGCCTAGGCTATTTTGTTACCTGCTAACCTTGGCAAGCCACAAGCCCTCACAACTGAAGGCCGTTTTCCTTGCTAAGGAGCAATTTTTTTTTTTCTTTTCTCTGGGTTTTTCTCAAGCTTTGGAGTCTCAAGTGTGTTGACCCTTCGCTCCTGCTATTCCAGGAACCTCCCACCTGGCACAGCTGTGTGTGGGGCGGGAACTGCTCCCCCCCCCCCCCCCCCCCCCCCCCCCCCCCCCCCCCCC